>NW_017731416.1:609427-654351 GCF_001890085.2 Hipposideros armiger
CCCAAAAGAAATGGAAACAGGCACTCAGACAAGTACATGTACACACACGTTCATAGCAGCACTACCCACAATGGCCAAAAGGTGGAAACAGCCTAACTGCCCATCACTGGGTGAATGGATAAAGAAAACGTGGTATACCATACCATGGAACATGATTAGAAAAAGAGGAATGAAGTACAGACTCAGGCCTCAGTGTGGACGAATGTTGAAAACATTATGTAAATGAAAGAGGCCAGACAAAAAGGCCAGACACATATTATATGATTCCATTTGTATGAATTACCCAGGATAGGTAAGTCCAGAGACAAAGCAGATGAGGGGTTGCCAGGGCTTGGGGGAGGGGAGAATGGAAGCGACTGCTTAATGGGTCTGGGGACTTCTCTGGGCATGAGGAAAATGATTTGGAACTAGGTAGAGGCGATAATTGCACAACACTGTGAACGTCCTACACGCCACTGAACTGTACTCTTTAAAATGGTTAATTTCACGTTATATGAAGAGAAAACCCAGAAACTTTTCAGTTACCCGCAGGTTACAGGTTACTTAACTTTCCTACCCCTCACATTTAGCGTGTCTAGGTGGGAATAATACCTCACGGTTCCATTGTAAGAATGAATGAAGTAAGGTAATGAATGTAAAGTATTAGCAGAGAGCTAGGCACTTATAGGACATTAAAAAAGAGATGCTATTGATTTTTTTTTCTTTTAAAGAAGGCCTCTTTGAAAAGGGATACTCTGGACCTTTTCACAGAAAAATGCCCATCCTCACACGCACGCACAAGGCCTGAACCATTCTGGAGGGAAGCAAGGCTACCCTGAGTCCACGCAGACTAAGAAGCACTAGTTGCAGAAGTCAGTGACTGTGAGATTGAAACAGGAGTCATTCTTTTAAGGCCAATTCCCCATCACCTGATGTGGAAGGGTCTGTGCTTGCATGGAAAGGGTCCTAAAATATTAGATATTACCAGTGGCCGAGAAACCAGCTAATCCCAGAGCAAATGTTTCCTTGGTCTGGAACCTCCAGACCCCTCTCAGCCCCTTCTTCCCACACAACTAGGCAGAGGCAGAAAGGTGATGGGCAGTAGGCACTGGACCATTCCCTCCACAGGAACCCCTCCCAGCAGGGGAAGGAAGGAATCTGGTCCTCGGGGCTCCCGCTGCCCCCTCCCTAGTGAGTGCATCCTTCCCTAGGGGCATCCCTCCACCCAGAACAGCACCCCAGTCCAGCCTTGGGCCAGTGTTTTCCTGCTCACTCGTTAGCCCACCCATCTGAAAGCAGGGGGTACAAGATCAGAAATCAGAATATCAGGAAAGTGGTTTCCAGACATTGGGACCACACAGACCAGTAAAATTTCCAACAAAATGTGAACGATGTAATGGTGAAATTTTATCACGCAAGGTCAGTAAGAAAGAAAGCAGCTGTAGATGAGTACAAGAGTTAAAATGGCCGTGGTAGCAGATTGCCTGGGTGAGAATCCCAGGGCTCATGCTAGATGCATGGCCTTGGGCAAGTCACTGAATTTCTCTGTGTACCCATTTCCTCATCTCTAAAATGGGAATGGAATAATAGTAGCTACCTTATTGCGGTTACAAAAAAATATACATAAACAGACACAAGAAACCACCTATTTTATGATTTCGTTTATATAAAATGCCCAGAAAAGGCTAATTTATAGAGGCAGAAAGTAGATTAGTGGTTGCCCAGAGGGAGAAAGAGAAGATAGGGTTGAACTGTAGATGGGCATGAGGGATCTTCCTAGGGGATGAAAATGTTCCAAAATGAATTTATGGTAATGGTTGCACCACTTGGTACGGTTACTAAAAATCATTGAATTGTACACTTGAAATGGGTGAATTTTATGATATGTAAAATAACCTTAATAAAGTTGTTTTAAAACTATACTTAGAGCACTTCAGTGGCACCTGGTACCTACTAAGTATTCACTGTTACCTCACTCATCATCATTTCATGGAAACAGAAAAGAAAAAGACATATTAGCATCCACAAAGTAAAGACAATCACAGAATAAAGGACAATCCACTACTTGCTGTGGGAATTGGGGAGGGTCTCAGTGTCAGCAGAGATTTTGAGCTCATCCAACAGCCTTACTCTCCAGGGTGTTAAACCATGCCACTGGCAGCCCTACTGAAGTTGGTGTGGCTACTTAAGGAAACAGCCAAGGGAAGGCTCTCCCTTGGAATGGCTGAAGGGTTGTCCAGAGAGGGCCTGGATATGCCCAGTGGGCCTCCAGGCACAGCCCCTGACTGGGAAAATTAGGAGAGGCAGGTCTCAGCCCAGCCCAGGAGAGCCTGTGCCAACAGAGCTGCCCACCATGAAAGGAACCACCTCTGCTCAGGATGGTGAGAAGCAGGCACCCTGCAGCCACCTGTTGGGGGACAGATGTGGACTCCTGCTAGGTGGGAGGGGAGCGCCAGAGGAGAAGAACCTGGGATGCTATCTGGCTTGTGGATCCTTTTGTTTGTTTTTTCCTTTTCCTACACATTTCCTGGTCTCCTCCATACCTAGAACGCTAGGTGGGGCACAAACATGCTATAGTCTTGGCTTCGGGCACCTCAACGTTTTATTTTGTCTTGGACAGTGGTTGCATTTGCCAACATCCCTTTTCTGATGGTCCTCTTAGATGGGGCCAAAAGAAAGATAATATTTTACAATAAGTAAAGTCCCTCAAACCCTCCCCCTGTTCCCCCCACTTATAGCTGCAAGAAAAGGAGTGATAGACCTATTGGGAAGAGAATGGAGGAACAAGGAAATGGATGAAACTCCTGACCAAGCAAGCCCATCCCAGGCCCAGCAGACAGGGCTCCCGGCGCAGTACAGGGGACCGCAGTGCCTGGAGGAGGGGCCTGACCGTTGACAGCAGCTGAAAGCGGTAAGGGTTCCTCCTATCCGCTTCCTCCAACCGGGGCGCCCCCTAGAACCAGCCAGATCACGAAGTCGAGCTCCCCATCCCGCGCCCGGGACCAGTGGACAAGCACCACCCTCACCCACAAGTTCCTGCAAGACACGTCCCCAGATTCAGGTGCGCACCCGGTCACCGAAGGGTGTGTACGCGCCTGGGCGCTCCATTGGCTGTCCGCTTGGACGCGTGGCTTAATCATTACCGGATCAAGATCCGCGGATCCTAACTTGGAGGCAAATCGGCAGCTCAGGTGAACCTCTGTGAGGCTCGCAGAGTTTACGAGGACAACCGCAAGACCCGCAGGCGCCGGGCTCTCCCGGCAACAGGCAGCGCGCGCGGCGCGGGCGTGAAGCGTGGGCGCAGAGCTCTCTGCCGGGAGCCGGGGGTGTAAACTCTGTCAGCGCAGCGCCGGCCCGCCTCTCTCTCCCAGACACTCCAGCACTGGGGTCTCCCGAAAGCACACCCACCTCTGGGGGGGTCCCTCCCATCTTGGGTGGGCTCACCTCCAATCCAGCCCGCCACAAAGTCTTCCAGCTGGAAGCTGCCCATGGCCGGGGCCGCGGGGCTGCGCCCGCCCGGAGCCAGGTCAGTGCCCATTTAGCGTGTGCGGGGCATGGCCCGCAGCAGGGGCGCGCCAGGGAGGACAGTCCGAGACTCCGAGCGCACGCAGGTCAGTCACCAAGCCCAGTATCAAGTCCCCTGCCGCGCGTGCGGCGGCCCTCACCTCCCCCCCGCACCCTGGCCCGCCGGCAGCTGACAGCACGCCCCCAGCGGACCTTAAAGGCGAAGCAGGCAGGCGGGGCGAGGGTGCGCCCCGCGCCACCGCACACCCGGGAGAGGCCAGGGTCACCGCGGGTATTCCCTGAGCCCTCCCTTCTCCCGCCGCCTTCTCCCTTGCCAACTGCAAAGCCTCGGCGCTGTGAGGCAAAGTGCCCAATCACGCCTGTAACTGTTCACATCGTTTCTGACACTGGAAATGATTTCAGGGACATTTTTGCAGTTAATTACAAGAGGGAGGGTGGGGTGCTTTATCCAAGGTCAGGAAGTAGATTATTTACCTATGAAGACACATCCTCTTTTAAGCTAAAACAACGGTGAAATAATTTTAACTGAATGTCCAACTATCAACTAAACCAGTTCTTCATTATCTGGGGAGCTGGTTGAAAGCCATGGACAGTTTCGATATAAAATATACAGGACACGCAATTTTCCATGCCAGTTTTAGAGGTTAGGGGCACTCCCCCTAGCCCCCCATCCCTACTCCCCACACCTCCCCATAGCCCACAAGTTTTTAGGACACTATCTATTCACGAATCACTGAAATAATGTGCGAAAAGCACCCGATCCAGGGGTAGGCTCCAAGTCAGCTCTAAGTAAATATTAGCTATTAATAACATCCAACATTTCATAAGCCCTTAAATCACGCCCCACTCACTGTACTTCACAGCAATCCTGTGAGTTGGATGTTACCATTATCCCCATCCCTAGTGAGAAAAACGCCTGTATGTTTAGTGTGTAGTGTGTGTGTGTGTGTGTGTGTGTGTGTGTGTGTGTGTGACATCGTTTGAATCTCTTAGAAAACTGGCCCAAATTAGGAGGTAAAAGTTGTCACACCTGAGCTGTGGGCTTAGCTGTGTGAGGACAGATTTGAGCTTTTTCCCAAAGAGCTAGCTGGCTGTCACAGTGGAGCGTCCAGAGGGGACCACACCCAGAGTTGAAGGTCTGCAGCAGCCTGTGCTGAGGGCACACTGGCCAGGTGGGAATTTCCAGAGCCCTGAAAACTCGCAGCCTGCTTCTGGCCAGGCCTTCAGGAGGGGTGAGGCTAGGCTGGAAATTTCCTCTGAGAGCTGCCTGGGCATGAAGTCCCGGTGGCCAGACAGCACACTGTGCCTCTGGAAGTGCCTGCCTTGCAGCTCCCAGGACCACGCAGACTACCCCTTCCCCTCCCAGCTCCTCCTCTGGGCCAGTCCCTACCCTCTGCAGACAAGCAGGCCCCAAACCCCATTTGCCTCCTTAGCTGAAACACTTCCTGCCATCCCCAAACGCACACCCCTACCTCTCTACCTGCACACTCCAGACAAACAAATAGGCACTGGAGCTGCCTGGCCCTGAGGATGTCTTCAGTCTGTGCAGAGGGCTTTCTTTACACATGGTCCCACTTCCTCTTCACAGCAGCTATGAGCAAGCACCAGGCCCCCCGCCCCCTCCAGATGGTCAGTTTTACATGTCAGTTTGGCTGGGCGACAGTCTCTGGTGATTCAATCAAACACTAATCTAGGTGTTGCTGTGAAGGTCTTTTGTAGATGTGGTTAACATCTATAACCAGTTGCCTTTAAGTAAGGGAGCTTATCCTTGATAATGTGGGCAGGCCTCGTCCAATTAGTTGAAGAGCCTTAACAGCAAAATGGAGATTACACAGAGGAAGAAGAAATTGCCCCTGTGTAATGTAGTGTCAGCTCCTGCCTGCTAGTTTCCAGACTGCCAACCTGCCCTCCAGTTATTTCAGACTTACCCAGCCAGACCCCACAATTGTGTTACACACCCACCCACCCACGCCCCAACACACACACCTTGGAGATATTGCAAGTTTGGTTCCAGACCACAGCAATAAAGTAAGTCGTAATCTTCGTGCGGGTGGAGGGTAGTGCCTTCAGTTTGTAAAAAACACAACACCTGTGAAGAGCAACAAAGTGAAGTGCAATAAGACAAGGTGTGCCTCTGTCTCCTACTGGTTGTTTCTCTGGTAGAAGCCTGATTATGTTCACCTGGAAAATAGCCATGAGGCAATGAAGGCACCATGAGGTTAAATGAGATCCTATCAGTCAGGAAGTATCAGACCCATGGCTGTGAGGATGTGAAGGCATCCTAGGGACAACCTAGAGCTGGCACTTGTTGCCTCTGACGTCTCCCCACACACCTCTCACCCTCACCCCCCTCCTGAAATGGCACTGGTTGGGGTGTTTGCTTCTCCCTGGGCCTGTGCAGATGGTGCTGATCCCAGTCAGCCGTGGGCTGTCTCCTCCCTGTCCCAGCCTTGGGCAGTGATGCTTACTGCCATCCCAGCCATGTTCCACTTGGCACCCTGAGCCCACAGCGAGTACCTGGCGGTTCAGGGTCATGTCTAACCTTCAGGTATAGCTCTCCAGGGGCCCAGCTCCCTCCTGGTCCAGGCTCAGCCTACGCTGTCCACCCTGGGCCACCCCAGAAGAAGGTGGTCCTCTCTCCCTCAAACTTGCTCTCAGTAGAAGGCAGGCCCTGCATCCAGGCAGGCCCCAGCTGGAGGTCCATGCTCACAGGGGCATATGGCCTGGCAACGGGGAGGGGCTCGGGGTCCAGTAGAAGCCCCCTGGCCTCCCTCTGAGAAGGAAGACAGCTTGATGTCCTCCGGTGTCCTGCTAGTCTCCAGCAGGACCCACATTGGCACTCGGGATTGCAGAGTGGTAAGGGGGATGGTCTGGAGGAAGGGGCCTCTGCTGGGCCTGCTCTTCTCCCACTGGCACATCCATGTCACATCATCCAGGCCATCACGCAGTGGTGGCCAGCCAGGCCTCCTCCTTCCAAAGCAAGAGGGAGTCTGACCCCTGAGGTATGATCCTAAAAAGGTCGAGAGGCCTGCCGAGGAGTCGTGGGAGCCTCCTCAGCACCAGTCCCCAGGCTGTGCCCTGTCATGCTCGGGATATGTGCTGGGACAGTGATGAGAAATGAAAGGTCTCCAAAGAGTGGCCTTTTTGTGAGTCCACTGTTGGAGCAAGTCCATAGGTGGAAAGCCCGCCAGTTCCCCAAGGCCCCACTCTGTTGGAGGACCACCCAATGGGTGCCAGGCAGACTGTCATTGCCTCGGTCCTGTGTCAGCACGGGACCAATCGGGAAGGCCCTGAGTTGGCAGGCAGTGGCCCTGGCAGCCCCAGGATGGCCTCCTGGGCCCAGAAAGCTACCACTTGTACTGTTAATGAGCTGGAGCTGAGCAGGAGCGGGCTCCTTTCCAGAATGAACCACGGAGCTCCATTCCCAAATGTGTGCCACGCATCTGTCCCGGAGGCACGTCGCTGGAGGGAGGCCCACAGCTCTCTGCTTGCCTTTCCCAAGGCCAGCTGCTATCTCAGCCTAAGCTGAAACATCCTTTGCCCAGAGGACTCTCCAGACCCCTCGGCTGAGGTCAAGACCTCATTGCCCCTCGTGAGGCATCCCTGCTCCCCCTTCCAACCCTCACCATGTGGGTCAGTCCTTACGGGATGCCCAGGAGGCCCGGCAGGCCAGGCCCGGTCCGACTTCTCAGTGGCCACGACGTTCTCGGCCTCTGTCACAGAGCAGATGACCAGTAAGTACTGACGACTGAGTGCCAATAAATGAATGAAGTGGGAACACATGCACGTTCCTCTTCTCTGCGCATTTGTACCTGTGGCATCAACTCCTGTGCTGGCCTCAGGTAGTGGGAGGGCTGAGGTCCCTTCCCCGAGTCCCATGGGTTGGAAAAGGGCATATGGTGACCTTCAAGGTGCTACTTGAGCCTCTCTTCTGGGGCAGGATTCCTTCCTTTATTGGAACTTCTTTGAGAAAGTCTATTCAGGCAATGTTCAGACTGTATTTGCTCGAAAACCTGCTCAATTTGACACTCCCAGTCAATAAACAGAGACGAGTGGCGGTGAAGTGAGGGGGCAGAGCAGCTGCTGGGAAGCTGAGCTGCCTGGGCTGTTTCTGGTGCTGCTGCTGACTCACTGGGCACAGGTCCACACTTCAATTTCCCCCTGTCTTTTGGAAGGTAGAGATGGGTCTCCTCTTAGGCAGTGTCCAAGAAGTCTGAAATTCTGGGCCATGGCAACACCTGCTGTGGGTATCTTGCCAAGATGTGCCAGCAGAGGGCGCTGCGGCACAGCAATTGGGGCGCTCAGGAGGAAAAGACCAACTCCGCGGCTCCAGGGGGAAGAGAATAACTGGGCTTGCAGAGTCAGATCCAGTATACTTGGACAGTGAAAGAGGTGCTGACACAAAGGCTTAAGGGGAATCGGAAGGTGCCAGAGTGGACCTCTTTGGGGCTTGATGAGAACCCATCTGAGGCTTGTAGAGACCTGTGTATTTAGAGGGAGAGCACTCCAGTAGAGAGGTAACACCCCGATCTCTTCACCTGCTTTGCTTTATCAAGGCCTCAAATGTACCAGCCTCTTTTCCACGTCAGGGCACTATGCTGGTCCAGTGCCACATGCTCTACCTACACCGTCTCATTAAATTCTGTGAGGCAATTCCCCATCTTACGGATGAGAAGAATGAGGCTCAGGGAGGTTAAGCAATTTCTCCAAAGCCACATCGCCAGTAAGTGAAGGATTACAGACTCACACGTGCTGTTTGATTCCAGGGCCCAGCTCTTAACCAAGGTGCTGCCTCCTGGTCAAGATTCGTAAAGTAGAAGTGGCTTTCCCAAAGGCCCTTGCCCCCTGCCCTAGCCCCTCTGCATAAATGTCCTGACTTCTTGGCCTCAGCTTCTCCATCAGTGACATGGCATTATTTGCCAACTCCACTCATATTCTTGGGGCTCCTGGAGCAGATGCCTCAGTAGTTAGGGGGAGTGCCCTGGGATGCCCTGTCTTCTCCTCCAACACGCTCCTGTGGGTCGAGCTGGCTCTGTGCATGTCTGAAAACAAGGAAACCTGGCCCTCCTTGGGCTTTTTTTTAAGGTTTTATTGGGAAATTGGGGAAGGAGAACAGACAAGTTGCTGTCCTTTTGTTCTTCAGTCTAGTTGTGGAGGACGTCGCTTCACTGGTCCACATTGGTATTTTTATTGCAATTTTTATTGCACCACAGGTGAGAGCCGCCACTGGACAGCCACTCCTGGCGGCTCACGGCAGCTCACAGCAGCTCACGAAAGTGCACGCCAGCTGCCAGGCAGCCCCACTGCAGCCCCACTGCAGCCCCACTGCAGCCTATGCCATCGCCGCCGACTCACAACAGCCCAGCTCCAGGTCGAGCTGTTGTTCACCATCTTAGCTGTAGAGGGCAGTGTCACTGGCCATCGTGTGGGATCTGAACCGGGGCCCTGCTGCTCAGAGCTGGCGTCCCAAGCCAACTCCTAACCAACGCGCCACTCAGCTGGCCCTCCTTGGGCTTTTCTTCTCAGCTGATAGACATAAGTGGGCTGGTGCAGCCGAGGACAAGTAGAAGCCGTGTGGGCCAGGGGACCAGCAAACGTGGCTGGGAGATCTGGAATTGAGGGGTTTCTGTAGAAGAGGGGTGTGGGGGTGGGAGGTGGAGGGAGCCATTGCAGCTGTTGAGATCACTTCTAGAAGCCTCTGCTAAGGACCTACTGTGTGCTAAACTGCCTGGGATGCAGAGAGCTTGCAATGCTGATAGAGAATGGAGAGCTTGTATTCAAGATGTCTGCCCCAACTCTGCCTTGTGGAGGGTCTCCTCCATCCTGTACCCATCCAACATCAGCTGCAGGGCTCAGAGGTCCAGGAAACCTCACACCTTCAAGGCCTGAAAAGAACAGAGGCGAGAAGGGACAGTAAAGTCTGGAGGGCAGCCATGGGAAGGAGGTAGCACGTGGGCTGGTCCTTAAAAAGACGAGCTGGATTTTGGCCTGTAGAGGTAATGGAGGGCACTGTAGACAGACAGACAGCCTCACTGACGCCAGGTGTGAGAGGGCATGGCCATGGGAGAGGATGGTGAAGGTGTGGAGTCTGAGAGCGGAGGGCCTTGGCTGGCAAGGGGAGGGCTATGATGTGACCATTGCCAGTGGCATCTGCTGGTTATTGGCAGTCCTCAGTCCTCTGCTGCTCCTTGTGAGTGGATAGGGGACCCATCTCAGGGCCAACTACATCTCACCTGGACACACTTTCCTGGACCCCGCTGAGGTGGGCTCAGGCTCCTTGCAAACCAGACTTTTCTCCCTGAGGGGACCTCAGGGGCAGCTGAGGCCTGTGCTGGTCCAGCCTCTCAGAAGGGCTGTGGTCTCTCTCCCCACATCTGCCCGATGACGGGCAGTCCCTCCTCACCCCAGTACACCCACACTTAGTGGTCTCTGCATGCCCTCTTGGTTAGGGTGGGGGGACGGGACTGGGATGAGGGGGTGGGGGGAGGTCAGTAACTAGAACTTTTGGTACATTTTGTTCCAAAGGACACAAAATTCAAGAAAGCAGTGACATGTGCTCTGTCACTGTCCTCAGCCTGCTGCTCTGAAGGGCAGGGAAGGGAAGAATGAGGAAAAGGAAGGTGGGAGGGGTCCAGGGGAGCCTGGCAGGGAGCAGCTGGCTCTTTCCTTGCTGTGTGAAGACTCACTGAGAGGGGTGTATGGGGACGTGCTTAAGCATCAGGCCCAAGATCAGACAGACCTGGGTGTGAATCCCACCTCCAGCGTTTGTGAGCTGTGTGAGCTCAGACACAACGTGTAACCTCTCTGAGCCTGTTTCTTCACCTGTACAAGGGAGATGACACTAGGGTCTCCCCCTAAGGATTATGGAGATGGTCTCTATAAGGTGCTTAGTACATAGCAAATGCTCAATAAATGGAAACTGCAAGCATTACCAAAGCATCAAATTAGTGCACTGACTCCGATGCTTCTAGCGAAATGATTTATTTACAAAACCTGTCTCTGGTCTCTGCATCCCTTAGTGGCTCAGCAGACCCTGCTCCCTCCCTCTGGGCTTGAAACAGGCGACAGCAGGACCAGTGGGAAGATGTGAGTGCTGGACCAGGCAGAATCCTCTTTGTGGAGCCACTTTGGGGGCTGCTGCTCTCCATGTTTCATTAGGTAGGCTTTTTAGCTAGAAGGACCAGGTGGGAGCAGCCCAGGGTGGTGGGGTCACTTGCTGGGGGTGTGGCTGAACACGGGCGCAGGCTGAGCTGTGCCCTCATGTTTCTTGAGGAGAAAGGCAAACCCCAGGCCTGCTGAGCCAGGTACCAGCCACACACGAGCAGGGTGCAGGGTCTTCTTGCCTGCCCAGCTCAGTTCAGCAGTGGACTGAGAGGGGACAGGAGAGCCTGCCAGGGGCTGGGCCCCTCCTGCCAGCTCTGCAGCTTGTGGGCACTGAGGCAGGGGAATAAAGGCCTGAGGGCTCTGGTCCCAGGGCAAACCCAGGGACCTTACCCATGGCCACCTTCACCCCTTGGTGATCAGCTGTTGCAGTTGCCGGAGCCCGCTCCCTAGTGGTTCTTGCTGCTCCCAGCTCCTGCTCCTTTCACAGTGTAAAGCTGCCCTGTGGGCTCCTGGCCCCCTGACGGAGCAGCGGGAGGCGCAGGGCTAGTGCGTAACGCCTCCTCGGGGGTTCTGTAGTAAGGCACGTATCCTGAGGCACATAGGGCGTGGCCGCTGAGGGCAGCATCGCTGCAGAGAGGGCTGTCCAGGCCACTGTCCTGGGAGCGCCCTGCTGACATCAGCAGGATGGGGCAGCAGGCCAGTGAGGACCCAGAGACGAGGTCCAGGCCCGCTGAGGCAGCCTGGGTCAGAAGGAGACAAGACGGTCAGCCAGACACCCAGGTTCAGTCTAGACACCCGGGATTGGCCTGTGCCTACAAAACCACAGTGGCCATTAGGGGAAGAAGGCAGAGCCTGGACTATTCTATACACTGGGAAATAACTCCACAGCTATGTCGCTCACCCCTCCAGGGCTCCCAGCTGGGAGGGGTGTGACTGGGGTTAGAACCAACTCACCCCACCTCCTCCATCTTTGCAGTCATGGGGCACAGAGCCCAGCTTCATGGTACTGAAGGTGGCTATTAGTACCATGACAGGGCATGGGTTTCAGGGTCAAGTCTCAGGTTTGCTCTTGCCAGCGATGTGTCCTTGGCCCAGTGACTTAGCTTCTCTGAGACTCGTTTTTCTCATCCATAAAATGGGAATAATAATCAGACCTATCTCATAGGACTATTATTAGGGTAAGTGAGATGATGCATGTGAAGTACTTGGTGGGGTGCCTAGCAAGTTGTAAGGATGAAACGGATGTTTCTGTAGGGGAACACCAGTCCAAGCCTGGTGTAATAATCTCATTATTATATGTAATTCACACAATGGCTCTAAGAGTGGCGACTACTATTCTCTCTCTTTTATAAGGAAACTGAGGCTCACGAAGCTTAAACACATTCCCCAGGCCACTCTCCTAGCAAGGAGCCAAGCTGGAATGGAGTGAGATCGTCTGCCTCCAGCCTCTGGGCCCTGAAGCAAGGACGAAGTGCTCCAGGAGCCTTAGCAGCGGGGGAGGGGGGAACTGGCCTGGCCTACTGGGGTCTGGGGCCCTGGGAGAGAGGTCAGGAGGAGGCCACAGGGCCCAGGGCTGCTCCCTGCATCCTCTGTGGCCCCTCCACGTGGCCTTCCCCACTCACAGAGCTCCCACTGCTGACTGTCGTCCTGCAGAAGCAGCCAGCCCGCACCTCCTTCTTGGTGGGTGGGTCTTGGCTGCCCCCACGCCAAAGGCTGGGGAAATTCTCCTCCTTGGAGCGGTAGTATGGGAAGAACCTGCTGGGTGGTTCTACGTCCTCCTGGAACTGTGCCTCTGTGGTACCCCGGATTCCTCCTCGGTCCCTGTAAACTTCCGGCTGCGGGGCCCACTCCTCCTCAACCAGGAGCTGCCCATAGGTGCGAAAGAAGGGCACGTACAGGAAGACGGGCAAGTCCACCAGGGACCCACGGGAGAGGTCAAGGTTACTGAGGGGTTCGCTGCGCCTATAACTGGTGGCCTGTAGTTGCTGGGACAGAGGCCCCATGACCTCCTCCTCCAAGAAGCTCTGAGTGGACGAGACTCCAGGCTCATCCTCACAGCTCTTCTGGAATGTCTGGGAAGAGAAGGGCATTCCATCTGTTAGTGCACCCCAACTTATCTGGCCACGCCAACTCAACCCCCCTCCCCCATTCCTGCCATTGGAGGCCAGAGGGGTCCTTCCAAAGCACAAGCCTGAGTGTGGCTGTCTCCTCTGTTAAAGCCCAGCAATGGCTCCCATGGTTAGGTTACCCATGAGCCTTGGCGGACCTGGCCCTGCCAGCATCTGCAACCTCGTCTTGCATCCTTCTCCCCCTGCTCGCTCCACTGTGTACCCGCGGGCCTTCTCACCACTCCTCAGGCACACCAAGCTGGTCCTGCTTGACAGCCTGTGCCCAGATCTGTTCTTCCACGCTCAGCTCAGAAGAGCCTTCCCAGCCCCTACCTCTCCCACCCCACCCCGTGACTATGGATCCTTTGCCCTTTACTTTTTCCACAATTGAATGTTCCCACTCGGTCTGTGGTCTTCCCACTCAGTGTACGTGGTACTCCTGGCTCATTGTAGGCACTCAGCTGATATGATGCCAACAAATGATTGGCCTAATCTGCTGACTCCCAGCCCGTCTCCTATTCCCTTCACTCTGTTCAGTCCGGCCACACAGACCTTCTCTCAGTCCTTCAAGCAAACTCTTGCCACAGGGCCTTTGTATGTACTCATGCTCCTGCCTACAATCTCTGCCCTCTTTTTTCCTTGATGACAACTTCTTTAGCTCTTGACTCAAGGTCACTTCCCTTATGTCCCTGGCTTAGTAGCATCACTCTATTATTGACTTCGCTGTCCTGATACCACTCAATCAGAGCACCCATTCTTCCAGTGTGAACTATTCATCTACATGATTATTTGATTCACTCTCTCATCCCACTAGTTATAAATTCCAACAAGGTCAGGCCCATCTATCTTCTGTATCCTCAGTGCCCAAAACATCCCTGGCATACAGCAGACACCAAATACTGGAAGGAAAGGAAAGGAAGGTGGGAGGGAGGGAAGGAAGAAGACAGAAAGAATATTAAGGTGTCCTTGGCCAGGAACAAACGAAGTCCTTGCCAGACTCAATGTCAATAGGAGGGAGAAGCCATGTTTTAAGGGGGTGGGGAGGGTGAGAGATGGGAATGAGGGGACAGAGAAGCCCAGAGCACCTGTTAGGGAAAAGCCAGCCCATTCTCCACCTTTGCCTGTCAGCACCAGACCCAGAGCCCATGGGGTACACAGTGGACTCTTTGTCCCTTAGGAAAGACCTATTGAGGTCTAGCCCCTGGCCTCTTAGTCCCTGCTGGGGCCTCTAGGCCTTAAGGCCCCCTTCTCCAGCACACATCCTGTGTGGTCCATGCCTGTGCTGACTCCTTAATGTAGCCGGATCACTGCAGTCCCAATCGTGAGTCTTAACCTGTGGTAAGTACCTGCTATCCCACAGGCGAACTCCTGGAAAGCAGGGACCAGGCCCCCCCCCCACCTTGAATCTCAGGGCCCATCCCGGGCCACCTTGGCTGGGTTTCTACCACTCCCCAGACACAGCACAGGCACCTCTGCAGTCCTCTCTCAGGTAATCCTCAGGTGGGCCGTGAGGACAGACTTGCCTTTCCAACTTTGCTGGGCCAAGGAAACAGGACAGTTAGTAGCAGTGCTGGGGTCTAAGCCAAGTCTGCCCTGCTCCAAAGCCTGTGTGCTCCTTTCACTGTGATCTCTATGGTATTGTGGGTCTTCCATAAGATTTGTTAATTCTAAACCGCTGGTACCTGTGAATGTGATCTTATTTGGCAATAGGGTCCTTGCAGATGTAATCAAGCTAAGACGAGGTCACACTGGATTAGGGTGGGCCTTAATCCAATGGCTGCTTGTGCGTGTAAGACCAGGGACATCTGAACACAGACTCAGGGAGAATGTCACGTGATAGTGGAGGCAGACATTGGAGTTTGCGGCCATAAGCGAAGAAATGCCAAGGACCACCGCAAGCCAGGAGAGGCAAGGGGCAGATTCTCCCTCTGAGCCCCCAAGAAGGAACCCTGCCTTGATTTTGGTCTTCTGGCCTTCAGAACTGTAAGAGAATAAATCTGTGTTGTGCGTTCAGCCACCCCTTGTGTGGGGATTTGTTACAGCAGCCCTAGGACACTAAGTCACACAGGTTGGTCGGGTGGCCGGTTGTGTGGCTGAAGGGATTCAGCACAAGGATAAAGGATGTAGGGCTCTCCCGGCACTACCTGGTGAGCAGCTTGTGGGGAGATGCCCATCGCCATGGGCGGGGGTAGGCCTTACCTTTCCTGCCATCTGGTGGTGCTGGCCCAGGGCAGATCTCCCTGCAGCGGGCCAGGGCTCTGCTGCACCTCAGTTCTTCCCACCTGGGCCCTGGCTCCACCTCACCAGTGAGTCCTGGACTGAAGGAAGCCAGATGTGCCCACCAACTCCCCAGAGGGGCTCAATAAAATGGCACGGGCACAGTGTCGCCTGTGCTGGCCCTCAGCCCCCACCTCCAGCACCTGTCCCAGAGTCAGCCCAAGCCCCATGTTGACATGATTGAGCCTGACCTTCTAACTCTGGCTGAAAAGGCAAAGCCTCCCTTGGCAGGTCCCGTCCTCCTGGCCTGCCCGCTCTCCCCCTGGCAACTCCCCACCTGCCTGTCAGTGGAGATTCCACCATGAAGTCACAAAGCCTGCTGCCAGGCAAGAAAGCCAGATGGCTCTGTTACCATGGAGACACAAGCACCCAACACCAGTGATCATTACCTGCCTCTTCATTCAGCTTAACCCAGATCTCCCCCGAAACTTGGGGGGAACAGAGAGGAGGCAGACATCTCCTGGAATCAGAGCAGCTCTCCATGACAGGGCCCGTGAGCTTTCCCCCGGGACTGTGCCCAGAGGCCCGCAGAGTGCCCCAGGGCCTCCTGCGGAAGGTGAGGGGGATGCCAAGGATCTATTTAACCACCTGGGGCTGTCTGGACCTCTCCTTATCTGGGTGCCTCAGTCCCCTTCACGCTGGGTCTCTGTACTTGCCACTCAATGTCAGCTGCCTCTCCTCTGTGATTCTTCCCGTCCCTCATGACCCCAGAGTGAGACTGTCACAGAAGGGCTGGTTATGTCGAATGCCTGCTTTCTCCCAGAAAGCCACCATCTCCAGCTTCCCTCCCAAGTCTGGTGCTCCTGCTCAGAGGGAAGAGACCAGCAATGGTTGTCACCTGCCAAGTGTCAGCTACCACGCTGGGCAAGTGCCCCATGCAGTCCTCACTGCAGAATTTCAAGTGTGCCACTGTTACGCCATTTTACAGACCGGAGGGGTGAGCCTCAGCTTTAGGACAGCCTGGAGGAGAGGGCTGAGAGTAGGTCTTCAGCCTCAGACCTCGAGGTTATTGTCCCTGTGTGAAGAGAGAAGTGAGGTGTAAAAAGGTTAAGAATTTATTGCGTAATAAATGGCCAGCAGTAAAATGGCAGAGCTGGAACTCAAATGTAGGCAGTTAGACTCTGCAGCCGAAGTACTTAATCACTTTGCCATTGAAAAATGATTTTAGGTGACACACAGGTGAACAGCTTTTAACAGCAAATATATTTAATTTAATGTACATCAGAAAAAATATATTATCAAAGCCATGATTTTGCAGGTACTTTTGCTTAGGACAAGAGTAGATTTTTTTTTCAATCAAAAGATGTGTCTATTTAAATATCTACCATGAGGTGTAACTGGATATGGCAAAGGCACGCAGGTGACATGAAAACACCTACACCACAGGACACAGGTTTGGTGACTGTGGTTCCAGGCTGGTCCCCGTGTGCATGAGTATCTGTAGACATGGGTGACAACACCGAATTTTATGTACAGAGAGTCATGCATTACAACTTGCTTTCTTCACTCCACTACATGTGCTAGACTTTGTCCTTCTCCTCAAATAATAAAGACTAAAGCCAGCCCCTCAGGCCTTTCTGTGAGGCTTATGGTCTTCTATACCTGCCGGGAGTTTCAGGTGACTTTCAGAGAGCCACCTCCTCAGGGATGCTGTGCATGTCCAGGGTCCCGGGGGGCTTCCTAGCAAGCCCTCAGTTATCCCAGCCAGCACAGAGCCCTGGAGGAAATGCGCCCCATTTATCTGTCAGCGGGTGCTTGCTCACACTGGAGCCCAAGCGCTTGGCCCAGCAGAACTCCTACCACTGTCCTCTGGGGGCTGCTGCCAGTTCGTGAGGCCTTGGCCTGTTGTGGCTTTGCCGAATCCTCACTGATCCTCACGCTCATGGGCCGGAGGGTGTAATTGGGCCCAGAGATGAAGGCTGACTTATCCCAGGTTATAGAATGTGGAGCCAGAACTCGGCACCAGGACTCTTTAACTATATCCTTGCATGTCATCTTCGCAGTCCCTGGGGCGGGATTTGGACCACCATTCTGGAGACGTGGCACTCGAGGCCAAGGTGGCTAAACTAAGTATCTTATCTCAGGTCCCCGACCCTAGAGCCTGTGCTTTTAGCCCCTGCTGTGCAGGAGGAGCAAGCTCTCTATGCAGATAGGACCACCATCTAGATGGGGAGGAACCCCAGCACTCCCTCACCTGTGTAACAGGGACCATCTGCCTGTCCTGAAAAGAGCAGATGAGGACAGTGTGAGTGGAGGTTTGAAATTCAGACCGTACTGGACTTCCAGGGACACGTGCTCCCTGCACTGCCGAGCACGACTGGAGTGAGAGACTGAGAAGGCGGGAGTGGTCAGGGAAGGCTGTCTGCTGGAGGCAGGAGGGCCCGAACTACGGCCAAATTGACTACACCTCCAGGGAATGTATCTAAGGGACAAATGGCCCCCAAAAGGCAGCAGGTCGGGTTGCTGCGAGTGTCTGAAAGTCGGAATCAGCTGACAGAGGCTGCAGTTGTTCAGGATCAGGGTTTTAAGGCTCGGACTTTCTGTCCGTGTGTGTGTGTGTATGTGTGTGTGTGTGTGTGTGTGTGTCTGTCTGTCTGTCTGTCTGTCTGTGTCCTATGTCCTAACTTCCTCCTGTTATAAGGACACCAGTCGTATTAGATCAGGGCCCATCCTAATGACCTCATTTTACCTTAATTACTGCTTTAAAGACCTTATCTGCAAACAAGGTTACATTCTGAGGTACTTAGGGTTAGCGCTCCAACATAGGAATTTGGGGGCCTCATAATAGGTGCTCAGACGTCTTCTGCCCCCTTCATCAGACTGTGTTACAGAAAGAATGGCTGTGATGCCCTGGGGGAAGGAACAAGGCCCCTGCTTCCCGAGTGCCCAGTGCCACTGTGTCAATGTCCCTGTCCCTCTCGCAGGGAGTGTGCCTCTAGCGCTCTGGGAGCATGGAGCACAGGGTGTTAGGGTCAGGCAGGTAGCCCGGCTCTGCCACTTCTCAGCAGGGTGACTCTGAGGAAGGTAGCCTCTCTGAGTCTCAGATTCCTCAGCTATAAAACGGGATAATAACTGCATATGCTTGTTATGAGAATTAATTTAGAGAACAGACATAAAGCATAAGAACAGTGCCTGGAATATAGTAATCGTCCCCCATAATGACAGCGATCATTATTGTTACCTCTCCTGTGAGCCCCAAGCTCCTCGCCCACAACCTCCTGGTGTACCCCAAACCTCTCAGTTTACGGGATACAGACAGGCACAGGAAGACTGACTTCACTGACAAGGTTGCCATGGCCCTGGGAATGTGGGACAGAAAACTCTATAAATGTATGTGTGTATATGTATGTGTATATATATATATATATATATATATATTTTATATAGAAATACATATATATATATATATATATATATATCTCACATTACCTTGTGCACTTAGTTTTTTACGTTCTGTTTAAAAATACTTGTCATAAAGCTAAATCAGCTATTACAGCGATATTGTTACTTTAACATAAATTTTACATGCAGTACTTACTATTACTTTTAAATGGAAAGGAAAAAGTCATTTACTCTACAGTTCCCTCAGATCTCTTACCCGTAACTTGTATTGGGAGAAACCAGTACTTTTGTAAGGGTGAAATTCAGGGAATCAGTAACCCAGTTAAACACGACTGCTTTGCAGTTTAACTCACCGCATAGCTTGCTATCTAGCCACCTGTAATAGACGTAGTTTGTTTGCAGTTTGATCCATCTTGATATTCATCTGTTTTCTCTTTGTGTCTCCCCTCACTGATTAACTGAAGAACTCTGTTTGTTCCCTTTTTCAAAGCTACCCATACCTCATTAATTAACAAAATCCTAACCTGGAAGGGCAATTTCTTAATCCTCAGGTGCCCAGACACTGGAATACACATAAAGTCCCAGGTCAGTGGTCCAGTCGAGTCCAAGTCTGGAGTCCGGAGATACCATTATCTTAAAGCAGACCAGACCCCAGGAAGCAATGTCAGCCCTCCGTCCTGCCTGCTGACTCTCCCTTCCCTTTGTTCTTCTTGAGTACCTATAAAACCTCTGCCCATTCCGGGAACGGGGAGATGGCCTTTGGACAGCAGTCCACCATCCTCCCAGAATGCCAGCATTCTGAATAAACCAGCTTTTCTTTCTACCAACCACGTCTCTCGATTTTTAACTTCTGCAAGTGGCAGGCAGCCGGACCTTAGCATGCTATCACTTTCCTAGTTATCCACAAGGGGGAGGACTGATTCCATTTCTTTTGGAAGGTACCATTTCAATCATCATTAAAGATCATTTAAAACTGATACTTTTTTTGGTGACTATTTCCTTCAAAGAAATGAAATTTCCCTATTCACGGCAGATGACATTTTTCTTAAACTGACAACTTACAGATGGCCGCTGGTTTAAAAACATTTCAGAATCATTTACACACATATTCTTCCTCTAGTCAATCATCGGGGATTCTAACAAATGCCACATCCAGAATCTAAGAACACTGTGGTTTTTCCACTAGGAAGTCAAGCAAATTATTTAAATTCACAGGGGGGAAAAATCATCTTTTCTCAACATCAAACAGAAAACATTCTCTCTTTGAAAATGTAAATCACTTAAACATATTCAAGAATTTTAACCAGCATCCCAGAAACTATCCTATTACTCTTTGAAGCCTTTAAAGAATTTTATTTAAAAAGTCACATGCTATTCAGGATGAGGGGAAGGGCTTTTAAGTGACAATGGAGGTGGAAGTGCCCATGAGTCCCCAGGCACCTTCTTCCAGAAAGAAAGAACAGAGAACCACTAGGCAAATGGAGGGATGTGGGGGAAATCTAAGCGTGAGGCACAGCATCCATTTCCCATCTGTTTTATAGCGGGTTAGAAAATAGGACATACAGCTCTGAACCATAAGGGGAGGTTCAAAGACAATGCGTCCAGAAGCCGGCGACTGATCTGCCTCGCCCGGGAAAAGCGCAATGATGGTGCCAACTTGGGCCAGTGAAGCGACGTCCTCCACAACTAGATTGAAGAACAAAAGGACAGCAACTTGTCTGTTCCCCTTCCCCCAATTCCCCAGCACTGTTCCCTTCCCCCCAATTCCCCAATAAAAATCTTTAAAAAAAAAAAATAACTTAAAAAAAAAAAGAAAAAAAGAACAGAGTTGTGGAGAGCCTGCATCTCTCATCTGTCTGATCTCCTATCCAAGCCTCGGTCAGGGTAGGGGTGGAGGTGGGGGGTGGGGGGCATTCCAAGAGGAAACCCAGGTGGTAGGCAAGTCAGAGGTAGAAAGTGGGTTCCTGCTCAGTCCTCTTTTGAGCTAATAACCAAACATTAGCTTCAGATAAGAAACTAAATCTCCATCTGAGGTCAGAAAAACAGAAGAATCAAGAAGAGTTTTTCCTGAGGAAATAATTGAAGGTATTTACAGAGATGTGGCATTAAGATATTTGTCACAGTGTTGTTTGTAACAGGGAAAAATAAATAAGTGAATAAATAATTTTAAAGGAAAACACCTACAATATCTAACAATGGGGGGGGGGAGGGCTAGTCAAATAAACGATGCTGTATCAACACAAGTAAATGAAACAATTTAAAATTATAACATAGAAATGTGTTTACTGCCATGAAAAAAGAGTCAACATATAAAAAGAGTCAATAAGACAGTTGGTTATGGAAGAGTCTATACAGGATACATATATTGTGGTAGATTTGCAGATGGTCTCTCTCTTTTTGCTAAATTCATTTTCAATTTATTAAAAATAATATGTGAAATATTAGGTTGTCGGAAAAGTCATGACGTATTTTTTCTGTTTTTCATTGCAAAAATGCATCATGAATTTTCCGACAACCCAATACATGCTAGCTATAGAAAAATTACATTAAAAAAAAGACAGAACCGAAATTACTATCAAAATCCAGCACGATATTTTGTGATATAGACAAGAGTATTCTAAAATTTATATGGAAAGACAAAGGAATTAGAATAGCTAAAAGAATTTTTTTTTAAAGAATAAAATGAAAAGAACCATTCTCTCTGATTTCAAGATTTACTATGTACTTACAACAATCAAAATTGTGTGGGGGCCGGCCGAGTGGTGCGTTGGTTAAGAGCTGGCTTGGGACACCAGCTCTGACCAGCAGGGCCCCAGTTCGGATCCCACATGAGGGCCAGTGACACTGCCCTCTGCAGCTAAGATGATGAACAACAGCTCAACCTAAAGCTGGGCTGCCGTGAGTCACCGGCGACGGTGTAGCCTGCAGCCCCTGCTGCAGTGGGTTGCCATGGGCTACCATATGTGGCTGGCAGCCAGCGTGAGCGGCTGACAGTTGGTGTGAGCTGCCAAGAGCCACTGTGAACAGCCGTCCAGAGGCTGGCGACCAATCTGCCTCACCCGGGAAAAGCGCAATGATAATACCAACATGGGCGAGTGAAGCGACATCCTCCACAACTAGACTGAAGAACAAAAGGACAGCAACTTGTCTGTTCCCCTCCCCCAATTCTCCAATTAAAAAAAATCTTAAAAAAAATGATTGTGTGGTATTGGTAGGGACACACAGAAGCCAGAAGCCAGAAATAGATCCACACAAATATGTTCATCTGATACTTGACCAAAGTAAATCAAAAGAGGGACGACAGTCTTTTCAACAAATAATGTTGGAACAAATGGATATCTGTGGGGGGGGGGGGGGAGTGAATCTTAACCTAAGTTTCACACCTTATATGAAAATTGACTAAAAGTTGATCACAAACTTAAATGTAAAATTTAAAACTATAAAGTTTTTAGGGAAAAAAAAATCTTCAGGGCCAGGAAAGAGTTCTTAGGCATAACATCAAAAGCACAACCCATAAAAGGAAATATTGATAAATTGGGATTCATGAAAAATAAAAGCTTCTGCTCTGAAAAAGACCCTGGTAAGAGGAGGAAAAACAAGCTACAGAGTGGGAGAAAACATTTGCACACCACGTATCTGACAGAGGACTAGTATCCTAGACTATGTAAGCAACCTGTAAAACAAAACAGTAAAAAAACAAAACAGTCCAATTCGAAAATGGACAAAGGACAAGGAAAGGCATTTCATAAAACAGGATATACAGGTGACCACTAAGCACATGAAAAGATGTTCAACATCACTAGCCACTAGGGAAATGGAAATTAAAATCACAACGAAATATCATTACGCACCCATCAGGATGGCTAAAATAAAAAAGCGACACTACCAGGTGCTGGGGAAGATATACAGAGACTGGTAAGAATGTAAAATAGGAAAGCCACTCGGGAAAACAGTTTCTTTAAAAGCTAAATATGAGGCCAGCCAAATGACGTGTTGGGACGCCAGTTCTGAGCAGCAGGGCTCCAGTTCGGATCTCACATGAGGGCCAGTGATGCTGCGCCCTCTACCGCTAACATGGTGAATAACAGCTCAACCTAGAGCTGGCTATGGCGTAGGCTGCAGTGGGGCTGGCCAGCAGCAGGCATGAGCTTTCGTGAGCTGCCATGAGCCACCGGGAGTGGCTGTCCAGTGGCCGGCGACCGATCTGCCTCACCCAGGAAGAGCGCAATGATAATACCAACATGGGCCAGTGAAGCAAAGTCCTCCACAACTAGACTGAAGAACAAAAAGGACAGCAACTTGTTTGTTCCCCTTTCCCGATTCCCCAATAAAATCTTAAAAAAAAAAAAAAGCTAAATATGCCACAACTATAGAACACAGCAATTGTACCTCTGGGAATTTATCCTAGGGAAATGTAAACTTATGTTCACATTAAAATCTATACATGAACATATGTAACAGTTTTATTCATAGTAGCCCCAAACTGGAAACAACCCAGGTGTCCTTCAATGGATGAAAGGTTGAACAGACAGTGGTACATTCATACCATGCACTCCTTACTACTCAACAGTAAAATGGAAGGAGTTATTGATACAACGACCTGGGTGATTCTCCAGAGAAATAGGCTAAGTGGGAAAAGTCAATCCCAAAAGTTTCATTCTGTAGGATTCCATCTACATAACATTCTTGAAATGACAAAATTATAGAAATGGAGAAGCATTTAGTGGTTACAAATGGTTAAGGAAGGGTAGAGGGGAGAGGGAGGTGGGTGTGGTTGTGCAGGGACAACGTGAGGGGTCCTTATGGTGATGGAAATGTCTATATTTTGACCATCAAGGTCAATATCCTGGTTGTGATATTATAGTTTTGTGAGGCGTTACCTCTGGGGGAACCTGGGTAAAGGGTATGTGGGCTCTCTCTGTGTTATTTCTTACAACTGCATGGGAATCTATAATTATCTCAAAATAAAAAGTTTAATTAGAATGAAAAGGACAGAGATGAGACTGTCCCCAGAAAACTGGCAGACGTGGCTTGTGTACTGTGCTGCCTCGGGCTTCATTAAAGGCCTCGCATCCCACCCACAGGGGACCAAGATGAGACTGTGATGCGAGGCATTGAGGTGGCACCTGAGTAGCAAGTGCCAGGGCTATGGGG
Organism: Hipposideros armiger; assembly: GCF_001890085.2. Lineage (NCBI taxonomy): Eukaryota > Metazoa > Chordata > Mammalia > Chiroptera > Hipposideridae > Hipposideros > Hipposideros armiger. The sequence continues at coordinate 632,917 of NW_017731416.1, forward strand.
GTTCCCCAACAGTCTGACAGTCCCCTGTGAGCCCCTGAGAGCACTCCCTTCCCCTGCCTTATTGGCAGCCCTCAGGGGAAGGGTTGGAGAGGTGACAGGATGGCAGGGGCTGACCCCATGAGCTCTGTGCCACGGGGCAGAGCCAGCCAGGCCGCTGTCCCAGCAGCAGGCCTCAGGCAGTGCACACCTCATCAACCCTGCCCACAGGCAGGATGAAGAGTGACACTGTCTCTTCCCAGGTGAGATCCGGGAGCCAGCCAGTGTCCATCAGCAACCAGCAAATGAGCAGGCACGGCTTGTTCAGGGCTGTCTCTCCCCAAGCTAATGGTGTGTTGAACCAAGAGTTCTTAACAAGAACGGTTGTCTCCAATTAACCACAGGCAGGGTTTCTTGCAAACCCTAGCACTCCACCTAGTAACCAAAAGGTAAACATAACGTGATTTATTACTTTACAAGGTCCAAGAAATGCTATTTGGATCTGTTAACTGCCTCTAATGAGGACACAGCCATCAGAGATGGAAACAAGACATCAGAGCAAGATAACTGAGAGCTTGTGGGGAGCGCTGCACTTAAGAGAGCTACTGTTTGCACTGGAGCACCTGCCACACACTGCTGCCTGTAGCAGGTGCCTATGAGGGGACAATCATCATGACTTACAGAGACAAAGAAGGAACACAGCCCAAGGGAGGGGAGGCAAGATATTTGAATGAGGCAGTGGGCTCTTTGCTTTAAACAGCACTAATGCTGAACCTAGATTAAAATCTGTTCCCATTGGCCTTCTTTCTGTCCCTGAAACTCACCTAGCAGCTTCCTACCCCAGGGCCTTTGCACTTGCTGCCCCCACTGCATGAGTGCGCGGTCTCCTGATCCGGGCAGATTCCTAGGGCTCCCCATCCCTGCCTCTCCCTCAGAAGGGCCATTCCTAGCAACTCCAAGCTGCCTTCCTGCCCCCACCTCTACCCACAGTCCCTACCGTATCTCTGTGTCCTTCATAGCATTGATCTTCAGGAAGTGTCTTGGTTACTGGTTTATTATCCCCACCAAAGTGCAAGTTCCATAAAGTGAGGCAGCTTGTCTGTCTTATTCCTCCAGTTATCCCCATTAACTGGACATAGAAAGTTTCAGTAAATACCTGTAGAAGGAAGCAGTGAATGAGACTGTCTCTCCTCCTGCAGCAGCTTTCATTCTACCCAGGGAGGCTGTGGCCGTAATAAAGGTCCCGCTCATGTGGTTTTGCTGCCTATGGGAGGCTCGAAAGAGCAGAGCCCCCAACCTTTTGGGAAATTCCTTTGTAGGAGCTTTGGTGATACGTCTGACAAGTCATGTCAGCAGGCTGAGGCTGGACTCAGAGCCTCTAGGACGGTGGTTCTCACATAGGTGAGTCTGTGCTGTTGGCTCCGGTCTCCAGCCTCCAGGCTGGGTGCAGTCACCATCTCCTCTCCCATTCCTGCCCCATGCTGTCTGACTGTGTGACAGCACCAGCGTTTTCTAAGAACAAAACAGTTGGATCATTCTAAAGCCTCACGTTCAATTTCAGATGTGGTCTGTTGAAATCACTTCCTAGTGAGAAGGACAGAGCCCTGGTCACAAGTCAAAGACCCAACTCTAGCCTGGCTGTGCCAATGGCTCACCCCATGACCTTGGGGGAGGCTCTTCCTGTCTCTGGGCCTGGATCTCTGTAAAGGACACGTGGCCTCTCAGCTCCCCTCTGAGCCTGGCACATTAATCCTGCCCAGGGTTCTTGTGGGGCGGGGTAGCCCTCCTTCGCCCCTAGAGAGAGACCACTGGGTTAAGCACTATGGGCTGAATATCTGTGTCCCCAAAACTCCTGTGTTAAAACCTAATGCCCCATGTGATGGTATTTGGAAGCGGGGTCTTCAGGAGGTGACTAGGTCATTAGGGGGGAGCCCTCATGAATGGAATTCATGCCCTTATAAAAGCGACCCCCAGAAAGCTCCCTTTCCCTTCTACCATGTGAGGTTACAAAAAGCAGGCTCTCGCCAAACGCTAAATCTGCCAGCACCTTGATCTTGGACTTCCCAGCCTCCAGAACTGTGAGACATAAACGCTGTTGTTTATAAGCCACTCCGGCTCTGGTATTCTGTTATGACAGCCCAAACGGACTAAGCCAGTAAGGCTCTTTGGGCCCAGCAGCCCCTCCTTAGGAGCTTTAGACCAAACTCTGCCCTGGAAGAAAGGCCCTCATGTGAGGAGTTACCCACGCTGAGGCTCCCCGACCCTGGAGGGCTGGCTCCCAGGGGCTGTGGGGCCAGAGAGGGCAGGCAGCCTCTGACACTGAGAGCTATGAGACTTCTAGCAAGCCACTGCAGCTTCCCGGGCCTGTTTCCTTATCTGTAACTGAGGATAACAACAGTAGTAACTGATGGGATTAAACGAAATAATGGTACAAGAACGAGGTTCCTAGCACAGGATACTCAATAAATGTCAGCTCTTAGTAAGATGATGATGATGATGATGGAGGAGGAGGAGTTGAAGGAGATGAATCCACCCTGGAAAAAGCTAGGGAAGGAATGACCTCCGGTTGTGCTGTTGAGAGATATGAAAGTGTGTGTGCAAGGGGTCTGGGCACGAGTCTCCTCGGAAAATGGAAAACAAAGGCATGAACTCGCACACGAGGCCTGGACAAGAGTTCCGGTCTTGGAACAGTCGTGTGCCTTCTTCCCAAGAAAGCATTTTAATGCCAGATGTTTCTGAAGTTCAATGACATGGAAAAATTATAGAAATAACCTACACGCTTGTTTCCCAGCTAATTGGGCTCTTACAAGTAAGGGTGTGATGGCACTTAAGGGGATGGTAAGTAATTTCCAGAAGCCACAGTTGAGTAAGTCATTAAAAACGATACCTAGGGAGCCTGTCTAACCACGTGAGGCAGGGTTTGGGAAATAAGGGGAAAGGCAGAATGCAAAATTGTGTTCCAATTACAGCTGTTTAGAAAAATGCTACAGACAGGCTCTGAACGGAAGATTAAAACCAGTTGATTTGCTTGAGTGATGGGATTAGGAGTGATTACAGCAACATTTCTGCTATGGTTGTTACACTGTGGTTTGTGCCATGTAAAAAAATATCTTTTTAATTTTTTTATTGGGGAACAGTGTGTCTTTCCAGGACCCATCAGCTCTAAGTGAAGTAGTTGTTTCAATCTAGTTGTGGAGGGCACAAATTAGTGGCCCATGTAGGGATCGAACCAGCAACCTTGGTGTTATGAGCCTGCACTCTAACCAACTGAGCTACCCAGCCGCCCTGTGCCGTTTTTTAAGTAAAAGAGAGTAAGGATTGTAAAGGCATGCGTGTCCCTCAGGGGTCCCTGGCGCTGTGCCCGGGGCCCCCCATTATCATTCTCTGTCTCTGTCTCTGTCTCTCTCTCATACTCAGTCTCTCCAAGGTGCCACCATTCAAAATGGCTCCCACCCCAGATCCATTGAAGAGGGATTTTTGCAAATTTACAGCAGCTGAAAAAATTACAAATCAATTAGCCAATGATAAGAACATTGCTGGGCACTGTCACCAAGGTTTTCAGCACAATGGGGAGTTGAAAGAGACATAAGGGCAAAGGGAGAGTTTGGGGAGAGCCAGGCCATAAAACAACATGCTTGCAAGGAGCCTCGTCTCTTGTGACTCAGAAAACTCTGATCCCACAGGGCCTGGCTACTGCTCCCAGAAGACACCTCTTTAGGCAGGCCCCTCAGACGAGGAACAGATGCTGTGTAGAAGCAGAGTCGTCACTTAGGGACATCATGTCCTTGTGCTTGGCCTTAGCTGGAGGTGACCCCCTTGTGGGCAGGCTGGAAAGATGTGTCACCTGTGATAGTCACTCAGGTTTGAAACCACAGCAGCAGTGATCCCCATCATTGTCCTGACAGCCAGGGGTCTTAGAGAATGTCCTGGAATACCAACCTTGTCCGCCTACCCCTGGGACCCAGGCTCTCCACTCCTCTGGCCTCTCCCAGGCAGAGTCCATACATGGTAATCCATCTCCAGGAGAGTCTCCAAAGAAACAAAAAACTTGCCAGAGGTCCAAGGTCACACGTCCATGTAAATGAGTGTAATTCAAACACATACCATGTTCTCAACAGTTTGCCATAATAAAGATGTGCAGGAATGGAACCCAGTACCTGGAAAGAGGAAGGAAATAAAAATGCAGATAAAATTCTCTCTGTGTGCGCACACCCACCCACAGGCCCTCAGACAGCCTGTCTAGCTGCCCAGAAGGCACCAGCTGATGCTAATGGCATGAGAAGCTTGGGGGAGGTAGCATGGAACTTCGGGTGGGTGGGCCCACAGACAGACAGACCCAGACAGCCTGACACAGTGCTGTCTTCAAGGAGAGCAAACACAGGTGAGAAATGTTAGAGGTGCAGCAGGAGAGAGAAGAGAAAAAGCAGATCCCTGATCCCTGGCTGCTCCAAGGGCATGTTTGCACACAGATTGAGAGGGAAAGAGACTTGATTTTAAACTTTTGTGCTACTCTGGGCCTTCTGAAATGGTTGACAACAAAGGCATAACCACAATCTTCCATTTCACTCCGGTACAGAGTCCAGAGCCCTGTGGCCTGAGCTCTGCACAGGCTGCTGTGGAGCTGGCTTGGGGGAGCCCCACATCCCTGGGCTGAGTGCCCTCTTTGCTGGCCATTTATGGTTTTCAGCAACACGTTGTCACCAGAGCACATCTTATAATAATCCAAGAGGAATTCCAGGCATCACCACCGCATCTTCCCTTGGGCCGTGTCCAGATTAATCTTCCCGGAGCTTTGGCATCATCCCAGGCGGTGAGCACGGCTGTCAGCATAGGCCCACAGTGCTGCCTTCTCTTCCTTTCCCTGATCCGCACCCCCGTTCGAAGTCTCCTCCTCTTGCAGGAACTATCCCCTTCTTATCTTTTCCGTCCTGGCTCTTTCACTCAGGTCTGGAGGGCACAGACCTGCTCTGATTGTGCAGCATGCTCAGACCATCTGGCTGGTGGCTTTCAACCAGCTTCGGTGGTGGAAGTCTTTCCACGAGCAACCTTAGGTGGGTCCCAGTGTATAATCAGGCAGCAGTGGAACAACGCTGGTCACGATGGGGGTGGAGCTCAGAGTCCCCTAGCCAGGCTCCCTCTGCTACCTAAGACAACTCCTTCCTCCAAGCAGCCTCTGCACCTGATGTGCCCAACAATGCAAAGATAACACAGCAGGTGGGCATCAGGGGTAGGGCCAGAACCCAGGCTTCCTGACTGCAGCCAGAGGCTCCCATCACATCCACCACCAAGAGAACCCCCAAAAGTAGTCTTCTCGCTTCCCTACACCTCCCTGCTCCACTCCCAATTTTTGTAGGTTTGAGTCCAGTGGTTTCTAGGCCTGGATGGTTTTCCTCTTTCCTTCTTGTCCCACCCTGGCATCTCTGTGCAATGGATTGTGGGGCACAATCAAGGGACCAGGAGCCATCAGGATTGTGCTGGACCGGGCTGTGCAGGGGCAGACAGACACCTACTGCCACAGGGATTATGAAACCTTCTCTGGATAGCAAACCATTCTGAGGAGGCCACTGTCATTTAGTGCAAGTGACAGCAAATATTGGGCTCATAAGGACCACTGATCCCTGTGAAGAGCCACGTTACTACTCTGTAAATGTGTCCTCAGCCACATAAGGCTCCCAGGTCACAGAAGGGGTCTTGCAGTTTAGGTGGAAGGACACTGAAGTTAGCCTCAGATGAGTCAGCTCTGGTGCCAGCTTTGGGTGTCTCTGGGCATGTCACCCCCTCTAGGATCTCAGCTCCCATCTATCGAGGGGATCATAACTTCCACCACTGTCACCACATCAGGGTACAGAGAGAGATGTGAAAAGGTCCTGCAGAGTGTGACCTGTGAATAAAGTGAGTGGCGTGTTGTAGAGCTTGGTCCTGGATTTGAACAGACCTGGGTTTCAGAGTGAACATGGCTGCTGTGGGAACTTGGGTAAGTTCCTTCATCTCTGAGCCTCGTCTACTGCGTGAGGCCAGAGGACCCATGTTGGGGCATGGGGCAGCTGTGTAAACTGTGCATGTATTCTGTGAAATGCTCAGCACAGGACCTGGCACCCACCACCAAATCCACGACCACAGAGGACCCAGGCCCCGCCAACACTTCCACGCCAACTGAGGCTTTCAGAATTGCTTGAAAAGCAATCTGGGTCCTGGCACCAGCAGGGCAGACACACAACGTAGATCCCTCCCGTGGGACCAGGCAGCTGTCCCACCTCAGCCCACCTGGATCCAAGAAATGGTGCCTGTCTGTAAGGTCCGAAAGAATGGGTCTGGGTCAACTGAATCAACCCTGGGTGGGGGAGGGTCTTGGAGGAAAGCACCCCCACCCCATGTCAGGAACTCAGCTGCTAAAATGAGCAGAAGCTGGAGTGACTTTGGGCTACTGCATGTTTCAATCTTCAGCCAACTAAAAGAACAAAATGGATTACATGCAGTGTTCAAACAAATGGTTGTTTGTTTTTTTTGCGGGGTGGGCGGGGGGTGGGTGGGCTCGCGGGCACCTGATCCAGCTGATCTATGAACCCCTTCAGAATCTGGTTCACAGGAGGCCTTTCTGGGTGGACTGCAGCCAAGCTCTGCTCCTGGATGGACAGAGCCTCTGCACTCCCGACCTCCAACGGAGTTGGTGCAGAAGCTGGTGTGCAGTTAAGTCCTCACTTCACATCATCAATAAGTTCTGTGACTTTAAGCAAAACAATTTATAACAAAGCCAATTTTACCACAGGCTAATTGATATAAATGAGAGTTAAGTTCCTACGGCATCTCATCAGTGTTACAATGACATTGAACAAAAGGACGTTATTGGAGGACCCGCTGTATGTCTCTGCCATGCAAGGGAGGGGCAGGGGCACGTGCCAGCCACAGAGGCTCTAGCTCCGGCACCCACCCCCTCTCCCTGCCGCACTCCTGAGCAGGTCTAGGCATCTCCCTAACCGAAGGCTCTTCATGCTCTCCAGGCTGCCCCATCCCTCTTCATGCAGCATGAGCACCTTCCTTCCTTCCCCTGTTGCTCCTTTGAAGGCACGTCCCCAGGGGGAATGTGGGAGCACCTGCTCCTGTTCCCCCACTGCTTCTCCCCATCCCTTCCCTTGGGGCTCCACATGGAGGGATGGAAGCCAGGTTTCCATTCTGCCTGCTTCTCCTGCATGCCTGCTCAGCAACCCCCAGCCCACTCCCCTGGCTCACTGGGACGTGCACACGCTTGTTGCCTCTGGTACACAAGTGGGTTCATTTACTTGTCTTTGATGTTAATTTGACTGAATGTGACAGTGAGAGAGTGGGCCCTCAGAAGAGCCCAAAAGGAAAAATAAACCCTAGATTTGTAAAAGGAAAATATAGGCTCTTTATTTTCATTTCTATTTTCAAAGCCAGCTATTTTTGTTAACTAAATGTTGTATTTTGAGATAATTGTAGACTCACATGCACGTGTAAGAAACAATACAGAGAGACCCTGGGTGCCCTTTACCCAGTTTCTCAATGAGAAATAGCGTCTTGTGAAACTCTAGCACAGTGCCTCAGCCAGGATATCGACACTGGTACAACCCACTGACCATCGTCAGATTTCTCTAGCTTCACTTGTACCTGTGTGTTTAGTTCCATGCAGTGTATCACATGTGTGGGTTCCCATAGGCACCAGCACAGTCAAGATACAGAGCAGTTCCAACGCCGCAGGCTCCCTCTTATTGCCCTGTGATAAGCACACCCACTTCCCTCCCGCTTCTCACCCTGGGCAACTACTAATTTGTTCTCCATTTCTAACAATTTCTCATTTCAAAACTGTCATGTAAATGGGATCATACAGCACATAACCTTTGGGGATTGGCTGGTTTTTTACATGGCATATTTCTCTGGAGAGTCACTCCAATTGTTGTATCAATAGTTTGTTCCTTTTTTGCTGAGTCGTGTTCCAAGGTTGCCCTGAGAAGGAGGCAGGTAGTGAGCTCCCTTGCGACAGCTGAGCAGATCCTTGTGACTTCCAGCTTCTGCTCAGGGGTACGCTCTAGGGCATGCTTTCCCAATGAGAGACACACATACCCTACAGGACAAAAATTGGTTCTTGGGGGACAAAGAGTCTTAGCTGTTAGGATGGCTGTGGCCCTCCAAAGCGCCATAGTATATAAACAGATATGAGGTATATTTGTGGTATCAAAATTTCATAGGCGGAGGCAATTATGGGAAACAAATGTCTCAATAGTCTGAGAAACACTGCAATTGGGAATGCTGTGCTGGCAGGAGCTTGAGGTGGATGGTCTCAGAGGCCGTCCTTCCTAGTCCAGAGCTTTTGACAGCCCAAACCCCATGTTTGTAAGTTAAGGTTTCAGACCATGGACCACTCCTTATCAACCTTTTATACAGATAGAATGAGGGACCACTTTTCCATCACAGTATCAGGAAAGACTCCTTGCTGGACAAGAGTCCTCTCACAGATGCCTGAAACCTCTTGAAGAGGAAACAAGCCAATCTCTACTGTGAGAGAGGCTTTCTATGCAAATCTTCCTGGGGAAATAACAGACATTCACGGGAAGGTGTGGAGAAATGATAATCAATGAGATCAGAGAATGGGCCCTGTGAGGAACTTTATCTACCCTCCTGGCAGGATAGGAGATTCTGGGGGACTATAAGTCAGCTATAAGGTCACCTTTTCCTTGAAGCCCAGGGCACTACCTACCTACTGGCCCATATAAAGGGGCTCATCAAAAGCCCAGCTGTCTAAGCCAACCCACCAATCACGGGCATGGTGGAGGGGTTGTGGGGTTGAGCAGCTCTCCCCCAGTTTTCTCACGTTGTGCCAGTGCTGCTTTTCTCTCTGATGAGGATCCTGATGGATGTCCAAACCTGGGGACCAGGTAAGATTGAGGGTCACTTTTCCCTGTAGAAGCAGCTGCATCGTGAGGAAAGGAGGAATATTTGGACAAAACTCTTATCAATGGTGAGAGTTCTTTTTCAACGTAGAAACCACGCCACCAGGTGACAAGGGACCCAAGCTACATCTACCACAAAGCCTTGGAACAGATTCTTGGAAACTCTGTTTCTGGGTAACTGGCACAATTATTAGCTAGGAATTAAAGAATAAATCTCAATAGGAACCTACTGGCTCCAAGTAAAAGCCAGGAAATACAAACAGGAGCCTCAGAGCCCAGGGAAATGGGCCCACACCACGGCCTACACGCAAAAACCTGACTTTAGCCCCAGGAAGCCACTCCCTGGTCTAGCTGGGCCTTCCACTGTGTAATCCCCGGCATGGCTTTAATGAGGCACAACGTCCTAATTACAGGTTCAAGTGGTTCCAAGAAAGACAAGGCTGTGCTACGCAAACTGGAAGTTTGCTTTCAGGAGGCATCAGCACAGAACGGATGGATTAGTAATTGAAGACATTTGTTTTTTCCTGCAAGTGTGCTTCTATGCCAACACTCCCATATCCAAACCTTTCATTCATTCCCTGGGGCTCTGGGGAGAGTCCTGAGAGGTGAGGTCACCTCCGGCCAGTCACGGCCTCCCAACACCCTGCTGGTGAGCAGCCCACCCAGCAGCTGCAAGTGTCTGTAGCAGCCCAGGAGGGGGTGATGGCTCAGGCCATGCCTGGTGGGAGGGGAGAGGTTGACAAGGCCACCGAAGTCAATGGAAGACATCCCAAGGCACACCCACCACCTCCTTGTGCCCTCAGGAAGAGCTGTGTCACCCTGGCTGGGGTAGGGGCCACTGGGAAGAGCTTCAGGAACCTGACACAACCCTGACCCTCTTCACCCCTGCCATCGTGACTCACATGGCGCTCGCAGAGAAGTGGCACTCAGACAAGTGCCCATTCCGGGCTGGCACCCCCAGCCTAGAAGAGGAACCATTGTAAACCATGGATCTGAGGCCACATTTTCTTGATTGCACCTCTGCGATTTCTTCCAGATGTGCCCCATCGGCTCAGCTCCACTGTCTCTGCTCCAGTTCAGCCTCCGCCTCCTCACATCTGCCCACTGAAAGGGCCTCCTCAGAGCTGCAGGGTCCTCTTGCCTCTCCCATTGAGCCCCCAGGATGCTACCTCTTACCTTTCTGAACCATGAGTCAGATCTTAACTCCCCTTCGGTAACTCCCTTTGCCTGTGGGATAAAAGCTCAGACTCCTTAGCCTGTTTAGCTGACCCTGCAGTCATCATCCCATCTACCCCAGGCCTGAGCCCAGAGCGCTGAACAGAGTATAGTCTGCACATCACCTTTGCTCACATCCTCTTACTGCACTGGGGATCCCCTCTTCTCCTCAAGCCATGCTGCCTTCCCCTAACTAACTAACTAACTAACTAACTGCCATTCAGCAGTATGTGACCTTCAGCCATCGTGCGGCCACTTTGTATTCCTTTTGCGTCATCTGTAAGATGGGGATACCAACAGGGCCTTCCTATCTCCTAGGGTTGGGGTAGAGATCGAACGATTTAAAGCAGGGAAAGTGTTTAGAAGGGTGCCTGGTGGAGGACATGCTCAGATGCCATCACTAGTGTTATTACCTTTTCTGGCTGTTTTTTGCAGCCAGAACACCTAAACCAAAATGCACAGGGCAATATGATGCCCCAGCCCCACTGGGGCCGGCCTCCATTGCAGGCCAGAGATGGAGGGTGGGCTTCCAGCCTGTGGACAAGTGGAAACAACTGCAGGAAAGCGGGAGCTGATGGGCTGCCGCTGTGGGAAGCGGCAGAGAGACACATCTGCCCTCCTGCTCCTCCTGGGCCACGCACGCCTTTCCTAAAGCCTGGGACAGGGGCTGGAGGGATTTGTGGAACAGCACAAATCCTTTGCAGTGATCCCCGAGGGGGGCTTGGCGCATTCCTGTGGTCTGTTTCAGCACTCGGATCCTCCCTTCCCCCCATTACTTACTGTGCCTGGCTGTCTCACCGTGGGGTCCTCCGAGCTCCTCTGTGAGGCACCTCTCTACACTTGGCCACACCTAACAGGCTCCAGGTGGATGGCCAGTGCCCAGCACCCTCAGGAAAGGGGTACAGGGGGCAAATGATTCCAACTTCACACGCTTCCCAACCAGAAACCTTTCTCAATAAGCCTTACCCCACACACTGCTGCCCAAGCCTTGCTAGCCACCTCCTCTGGCGGGAGGAAGGCAGGGGAATGGGTGGCGGGTGTTCTCATCCCCTGGGACAGCTCCTGGCCTGATTTCCTACCGCCAGCCTCTGGGGCTCTGAGTGGAAGCCCTGTGGACCAAGGCCCGAGGCAGCTTTCCAGGATGAAGACTCAGGTGGGCTGTGGAGCGTGCCTTCACATTCTCCCGCCTCCGCACACAGGGACTTGTTTTGAACTTTTCAGTCGGCCTCCACAGCCATGACTGGGGGACCACACGAATCTCCACGCAACACAGCATCCACAAGTCTGCACTCACTCAGAGATGAGAAGTTAGAAGCTTAGTGATGAAATTCGGTTCTGACACTTACGAACTAACCTAGAGCAAGTCTCGACCTAGTTGAGCCTTAGTTTCCTCACGTGCAAAATGGAAATAATATCCGTTGTCCTGTCTCCCTCAGGGGCCTCTCCATGGATCCATCTGTTCAGCTAATTAAACTGCAGGCAAATGCCAGAGCTGAGCTGGGGCGATCCGGAGAAACCTGGTGCCCCCAGCATCTCACAGTCTAGCTGCTCCGCCAACCATGAAAATTCATATTTTGAAAAAGCTTTGTAAACGTGTGAAATGCCAAACCACTGGCATCATTGACATGAAATGTCTTGCATTAAAAGTGATTATCTGCAGGAAAAGGCAAAATGGACAGTAAGTTAGTGCTTCTCAGACTTTAGTGTGTATTAGAATCGCTTGGTGGGGGAGGGTCTTGTTAAATGGAGATTCTGGTCAGAAGGTCTCGGGTGGGCCTGAGCTTCTGCATTTCTAACAAGCTGTCAAGTAGATGCTGCTGCTTGGTATGCAGGCCATGCTTTGAATGGCAAGGTATGAGCTTCAGACTGAACGATTACTATTCATTAAACCCAAAATATAACTTCGTTGGTCAGATCCGCAGGATTTGGTGGGAGGGGTATACAGGATGGATACGTTTTGATGGGGGAGCCTGACACTGGGCGAGTCCCTGAATGGTAGCCACTGAGGATGCTCTGTGCATCTACAGGGCAGAGTGAGATGCTGAGACATTTGAGGGACATGAGGTCTGGAGGAGGGAACAGCTGAACACACTTCCTGGGCTCCTCCGTGGGGTCCAGGATGCTTTGCGGAAATGCAGGTTGCCCCAGGTGCAAGGAGCTGGCAAGGACTGAGCACAGATCTTGGGCAGCTTCTTCTGGGGTACACTCTACTCCCTACATGTGTGCAAGGGCGGGAAGCTGATCTTTTGGTGGGTCTCAGTGGAGAATTTAAATTCAGGGAACAACCCAGCTTAAGCCATAAAATATCCTCAGAACAAAGCATCGATTCACGGAGCCCAAGGCAGGGAACGCTGTAAGACTTGAGAGGAGGAGTGGATGGGGGCTGGCCTCACCCTCCTGCCCTCTCTCCTTACTCATCTTTGTTCCTCTCTCAGGGTTCCTCAAAGTGTCTACCGAAAGGCTACAGAAGGGGCCCGAGGAAGTCAACAGAAAGAGGGGGTGAGTAAGTACTGGGTAATAAATTTGACCTTGAAAGTAACCCACTCAGACACGTATGCTTTTATAATGAGAATGGAGTTGGGGCACCTGGAAAATTCTGTTCTTCACTTGATGAACTCTTTGCTCCAGAAATAAAGCCCATAAACTTGTTCAACAGCTGGAATTTTCCCTCTGAAGAGAGAGGACCTCATCTGGTAGTTGACTTAAGCAGTTATTTGCAGCCTATAATTTTCACAAAAACAGTAGGGTGTGCCTGGCGGGCGCTGTTTTCTGCAATCCCATGGAAAGAAAACAATAAGAAAACTTGGGAACAAAGGACGCTCTGATTCCATCAGAAAATCATCGACAATTCAGGGTCAAGGCCAACAAAGACGTGGGAAGTTTCCAAGCAGACTTGTGAGGAGTTGAAAGCACTACAGCTTCAGGGAGACGATGAAGAACGCAGCCTACAGGCTCCCAGGGTGGGAGGAGGGGGGAGGGGATACTGGAGGTAAGGAGGCCAGAGAGGAGGTGGCTGCAACTGTCCAGGTGAGAAAGCTTGAGGTCCATGGAGGTGGCAGCAGTGGCAGTTGGAAAGGGATCCAGGTGGCAATCTGCATAGGGGGAAACAACAGTGCTTGTACAAAATGGGGGCGGGCCCAGGAGACGATGACAATTTTGAGGCACCAACTTCAAGGGACTAAAGAATACGGTCCAGGCAATGAGGAGAGGGGATAAAAGGATAGGCAGATTTTAACATGCTGGGAAGCGTTTTGTGGGGATCAGTAGCAATTTGAAAGCAGGCCTCTTTCAAGTCTGAGCAGGTCCTATATGTTTCTGGGACTACAGGAAGGGAGAGAGTTGAAGAAAAGGAAGGGGATTGCTGAAAGAAAGGAGATGGTGGGGACTCTGCTGCTTAGGGACACTCCATCTAGTGGCCCTTAGCACTGAGGCTTTCTTTCCCCCCAATGGCAGGTACGTAGCAGATCACACAGCATTCCTCAGAACCCACCAAGGTGTCTAGTTCATGCCCACGAGGCCAAAAGTAACTTGTGAGGCAGACCCTGGAGAAGGTTGCAGTTCTCCATGGGCTGGGGACACTAATATAATCCACAGAGAGCTGAATATCAGCAATTCTACACGAGCCTCATCCTTGCCACCTTAGTCCCCCTCAGAGTGAAGAGTAGGAGGGGACACGGGGCAATGAAAAGACCTTTGCCCTTTACTCTAAACCTGCTGACCTGCCTATGTGGCCTGGGAGAAACATTAATTGGGCTCAAATAAATAAATTTCTGGATGTCGACACATAGAGGTGTCCACGTGAAAAGCATCTGTGCTGTAGAACTTAGGCCCCGTGCCTTTCAAGTTGGGGTTCATATTTGAATCCGCTGGTTTTTTTTTTCTCTGTCCAGGTCTTACTCACTGTCGCTGTATATCCAAGACTATGGCTCTTGTACCTCCATCTAGCTGCTGTGGACTACGACCGATCGTCTCTTTGAGTGTTTCCTGGGCTTCTCAAAGCACGTTTTGCTTATACGATTGTATTAGTCAGGGTGGGTTAATACTAGTTGCTGTAACGGAAATATCTCAAATCTCAAGGGCTTAACACAGAAAAGGTTTATTTCGCACTCACAGAAAGTCCACAGTGGGTGTTCCTGGTTGGCCAGCTCTGCTCGAGCGGGAACTAAGGCATTCAGACCCCTTCCGTTATGTGGCCTCATCATCTTTGAGCTTTTTATATTTTACGACCAGGCCCCTAAGTGATGTGTAACTATCGAACTTATATTTTAAATCAGAGCATCCTAAAGATACCTTCCACGTTTGGCAACAAGAAAAAAAAAAAAAGGAAATCCATTCAGCTTCTATCACATGATGGGTTACTAGGAAAGAACTTAGTATTTCTTTGTGCAGAATAGATCACTTTGAGGAGGAAATAAAATGTTTGAAACCTGCAATTGTGAAAACTGTCTACCCTGCTCACCTCTACAAGTGAGGCTGGATTCTCAGTGAGCTTCTAAACTCCTGGATAAAGGGTCACTTCAGAAAAGCCACTTGGGCAGCACATCCCCCCAGGAATAGCCATAACGTAGCTTTCATTCACTGAGCTGCTTTTCTCTGCCAGGCCCTATCCTAGGCACGTGACATATGTCATGTCTAATTCTCACTGCAGCCTGCAATGTAGTCATGAATATGCCCATTTTATGGAGAAGCAAACTGAGCACCAGACTGGTTGGCTAACTTGCCCAAGGTCACACGTCATTACATGGCAGGACTGGGATTTGATCCCAGACAGTCTGGCTCCAAGACTCACACTTGTTTCATGACAGAAGCCTGCCTTTCTCAGTGATCAAAACCAAACCAGAACCAGCGAAGGAGACAGCAGTGGCTACAGGGGCCTCACACCCCTTCATGCAATCCACAGCAAATGGTAAATATTAGTGTATTGGCGCATTCTCTGCCCTTTGATAATCATTTCTGCTCTGTGTTCCCAATGACAGTAATCTGAGGCTACAATTCCCATTTCCTGCATTAGCTATGAGTACACACAAATAGTATAATTGTGCAAAACCCAGCTGCCCCTTGCAGCAGGAGGTAGCAATTACTTCAGACCCTGTTCATAGCCCCGTGCCTTCACTGTTCCAGCTGAGGCCATGAGGACACACTTGGGGCCTCACAGTGAAGAGGGACTTAGTGGTGGTGCACTGGTCCCAGCTGGTCCCAGCACATACTAGCCAACTGTGCAGATCTCTCCCCAACTCCATGTTCAATGTCACCACATTATGAGCTTTAAATTGGCCGTGGTGGGGGTATTTACACCACAGGAACTGGTAAATGCTTCATATCATGGCGCCCCCCACCTGCCCCTCCCAGAGACCCGGCTGATAGTGTTCTTGGGAAAGGTTAGTGTTGGGGGAGGGAGTAAGTCTGCAGTTGAGGAATTGGGGGGAGATAACAATAATAACAAGAGCAGCCGGCATGAGCTCAGCGCTTACAATGCACCTGGCACTGTGCTGAGGTCTGAAGGCATTCCCTTATGTAACCCATTGGAGCTGTATACTGTAGGTATTATTATTCGCTCCATTTAAAAAGGAGAAAATGAGAGCTCAGAAAGGTTAAGTTACATAGTCAGTAAGCCAAGGTTCGACTCAGGATTTCCAGCTCCAACAACCCTGCCCTTTAACCGCCACACTGTACCTGCCACTTGGCAGTGCCTCTAGAATATCGTCCAGATGCCCCTGCTTCAAAAGCTCTGGGGCTGGCTGATTACAGCACAGAGTTCAGGGCCCTCTCCCTTATGTACTAGTCAGCACCTTTCGGGTGGGGCCCTGGACTCTGGATTTGTAGCGAGCTTTCTGGCAATTCTTCAGCTCACTAAAGTTTGCAAACGAGGACCTAGGGGTTAAGAACGGGCCACCAGCTGGGGTCTCCCCATAGCTTCCCACAAAATTTAGTGGGAATATTGGTCAGAGAGTTGGTCACAAACTTGGATGGGGTTGCAGGAATGGGGTTGTCTGGAGAGCCCTCAGCTGGGGAGTCCAGACTGATTCTAACTCCTTCCCAGAAGCAGGCAAGTTCTCAGGCTCAGCAGGCTCAGGGGGCAGCAGGGTAAGGGCTGTGCTGCCCGCCGGTGTGAGCCTGGGGCCTGGGCACCTGAGGAGGTGGCAGAGATCTTTATTTTATTGTCCTGAAAAGAATTGTTGGTTGAGGTCTCAATTTTACAGCAATTTTCAGTATGTGAGGCAAATCTGCTTTGTATTATTTTTTTCTCAAATGGAACATTTTATAACAATAAAACCACCTTGGCAGGCAGTCATAAAAACCTAAATGAAACCACTATCCAATGAAATGGCATTTTACCAACTTTAAACAAAGCAAATGTCATATTCTAGAAAAAAAGGGGCGAGGGGTTGGTACATGGACCCATCTAGCCATGGCTGTGACCAGGGTCAGTCTAGTTCTCAAAAGCGATGCCTGCCCCACCCTACCCCACTGGGATTCACAGCCAGCTTGCTCTCTGATTTTCTCATTCACATTCATATACTCCCCCACCCCCAGATGTGTTTTTCCACCAGAAGTTATCAAAAATGATTCTGGTTTGGGCTCTCCCCCAAACCAGCCCCTGCTTGGGTCTGGACCGGCTCACAGTAAACGTCCCTTCCACTGCCCTGAGCCCACTCCCCACAGGTGACCAACCTGAGGCATGGAAGCAGCAGTGGTACAGGCTCTAAACCATCTGTGGTCCCAGACTTGCCCAGGGAGGGCTTGGCCACCTCTGCCTGGCTGAGTCAGGGCCTGACACCCCACCATTAAAATGCAGTTTGGATGAAAGAACCATCCCCGCGACAGTGCACATCTCAGTCATTTACACCTTTAATGGAATATAGTTAGCAGATCCCACTTTGAGAGCTAGTTCTGACTGGGGAGAAGACAGCACCTGAGACGTGAGATACTTGGGGGAGGGAGAGAAGAACAACACTTGCCAGGAAGTATTTCTAAGCTCTCTACACAACAGAAGAGCCCGTGGATTTGCTTCAGAACAACCTTGGGGGTGTGGTGGGGTGCGGAATAGATGGAACAAGGTTGACCAGGAGTTAATCCTTGTTGAAGCTGGGGATGAGTACACGGGGACAGATTGTATTTCTTTCTACTTTTGCAGATGTTTGAGTTTCTAAAATAAGAAAGTTAAAACACATAAAAAGGGCCCCATGCATAGAATCTATATGCTTATCCCCAGTCCCTGCTTTCTGGTTGGCTGGAGGGTCCGTGTCCCAGTGGCATTGAGCCATCAGAGAAATGATGTCCCAGCCTGAATCCCAATTGCCCAGGCCCCACCCTTTCCTCACTCTCAGCCCCAGGCACCGAGGCCTCAACTGCCTTCACTCATCCATCTGTCGCTCCACACATATTTACTGTCCTCCTACCATGAAGCCTGCTCCATGTCCAGCGATCAACAAGAGACACAGCCCTGGCCCTCATGAGCCCGGGGCTAGCTGGGGAGAAACAGACAACAAACACGTGAAGAAATACTTGAGATCATTTCAGACTGATAAGGGCTATATGACAAGAAAATATGATGATAAGAAAGAGAGGGGTGGGGAGGCTGTTTTAACTAAGGAGGGCATGGAGGCCTCTCCGAAGAGGTGACATTGGAGCAGTGACTTGAGTGAAGGGAAGCAGCGAACCATGAGGGTATTTCAGGGAAGTGCTCCAGGCAGAGGGAACAGCAAGTGCAAAGGGCCTGAGGCAGGACTGTGCTTGGGAGTAGATGAGAAATAACAAGGAGGCCAAAGTGGCTAAAGTGCGGCAAGCAGGAGAGAGGAGTAGGAATTGAGATCAGGGAGGTGGGCTGGGCGGGGAAGGCCAGGCAGGACTTTGCAGGCCTCGTAGGAAGCCTGGGTTTTACTCTGAGTGGAAAGAGAGGAATGCCACAAACACTCCAGTTGGAGGTGAGGAGAAGAGACATTAGGGAGTAAGAGTGGTGGCCAGGGGATCAGGTTGGAGACCACTGCAGTTTCTGAGGCAGGAGGAGGGGACAGTTTGGACTAGATTGACAGCAGAGGAGAGGGAGAGAGGGATGTGGGATGCTTTGGGAGGTAGCGGGCTTACTGATGGGCTGGGTAGAGGGACAGTAGAAGAGAAGAATCAAGAACAACTTCTGAGGGTCAGAGAAAGTGGGTGAAGGGAGATGCTGAGCGCTGAGAAGGAGAAACCTGGGTGAGAAAGCAGAGGTCTGCTGATTGGAGAGGAAAAAAAGGCCAAAAACTGAGCCACAGGGGTGAGAGATAATGCCAGAGAGAGGTCAGCAGGAGCCAAGCCCCATGGGGCCTCTCCGTGCTGCAGGGCTGGCCAGTCAGGTGGAGTCAGGCCCCAGGGACCTGTCACCTCCCCTTCTCAGCAGCCCCTGGGCCAAGGGCTCAGAGTCTCCGACACAGGGCCATGGCCAACAGGACATACATAAAGGGCGCTGGGAGCCCCCCTGGCCAGACGCCGACCCCACTGCTCGGAGGGCACGCTGGGCCCCCGTCCCGCTGCTCACCAAGCACCCACAGCCCTCAGGTTTCCCATGCGGTATGTGTGCTTTCTCCACCCACTGTACATGTTCGAAAAGCAGATGTAGAATCCATCACACATTTTACTTCTCCCATGAAGCCTTTCCTGATCATTGAAGCCAAAAGGGCCGCAGCCTCGCGCACCACTGCCCTGCAGTGTCCCCTCAGCTCTTGGTGCCTGGGGAGATGAGGCATGGCCGCACATCAGCAGCTTGAGCGAAGGGACTGAGCCCTTATACCTCTTGTCCTTCTGTGAGCTCCCCCTCCTTCAAGCCTCATCCCGGGCAGCACCTCCGGGATGTGCAGGCAGCTCTAGGGGCCCCTTCTCCAGTGGCCCCACTGTATCCAGCACTTGCTTCCCCGAGACCCCCGGTCTTGCCGCCCTGGGATTTCTGTGCTTGTCCATCTGCTTACAAACCAGGAGCCTCTCAACACCGAAGAGCAATGTCCTGATGATACCAATGAACACTGAGCATTTATTATGTGCTAAGTGCATGTTGTACCCCCATTAATCCTCTGACGTGGGTAATATTGCTAAGTCAGCTTACAGATGGGGGAACTGAGATTGGGAGGATGTAAGCATCTTGTCCAACCTCACGCACTGGTGAGTAGCAGGACCAGCAATTGAATCTAGGCTTGTCTGAGCACAGATCCTGTTATTGCTCTACTGTACCTCCCACCCCCGACCCCAGAAGAGAGAAAGCCTAAATCACCTTGGGACTCCCAGTGCCTGGCACAAGTCAGCAGGGTCTAGGAGGCCCATGACACTTGTCTGCTGGCTGCCCAGCCCAGAGCCAGGCCCTGTCTTGGAGAAGCAGGCAGTACAAAGGCCATATTTATCCCCATGTAAAGGCAGGAGCGGGGCGAGGGGTTGGGAGGTGGGAGGAAGTGGCCTCTCTCTCACAGGCAAGAGCCTCTCTTTGAAAAGAAAAGGCTGGACTGGTGTTGGGATGGGCAGCCTAGAAGAGACAGCTGAGTTCAAAGAAAGAGGTTGCAGAGTGAGTGACTCCTGAGAACAAAAGTGGGATGTGGCCACACACACCTGTCTCAGCAGCCTCTGCCACCCTGTCAGTGTGGCCAGGGTGGGAGACTCAGCCGTGGGGACCACCCACCCATGGGAGCTGCCGACATCCAGATGCCCTGGGAAGGCCTGGCGCCATCTCGGGGAATGAAGACCTGGTCCTTGTGCCGCAGGCAAACTGTCCTTTAAGTAGATGGGCTCAGAGAGGCAAAGTAACTTGCTCAAATCACACTGTCTGTAGGAGCCAGGGCCCAGATACTCACACATTATAGTTTGTAGGAGCCCCCCGCCCACTTTATGTCTAGGCAGTTTTGTCTTGTCACCTGTTCCTCCAAGCACTGCTGGGTACACACCTCACACTTTGTCATCGTTGACATCATCTTCAAAGCTAACAGGTGTGGCATATCTACCTTGTGTGTATTACCCCCCTGACTCCTCACAATGATGCAGAAGATAAATGTTAACATTCCCACTTTATGGATGAAGAACTCAAAGCTCTGAGCAGCCGCAGAATATGCCCAGGCGCCCACTGCTGGGTGGCAGAGCCAGACTGGTTCTCAGTGAGCAACAACAGCAGCGACATGGGGGCTGTCATGAAGGCAGCTGCTCGCCCTGCAGTGGCTGCTGCTCTCTGAATCAGATCTTACAAATACAGGTCCCCAAGCTGGATGTGGGAGCTCTGAATCGGGGGGTCCAGGCTGAGGGCCTGAGCACGGGCTGCAGGGAGGACCGTGGTCATGATAACAGGAAGGGATTCCAGAGCCTGGCCAGGGGCCGCCAGGGCCCAGGAGACACTGGCCAACCCTATCCCTCCCAGGCCCACGCTATCTCCACTCAGCCAAGAGTGCTCCTGGCAGCCCCCAGCTCCCCATTAGCCCCCTCACCCAACCCCAGCCATATGAGAGGTCACTCTCAGCAGTCCTCCTAAACCCACACCTGGGTGGCAATCAGGAGAACCGGTAGGTGTGCATCATTAGCCCAGACCACACAGTGCAGTCTGCCTGATACCAGGGAACTAGCTTCCAGGAAACTCAGCTAAGAGCATAGCTTTGCCATCAGCCAGTGCTGGGTTTAGATCCTGGCTCTGCCATGTATTAGCCATTTAGTCTGGGCAAGTTCGTTCACCTCTCTGTCCCTCAGTTTCCTCATCTATAGAATGGGGATAATAATACCTGCAAGGGTTAATAGAGGAATTAAATGAAATAACGCACATAAAATGCTTAACACACTACCTGGCACATAGTAAAGGCTAAACAAACAAAGAGGAAAAAAAACAAGCTAATTTTGATCCAGCTTGGCCCTTATGTGTATCCCCGAAGTAATTGGCTAAATGGCACCGGCCTCGGCGTCCTTGTGTTGAGTTTGCGAGTTGAGCCAAATGATCACATATATGTCGGCCTGTTTTTCCTTCTTTAAAATGGGGATAAAAATCATCCTGCTCGATATGTGACAAAAGGCTCTATGAGGCTGATGCAGGAGGATCTCTGAGACCCTGGAGCCTGGGGACCATCCGGTAGACACTGCCTTGTCCTCTAGGACAGCCAATCCAGATTCTACCTGCTCCAGTTAAGGGCAGGCCTGGGGTTGACGATCTGATGTAACTGAGAAGCTGACCTGGTAAAACAAACAAACAAACAAACAAACAAACCAAAAGCCTTGTTTCCACCTGGTTTGCCACCGATATCCACATTCAGAGAAAGTGCTCCACAGCAAACCCCCGCAGCAGGGAGACCTTCGCTGGGCCTGAGAGGCTAGCGTCTAAAATGGAGGCTGATGTCCCCTGAGCCTGCTT
>NW_017731416.1:658652-662848 GCF_001890085.2 Hipposideros armiger
CTTGTCTAAGAAATCTTAGCTCACCCCAAGGCTGTGAAGATACTCATCTGGTTTTTTTTTCTAGAAGTATTTTGATTCTAGGTTTTACGTTTATGAGTCATCTCCAGTTATTATTTTTTTAAGTTGTAGTAGTTGATGAGAGCCATAAACCCTAAGTAAACACTCAGATTCTTTATATCAGATTTTACTTAAGCCTCAGGCTGAAGAGATAATTTCACTTCTAAGAAAGGGCCTTTGTTAGAGTCATGGCTTTGACCCCTCCACAGAGTCACCATTGACTGACAACAGGCCACAATGGTTGACTTAAGAATCACCAGCCAGAGAAAGTGGTGATGACCTTCCCATGGCCAGGCGGGGGCACTGAGCTTCCAATTATAACTCAGACAACCACACTGTGACCTTCCAGTGGCCCTGGGAACCACAGCAGGTCCCAGCCCAGGGCCTTAGTATAACCACCAAGAGGTGACAGGAAGAATGCCAGGTGAGCCCGCCCCTTGGAGGAGCATCTATTTCTCAGAAGTTTCCCTGAACTAACAACTTGGAAGATGGCATGGTCTAGGCAGCTTCTCATGGCTGGATGCAGAGTTTCCTAAGGGTGGCAAGCTCTGCTTATAGTGATGTCAGAGCCCCCCACATGGCCTGGGAACTGCCTGGACAGTTGGGGCGAGAGGCATCATACTATGGGAGCTTGGGTCAGAGGCAGTGGGAGGTCATGAGAAGATGGGCTCCTCATACAGCAAGGAGAGGCCCTCAAGGATATGATCTTAGGAACAAAGGGCTGCACCCCAGCCTTT
The DNA here is from genome assembly GCF_001890085.2 of Hipposideros armiger. Taxonomy (NCBI): domain Eukaryota; kingdom Metazoa; phylum Chordata; class Mammalia; order Chiroptera; family Hipposideridae; genus Hipposideros; species Hipposideros armiger. The sequence continues at coordinate 659,447 of NW_017731416.1, forward strand.
GAGAGCCTGATCTTGGAAGCTCACCTGCTCCTGGAAGCTCACCTGGCAGCTAGGGCCTGTGAGATATGTTATCACTCCAGGGACACAGCGGGGATGGTCATCTCTGGGGCCCTGGGAGAAGGCTAGTGGGGTGTCTGCCTCTCCTGGAAACTCCTGCCACAACCTCAGTATCCTGCTGGCTCTGCTGGCACACCATTGTACAGCTCATCTACCCTCTCATTATGTCGGACCCAGCACTCTTAGCATAATACTGGCACATGTGATGAAAGGGTACAGCTAGGGCCACAGAAGAACAGGTCTAGCCTCTGGAAAAGGAGGCTTTCCAGTTGCCCACATTCCACTGGCCCAGCATCTCCAAGGTCACACAGCTGGTAGGTGATGGCATAGGGAATTGAGCCTGGGCAGTCTAACTCCAGAGTCGTGTCATATCCCAAGGAAACCCGTGGACCAGTGGTTTCTGATTGACCCCTTGGTCTCCTGAGCACCCCAGGGCAGGACAGCAGAACACACAGCCAGCAGGGCTCTTGGTGACCGCCATCTGTGGGGAGTCCCCGAAAATCACCACCCAGCATGCCCGGCAAGCCTGGCCCATGGGGGCCAACCTGAGCCAGCACAGCAGAGGGGGCAGCCTCTGTGCCCCCCTCCTGAGAAGGGAGGAATTACCTGAGGTGACCTGTGACACTCTGGGTTAACCCAGAACTTAGGAGTTTTTAAAAACTAAAGTTCTTTTCCTCTGGGTCTCTAAAAGAGATTCATTCCAGCATCAAGTCTCACGCAAATAATTTTGGTTGTCAATTGTGTGTCTTTAATGAGCCCAGAAATTTTCATAATTATCCTTTTTTTTCGGAAGCCATAATTATAGGTTTGAGTATATACTACAGACAAGAAATTTAAATAGCATTTTTTACATGCTTAGGCATTCTGCTTCTTTCTTCTTTCCAAAAAAAAAAAATTTAAAGAAGGCTTCAAATTATCCTTCTATTACCTCTCTTTTCTCCCTGAGGTAGACATTGGGAGATGAGACTCTAATTGTCCGGTACCTTGCACCAGGTCGCACATCCCAGCCCCATCTCCCTGCTCCTCCAGGGCATCAAGGCTTCTCCTGACTCAGAGGGGAGGTTGACAGGAACTGGGACCAGCTCCCCATCTCTCGTCACAGTGGTTGACAGGAGGTGGGGAGGGTGGGCTGGAGCTGCTCCTCGGTATGGAAGGCCCAGGTGAGCCCTGCGCAAACCTGGAGACCTCCCACGGGTATGCAGCGAGCTGCAGCCCCAATAGGTATTGGGACAGTGTGGCACAGACTCCCCGGCTCAGCCTCCTCCTGTGTGCAAACCTGCTCCCGGGGGTACTCCAGGGCCTGTTCTAGTTCCACAGCATGAATGTGAATTGGCGTGTAGGCGGAGGGGCCCGGCAGGGGTAGGACAGTGACCAGGGACACCGTGACTTTTGATTCAATCAACTGTTCATTCACTAATGCGTTCAGCATCCCTGTTCTGGGATTCACAGCCAAGCCCATCTCTCTCTTCATTCACACCTACTGTGTATATGGCACAGAATTTGGCACAGGGGACCCAAGAACAGTGGGACTCAGATCTTCTCACTCAAAGCTCCTGTACTTCCCGACGGTACCACCAAGTCTGGCATGACACATGGCCCCACCTTGACCTCGCCGGGAGGGGTCAAGCTCCACCGTTCTTTGACGCATCGCTTTGAAGCCAAGTCCATCTGGTCCCTCACTAGTGGCTTGCTGCTTTGCATTCCCCGGACACTCCCTGGCATTCCGGGTATTTCTGCATTAAGCTCAGACCGGGCACTTTCCAGACATGTGTTGCATTCTTTACTCTTCAAAATTGCCCTTGGGCGTAGATGTTACTGCGACATCCATTTTCTGGTGCTGAAGCTTAGGCTCAGAGAGCTCGCCCGTACAGCAGGCCACAGGGCTCTCACGTGTGCCTCTCTTCCATGGACTTGCTTTATGTCATGGCAGGCAGGTCAGAGAGCAAAGACTTGTGTCCTCTCGGGTTGGGATAGGCTGTCTCGGCTGAAAAGGAGTGGAGATCCTGCTGTTGGTGAGAATTCAGTATTTTCTCTCTTCCAAACGGCTAAGACCAGCCTCTGTTGCATCCCAGAGCTGCTGGGAATTTGTTCACTTTTGAATCCAAGAGCCCATGTCTTGGGAAGAAGGCTGGGGCGGGAGCAAAAACATGAGNCCCCCCCCCCAGTGCTGATGAGACTGGTAAGGGGCTGTCAGAAGTGATGAAAAGGCTCAGGCGGTTTCAGTCAAGACGAAGGTGTTTTTCTGAAAAGGGCCCTCCCTCTATGTGGCTCAGTTTACAGCTGTTCCTTAGCCAGGAAGGAGGACTGTTTGGCCTTTAACAGCATTTCTCAGCGTGCTCCTTGGAGCCCCAGCTTCACACCATGCTAAAAGTTGTGTTGTGAGAAAGGGGTCTCAGGGTCAAGTTTGTTTGGGAAATTCTTGATTAAAAAATGTTGCACAGGCTTCCTGGCTTTGGGACTTCTCAGAGCCTTTCATAGGCAGATGGGCACTAGAAATGTCCAGGAGGAGAAGCCGGCACCGGCATGGCCCAAAGTCTGAGGCAGGTGGGCACAACTCCGCCCACCATCCCCCAACTGGGGCTGGTAGCTGGGGACCTGCTGGAAAAGGGCGGTGCTGTGGGTCTCCAGGTGACTCTGTGCATACCACAGGGAAGGACGCCCAACGCCAGGCCTGCAGGCAGGACAGGGCCCAGCAGAGCTGCCTGTCAATCTCAAGGCAGGAAAGGCAGCTCCCTAAGGCCTAGGCCCCCATGATTTATGGAGGCCACAATGTCTCAACCTGCACCAAACCTGTCTTTAGAAGCTGGAAGGAGGGGCAGGCCTGGCCCCCGGGCCTCAGAGCACATGCACAAGCAGCACCCACTGTATTGCTGTTGGTAGGAGTGTCCCCCAGAGCCCCTGGGATGGGGAGCCCATGCAAAAGCCCAGGTGTGCACCCGGAGCCCAAGGGGGCTTCAGAACTCTCTCTCCCTCTGACAGGGTGTCTGTGCTTTGACCTGCTTCTGGAACCAGCACCTGTGAAGGTAAAAGAGCACCTGCACCATCAAGGGAAGCATTTCCAACCAGGGCCTCCTCCGGAACCAGGGTGGAGCCTGGGAGGCAATAGAAAATAAAACCTAAGCCTGGGCTGGAGACCATCAGAGAGGAGGACGGGGCAGCAAACACCCAGGGAGACCAGACGTCTGCCTGTGTGTACCTCTCCAGACTGTGGGCTCCTGAGGGGGTGCCCCTCTCATTCACTACTTCTCCTCAGCCCCAGCACAGTGCCTGATGTTTAGAACGAGTTCATGCAATATTTGACAAAGCCTGGAATTCACATTTTCAGCCCCATATCATTTTCCAGGT
>NW_017731416.1:667953-708548 GCF_001890085.2 Hipposideros armiger
AGAGGTGGAAGGCAGCTCTTTGTCCATATCCAGCAGAGGCTAAAGGAAAAGGGGTCGCCCAGGCCTGTGCACGCGTCACTTTGGCGTATTCGCTCCGGGAGAGTCTGGCTGCTTCCATTCCTCCTCACCCTGCAAAGCCAGCTGGGAAAGCTTAAGGAGAAAAAACGATTCTCTGGTCCTAGGAGACTTAGCAAAGGTCCTTTCGTTGTCAAATACTTATTGAGGACAGAGTCTGTGCTGGGTGCCAGGTCTTGCTCTCCTAGATCTTATCTTCTCATAGGGGGAGATTGCCAATAAGCAAGAAAAAACGTAAAACGTCAGAGAGTGGCGAATGCTGTGAGGAAGACAGAATAGGGTGATGTGCGAGAGAGTGACTCTGTGGGAAGGAAGATTGCTACTTTGGGCTGGGTGCTCAGGGAAGGCCTCTCTGTGGAGGGGACCATTGAGTGGACCTGCCAGTGATAAGAAGCAGCCAGCAAGTGTCCGGGAAGAGCAGTCCAGGCAGAGGGACCGGCTAGTGTGCCCTCCCTGAGGCCTGGACAAGCCTGTGCCTGTGAGGGGCAGGAAGAGATAAGTGCACAAGCTGAAGGGCTGTGGGGCGAGGGGTCAGCTCCGCCTGGCCACCAGGTAGATAATGAATTTCCAGGGAGCAAGAGTCAAAGCAGGGAGACGGGAGCTGATAGAGTTCTAATTTTAATATTTGCATCTGTTCCCTGGGACCACTTCACGTCCTCACAGAGGAGCTGGTTGCATCTTCATATACCTCAAGGTAAAGACTGTTCAGATTGTTTGACCCTTGCGAGCCCTACCTCCGTGGAGCCCGTGGCTAGGACTGGGCCTCTGGAAGCCTGTGTGGGCCGGACACATCTGTGTAACCAGTGGTTCAATAAAAGTCGTAAGCACAGCACACCAGACGGCCCAGGGGACCAGCGCGTTTCATCCAGGAGCCAAGAGTCTCCTTCAAAGCCTCGCCCTGTGTCTGTGCAGACCCGCCGTGGTCCTGCCCACTCTTGCGGCTGTCTGGCTTCCTGAGCAATGCTCTGTCCGGAAACAGATACCCTGGTAGGGCTGCAAAGGTGAGCAGTGGTCTGGAGCTTGCCAGCCACATGCTCTTCAAGTGTGTCCCCAATGCTTTTGGTGAGGAAACGCTCTTTTTCCAGAATGTTCCATCCCACTGAAGCCAGGGGACTGCAGGATGCAGGGTCCCCGAGGCTTATCTGGGAGTGAGGGAGGCCAGTCTCCCTCCATGAACTCCACACATGGAGAGTGACAGCAAGGGAGAAGGGAGGGGACATTGCCAGCCTCACTCTGGCTGGGGATGTTGATCCCTGACAGCCCTTTTTCTTTGCTCTCAGGCCTCTCCTGCCTCACAGGGCAGGCACTCAGACAGAATGTCATCCAGCCAGGACGGTGGCTATGTTTCACTTGAGTCTCCATTCTGTTTGACTGGCAGTGGCTGCTTTGAGAATGGTGTTAATGGCTTCAGATCATGTCTTCATTCAAGAGGAAAGAATGAAGCGATAGATTAGTGATGTCCGCCCTCAGCACGGGAGACAACTGTGGAGGCACACGTGCCTTTATTTGCCAATTGCATCACAGCCTGGCAAGTTGGGAGATGTCAGGAAGAGACCTAGCATACAACTGCGGCTTCCTCTTTGTAGCAGAGCATCTCGAAAGCTGCGAAGTCACTGGGCAGAACCAACCAGCTCACGTCAATGTGGGGCTCACAGGACAGCCTCTGCCAAGGACAACTGCCCAGCAGCACCCAGACCTGATCCACTCCTTTCCTGTTCTTGACTCAAAATCCCCCAACTATATGGCAACTAAAACAGGTCTCAAACCCAGAATCCTCTTGGGCAGGCATTCTCCACATTAGGCCATGCAGCCTCAGATTCCTGCTAGCACACTAAGCTATTACGTAGTAGGAGTTTTAATTAAATATAAATGTAAAGGAAGAGTAATACTACAAAACTCTGAAGAATTTCAAATGATTAAAATTCTACTTGCCAATCAAATGAGGGAAAAGTACATTGAATGAAGGAACCAATGGAAAACACATCCCAAAGACAAACACTTTTGAAATTTATGATGACTTAACTTTGTTTGAGCTTTTAATTTGATCTTAGCTGGTACTAAAGTTCATTTTCAAACGAAGAAAATGTAAAGGTATTTAGAGGAGCTTTCCTCTTTGGGCCTCGCCTTCTAATCCAAATCTTCAATCGTCAGCTCTCAGCTCCGGTGGAAGACAGGCCAAATCAAATCCAGCGCCAGCTGAAAACAAATCTGCATCTCTTAGTTGAGTGGCAGGTTTAATTAGCAGTCACATTCCATTTTAATTGCTAGATTATTAGCAAAGACAGCATCTCCATGGGTGACTGCATTGCATGTAAATTTGGAGAGATACACAGCTACCTAACTTTTTCCAAAGCAATTAAAACGTGCAGAGAGGGCTGGCTCCTCTCAGCTGTCAGAGGTGGCAGGCGGGGGGCCACCCCTCTTTCCCCATTGCTTCTCCTCTGGGCACCTTTTAATAGCAAACGACCTCCTGAAAGGACAAAGTGGGGTAGATTTCTTTAACACTAAAAAAAGCCTCCTTGACAAATCCATGGAGGTTGTTTCTCCACCTGCATGACAGATTATTCAAAATAAGTTTAATCAGAAAACAAAGCTGTGCTCAAGACAATGGGTTTGACTCTCCCTAGGCACCAGCCCTCCTTGCTGGCTGCTGTGAAATGGGACCCACTTTCAGATGAAGAACTAACATGAGTTACTGTCCCCTCTTTTCTGAAGATATGTCAGCTTGAATAACATGATCTGAATAGATCTTGGGTAGGACTCGGGATTTCCCTAAGCCCCCAGGCTGCTGCCAGGGACAGTAAAAGAGCCCCCTCAAGCAGCCACATTGAGCAAAGGGGCAGATAACAGATGGGTGCTGCAGCTGGGCAGCAACCGTGTCCATCCGGGCACCTGTCCTCTGCTCAGCACTCACCCGCCTACTGTCAGCTGACCCTCACACCACCCCAGACGGTGGGAATCTGGCGATCCCAATCTTACAGCTCAGACGGTGGAGGCGTGAAGTCTACATTTGGTTTTATACATTTTGCGAAACTGTTGGACAGGACATAAGGACCCTTGCAAAAATATCGGGGTCTTTACAGGGTTGGTCATCAAGTGTACCTGGGATTTTTCTAGTTTCAGTGCTGACCAAAGTCCTGCAGCCCAGGACACCCCTCAGCCCAGGATGGATGGTCAGCCTATTTCTAAATGTCCAAAGAGCACACACAAGATGCTTGGAAAAGGGACTGAAGCAACAGCAGGCTTTCCTGGGGACCCTGACCCCTCCCGTCCTCCTGTCCTCCTGCTGCAGGAAGACAGAGCACCAGCGGGGCATCTGAGGGAGCCCCCAGCAGGCCAGCTGGGGCCATCCATGCCTCTTATCACCCAGCCCACAGTGGGGAACCCTCCTCCTCACACACTGCTCTGTTTAAGAGCGCAGCCTCTGAGTCACAGGAATATCTGTGAGTAGAATTTATGAGTCGTGTTTCCACTGAAGTCCACCTTTTAACCCTCGGAGCGCTTAATTGCCTTTTCCAGGTTTTGCTTTAATAACCAGCTTGACTCTTGCCAATTTTGGCTGAATTGAGAAGCCTTGAATGTGTGACTGGAAACGGAACCTCGTTACTTGATACTTGGTACAGCTCGTGCCAAATCCTTAATTCATTAAATCCATTCACTGTGGCATCATTTCCTATATGACTGTCAGACATTTCCTTTATATGTAAAACTTCTCCACTCAGGGGGTGTCCTCAAAGCTGAACTTTTATAAGAATACCTCCCCCTAAGACACACTTAGAAGGAACTCCTGACCGTAAATGACAGGATGGCTGTGGAATTCTTAGTCTCTCCCAGAGGCGCTCAGTTCTTCTACCGGGGCCTCCTGGGCCCCACACTCCACCTTCCAAAGTAAGCAAGGAGTAAGGTGCGGACATCTGGTTCCTGTTTCTGAATTCAAAATTGATCTGCTGGGTGATTCTTGGCAAGTCACTTAACCTCTCTGAGCTTAAGTTTCCCTAATCCTGGCTCACTGGACACCTCTCATGGGGAGGGGGCGGGTGGCCAGTTAATGAGCAGGTGTTTTATGGAGAGGGGACTCAGCCTATAGCACAGCACGAGCAAATCCCAAGGGAAAGAGAGGACAGGTTGGGGGTGGGAGAGAGAAGAGGTTGAGGATCGTAGCTGAGCAGTGGCTAAATCCTGCAAAACACAAGTGGCCTGAAGCAGGGAAGAAGCTCTTTCTAGAAACACCTTGTATTTTATTCCTAGACAATCAGATCTCCTTGCACAATTTCAGACCAAGTCTCACTGGTTCTTTAAGAGAGCTGGCGCACGCTCGCCTCCGTACAGTCTTCTCCAGTTCACGTCCCCTCACGCTGGCTATCCTTTCCTGAATGTGCCCCCTCCTGTGATTCTCTCCTTCCAGCAGTCTTGAGGCACGACGCTTCCATGTGCCACGTGCTCTACACACCTTATCACATTCAATTCTTCCTTAGATTAACTTTGAGAGTTGGTGTTATTATCTCCATTTGGCAGATAAGGAAAATGAGGCAGAGAGAGGGATAGTAACTTTTAGGGTAACCAGTTTGTCTTGGTTTGTCCAGGCCTTCCCTAGTTTTAGCACTGAATGTCCCATGTCCTGGGTGGGACAGACCGCAGTCCCAGGCAAGCAGAGACAGGTGGCCACCTTAGTTTGAATGCAAATGCCTGGCTGACCCAGACAAAAGCTCCTTGCTCCGCTCTCTCCCCCGTCCTCAGCCCTAGGTCCCCAATCAGACACAAACTCCCTGAGGACAGTGGCCGGGTCCTAAACCTTTGGTGTTTAGGAGAACCCAGAATAGCGTGGGACTGGGTTAATAATTGCCAGTTTGACTAAAATCATGCCTTCGTGTCCATGGAGGAAGATCTGGTTTCCTATCAGGACACAACTGGCCTGCTCTTACAAGCTACTGTAGGGACATACTTTGCCCTGTTGAGCATTACACAGAGTAGGCACTTTGGAGGTCTTCCCTCCTCAGTTCATTTCTACAGGGACACGAGTCGGCACGATGGAGTCTCAGGACCTTCAGATTGTTAAGTAAGAGATACCTGCCATCCTTAGTCCAGGAAGATCCAAATATGCTAATGCAGGTAACAGAACTGAGAAAAGGCCCCACCTGTATTACCACAGGACTGCGATACAGGGCTGAAACTTGCACATTTAGCTCTCAAGGCCCTTTTTGTTTAGATCCTTATGCAACACTGTAGGTATGCTGTCACTAGGTGCTCATACTGCCTCATATGGGTCAATCCACATGAACACACGCTTTGGTTGGCCATTTTTCTGATTCCTTTCCATAACCACGGGCAACAGAGGGACGGTCTATCATAGAGGGAGGCACAATGGCTGCTCTAGGTCTCAGAGGTCACAGATAAGAAGGTGCTTGTAGATTCCCTCCTGAGACCTGGATGGGGCAGGAGAGAGCTGATGGCAGATATAGAAGGCTCTGGGCCACCTTGTTTCTGGTCAGAGGCCAGAGGACTAGCTTTGGCTCATCCCATCAACTTAATGCTGACCACTGATCAGAGCCAGCAAAGAATGGTGGGTTAGGAGCACAGATTCTAGAGTTGAACAAACTTACTAGCTGTGTGTCCTCGATCTTAAGTGTTAATCCCTCTAAATCTCGGTTTCCTCATCTGTGAGGTAGAGATAATAATACATCTTACAAGATTGTTGTAAGGATGCACTGAGAACCGTGTGCAGTGTTGATATATAGTAAGCATTCAAAGGATGATAGCTATTATTATTATTTGATCATATAGATAGCCATAGTGCCATCAGCTCTCATTCACACTGATCCCCAGTAAGGACTCAGCAAGGCTCAGGTGGGGACAGCAGGTGGTGAGAACATCCACCCACAGTCCCACTTTCTGCTCCCTTTGCTGCACCAACAACAGACACAATCACTTCTAAAGTCACTCAAGCTCACCACAGGGGGTTACTACAGTTCCCAGGGAATCCCCTTGATCAGGATGAGTGTTTGCTTCTCATGCAGGGTGTTGGCATTTTAGCCTTTGTTTTCAGCGTGTTTGTAATAAGCTTGAATCAGCCTTCCCTGGATAACATCTCTATGTTCCCTCATGGAATCAATTTTTGAGCAACTTCTTTCCATTGTTATGATTTTTTTAAGCTGTAAAAGATTGTTCCATGACAGGCTTCATAGGTGTTGGTGAGCCTTTTAAAAGACACCCTGCAGCCCTAAGCAACACAATGAACACTTTGGCTCCTAACTCATAATCTCCTATAGGGATGTCTGTATTATCTAGAGACCAGACCCCCAGTCAGTGAGGTCAACCTTTCAACTATGTCCACAAAAGCTATAAAAAAAGGCCTCAAAGAAGTTATCAGGAAGCCCAGACACAACAAGAGACACACCCGGACAAAGGGAGATCCAAGAGGGGACAGGTAATAAAAAGGGAGGGGAGAAGGATCATTAGTAAAAGCAGAAGTGTTAGAGGCGGTCTTGCTTCCTGCAGTGGCCCCTGAAAACATCACTGAATACAAACACCCAGGTAAATAATATCTGCTTATAATGATTACCCTGAGTCTTCATGACATTGGTAACTTGTTTGTTTGTTTGAGCTGAGCCATCCTGCCACTTGTTGGCAGCTCAGCAGCAGCTCAACTCGGGGCGGGACTCGAACCGCTGTTGCTCAGAGCTCGCACTCTTGAGCGAGCTCTTAACCAACTGAGCCACTCGTCCGGCCAACATTGGTAACTTGTGTCTAAGGTGCTCTGTTGACTAAGCAGGGAAGAAACTAGATCTTTATAAAAACAGTGACATTAAGAAAAGAAAAATAAGATGTGTCCTAAATTGACTTGAAGGAAATCATAAAAGAAAGATTTCAAAAATGCTTTGAAATAACAGTAGAGTTGGAAAGATAAAATGAGTATGTAAATACCAAGCCTCGGTTATCTAATAACCTCATCTGGGAGCAAGATCTGGGAGAAACACCATGTTCCTCAACTTGGCAATAAATGAAGCATTTTCCACATATCAATACTGTAACTCAAAGTGCTACAATACAATCTTTGAGGATGAATCTTTGGATAGATTATGCCTGGCTTTCATAGAAAAACACACCCAATGGTTTTCGAAGCATGTAGGTGGTGAAGCGCTCACCTTCTCATTCAATCTGTAGGTAACTTTTTGGAAGAGCTCTATAATGCCAGTCATTCTCCCTAGTTCCCTGAAGGTTCTCTACCGACAGAGGAAGGACACCGACCCTCAGCTTCACAGGCTTTGGGTAGGGAGAGCCTGGGGGAGCTGAGCCAGTCATGCCTCCTCAGTGGGTTTTTAAAAAGGTATCGTGGGCTGGCTGGGTTCTGCTGACAACAGGTTGTTCTTGTCAGGCTTCTACTGATCTGTGGAGAACCTTTTCTCTACCTTTGAAAGTCAGAGCTTTCAGAAATAAATGAAGCCACGGATTTCAAAGACTGTTGCACATCAGTGCTTAAATAGCTTCCTTATTCCATTTCTAATGGCTGCAGAGTTCCACTGTGTGGGTCTAGCATAGTGTTTAAGTTCTCTATTGATGGACTCTTAGTTTGTTAGCAATCTTTTGCAATTACATCCAATTCTGCAGTATAGACTTGTCTCTTCACACAAGTGCAAGTATATCCTCCCATAGTCAATTTGCAGGGTCCAAGAGTACGGGCACTTTGAATTTTGGAAGCGACTATCCAGTGCCATCCACTGGGGCTCTATCAGTTTACACTCCCACCAGCAATGTGCACCATATGCTGCTGGAGTGGACGCTGTGCTGGGCCTACCCAGATTCCCCAGCTGCCAGGAGTGTTGGATGGACCCCAAATCCCTCTCTAGGGGTTGCCCCGGGCTGAAGAGAGCTGCATCTCCAAAGATGATGCCACGGACAATGACTGATCAAAGGCCTGCTCCCGTCATCCCAAATGGGGGCAACTCTGAAGGGCCATCTGGCCCCACAGCTCCCGGTGGGGCTGGCTGAGGCCTCTGTTGTGACTGCATTATAACTAGAATTCCTCCCTCTGCTCAGTCCTGCTTCCTTCTCTCCCTCACAGACATTGGTCCCCAGTGCACTCCCCAGCAAACGTCCTGCCCTGCCAATGGCCATCTCAGAGTCTGTTTTCATAGAACCAACAGGCTACTTCTGCCGTCTGTGGGGCAAAAAGGTGGTGACAGGGGGATCAAAAGGAATACCCATTTACATACTTGCTGAACTGTGTAAAAAATACCTCTAGAAGGACATGCAAGAATCTGAAATATTGGTTCACTCTGGGGAGGAGAACTGGGTGGTGGGGGACCTGGAGAAAAAGAAAGACTTCCCATGGTTTCCCCCTTTTGGTGTTTTTGAAATTTGTATCACGAGCCAAGTTACCTACTGACAAAATAAATAAAAGTAAGAGTGCCTTTAAAAAGTGGAGGCAGGCAATGTTTAAGAAAACCTACCAGGTCCCTTCTAGTCATTACATAACTGCCAGCATTAAGCATGGAGCCTCTGCCAGGCTGACATCCTAGGTCGCGGCACTGAAACCAGAGTTCAAGATTACCCTCTGCCCTGATGACACCGCAGGGAAGATGTGACTTTGTTTCCACTTCAAAGCCCATAGAGACATCCTGGTCTAACCCAAGCATGAAGGAGAAGTGATTCTTGCAGGGCTTCCTGACTTGTGGGCTGCATGGGGTCCTTTTCAAAGTGAAGGCAACACTGAGGAATGTTGCGTCTTCGGTACCAGCCCGAATCCTCCTTACATAGGACTGGAGAGTGCAGGGTCATCCACGTCCTCAGCTCAGGAGCAGTTGATGATGATGGGGCTGACCTTCCACCAGGCCCATTTCTGGGAAGACGGCTGAATGCCTGGCCTCACCCTGCCTTGGCGCTGCTGACCACCCAGCTGTTCAACACAACTGGTGGTGGTGCTTTTCCAAACGCTCCCTCCAAACAGCGCTTCTGCCTCCACAACCAGCCAAGCCCTTTCTCATCCCATTATGAATACAGAACTTAAATACTCCAAGTGAGATCAGAGGTGCATTTTTCAGAATTGCTCAGTCAGCAAGAATGCCAACTGGCAAAAAGGGAGACTGGGAGTGGAGGCACTTCCCAGCGCTTGAAGGTCCTAGGGGAGCAGTAAATATACAGAGCCAGCAATTCTGGTCCTAGCCACACCGTAAAATACTCTTGTGAGGCTTGACTCGTCTCCATATCCTAGATGTCTCCTCATTCCCAGACCTTTTCTGAATCCTTGCCCTCCACACACCCATTCCTTGGCCAATGCTGATTAAACACACAGTATTTCCTCCAGCTTCATTCTGTTGGAAGCGCTGTGTGTTATCTGGAGGCACGGTCTGGGCAGTGGAGGGGTGTGATTGATGCTGCTACTGGAGGTGGTGTTAACAGTGGAAATTTGTTCTGGCCAACCCTTCAGAAGCTCCCCTGGAGGGACTTTAGATCTTAAAGAAACAGCAGTAGCCCTCGAGTGACGAGTCCCTTCTACCCTCTCCCATTTTGCCACAGAATGCCTTCTAGGAAGCTGGACTGGTAAACGATCACTAATAATAATCATAATAACAATCCAGATATGCTGCAGCTCTCCAGTGAAATCCTGGTAGCATAATTTTTTTTAAACTATTAAAGACTGCACCATTGTAAGGTATTGTTTTGACTCCTTAGGTTGGATTCTTACCTGTTGTTCATTTTTAGAAAGAGACATTTACCTGGCCATTTGGGGATCTTGAGTTATATTTGCAACTGGTCCCACTTCCTGTCTCTCAAAGATTGAGCGCTGAAGCCCATCCCGGCAGCCTTCCTCCTCGTTTTTATTACCCCAAAGGAACGTGATTGCTGTACCAGCTGTGGGGTGGGGGGAAATGAAAAACCTAACTCTAATAGCAGAGGGCAGGATAAAGGCCAAAGGAGCTAGAGTGAGGACATCACCCAAATCCCACAAGAATGCCCTGCGTGCAGCCAAAACACTGTGTGATCAGCTGATTCCCTTCAGTCCTCCAAGTAAAGGCACATCCATATGCATGCATGTCTATGCACATATTCATGTATAAACAAAGTGTGCAAGTGATACACTTGATGTGTAATTTATTATATATCAATTCTACCTCAATAAAGCTGGAAATAATAATAAATAACTTTTGCCAAGAACTACGAAGAAAAGGGTTCAATTCGGTGTCCGTTCCCAGAACACCTGGCCAGGCTCTGACTGCCCAACTTCACAGTCCTGTGTACCTCCACTCCGACTTGGCCGTGGCTGGTCTTACCGGTTAGCAGCTGGAGTTGGCCTTGACACCGAAGAACTTGACACGTGAGATGACACCGTGGGTGTAAGCAGCAGTGGTTACAGTCCCACACTCTGGTGGGGAGTCTCTCTTCCTGCCATTTAGCCTGCTTGGTGACGGACTAATGGTAAGAAATAAATACAAGGAAAGGCTCGTAGGGTGTCTCAGGCGCTGATGACAGCTGCACAAAAACCTGCTGTGGTTATGAGAAGTCCAACATGGTCAGCTCCTCGCTTGCTCATTTCAGGCCCAGGGCCCATATTGCCTCCTTTTCTAAGCTTTAATATCCCTCGGAAACGCTCTCCCTTTACATTCTCCATCTCTTCCCTGGAACATCTCCAGAGGGGTCTGTGATTGGGTTGCATACAAGTTTCTGAGCTTGCAACTTCCTTTGGGTCATAAATCACCTCTTACACACTCACTTTTCCCTTCTCATTGTTCTTCAGTATTAATAGCCCCAAACCCCGGGAGCATTTGAGAACTATTCCAATTTTGGTCTGAAAATCAATTTGGAAGCTAGGGGTTGGCTTTGCTCAGACTTCTAATCCTTCTGAGAAGGTCAGTTCCTACAAATTGACCAAACCAGGGATGGGGGCTCTGGCGTGGTGAACGTCCCCATTTTTGAAGTCTCACCATTTTCTCTTGAAATGCTAGATACCTTGGTCTTGGTGTGTTTCTTTTAACTCTGTCTCTAAAATTAAAACGTTAATTCTGGAGAGGGGAAGAAAAAAAAACCCTAATGCCTTCTGTTGTGTGATCTGGTAGATAATTTAAAAGGAGTTCATTTCAGGATAGGTCAAATTCTATTATGAAAGCAGAACACATATGAAATTCGGTTGTGTCTGTTAAAAGGCTCTGATATTATTCTCAATTTTTTTGAAATATCTTTCTTCTAAATAAGTTCTGCTTCCTGCTTAGTCTGTTGACCCTCTGCAAGGAAAGTGAGAAAGTGTTGGACCTCATCAAATGCTGATGAGGAAGGGCTCCTCACCAGATGGGAGCAGGGGTCCTCTGCCAGCTAACAGATCTGTGCCCGCCCCTACTTCCCCCCACCCCACATCACACCGCTGGAATATGCATTCCAGGATAAAGGAAGCAGGTCATTGGTTGGGTTTCCTTCGGAAGACAAGAGGAGCCCTTCACACGTAGCACCTTGACTTCAGTGGTCTGCACCCCAAACCATGGCGGGAAATGGAACTGATGATGCATAAGCCTCGATGCTGACAGCACCCTGGGAGAGACTCAGCCAAAGGCACCGCAGTTGGCAAACAGGCCTTCTAGAGAGGGAA
The DNA here is from genome assembly GCF_001890085.2 of Hipposideros armiger. NCBI lineage: Eukaryota > Metazoa > Chordata > Mammalia > Chiroptera > Hipposideridae > Hipposideros > Hipposideros armiger. The sequence continues at coordinate 679,604 of NW_017731416.1, forward strand.
GCTGAGGACACTGTCCATTGGCTGCTCAGTGACCACCAGCCTTCCAACTCCAGAGCTGGGTCTGCCTGGCATCCTCTAGCCTGACCCGAAGCCAGCCTGAGCACACCTTTGAGTTGCAAACTTGAGCCCGAGCTTGAAAGGCACTGCTTTCCCCACTCTAGCTCCTTTGGCCTTTATCCTGCCCTCTGCTATTAGAGTCAGGTTTTTCATTTTGGCCCCCACAGCTGGTTAGGGGCCAGCCCGTGGCTCTCACCACATATGCCCTCTGAGTGACCCCCAAGCCAGTCCACTGTGCGGCGGCTGCAGGCTCCCACCTCTCAGCCAAGGGCGGGGCACAGGTATGGCAGGGCTGAATGATTTATTTAGGAGTGGCTCCCTGAAGCTCCCTCTCTGAGACATCATTAACATTTCAAGAGGCGGATACTGTCTCCTGCATCTGGGGAGGGAGGCTATTAATCTATTCATTAGTGTCAGACAATGTGTCTTTTGAACCCAATAGTCTGATTGTGGAAGAGAACAAAACCTGAGAACTACAGAGGGAGACAGGCAAACAGCACGTGCTCCCATGATGTCAGGGCTTCTTCCAGGCAACTCACAAAGCCCAGCAGGGCTCCCTCCTGCCCCGCCAAGTGGGATCCTTGTGGGGCAGTGATGATAAGAAACAGCTAACACTTACTGAGTCCTGGCTATGCACTGCCCACCACGCAAAGCATTGTGCATGCCCTGACTTAATTCGCACAGCAACACTACGAAGAACTGAGTCTTTTTATCCTCGTCCTACCAAGGGGGAAACAGAGGCTCGAAATGATTGAGCAACTTGCCTAGAGTGATATAGCCAGTAAACAGCAGAGCAGGGCTCTCTCGGGCTCTGGCTCCCAAGCCCATGCTCCCTTGCCACCCCTGGAAAAGGCTGCACGGGGGCACCTAGGACCCAGCTGTGGGAGCCCCCCCCCCCAGGCAACAGCTCTATTCACGAACTGCAGAAGAGCTCACACATGGGTCGTTTGCCCCGTGTTCACCAGAGAGCGCCCCCGATCTGTGCTGGGTGAGATGGGGTGCTGCAAGCTAGCCAGTCAACAGGAGCCCAGAAAGGCTGGCCTGGTTGATATTATCAAAGCTGATACTCAAACCCACTGCCCTGAAATCCAGCCGAGCTCGAAAAACTTGTCTACAAAGGCTTCTGCACCAGCTCACTAACAAACTCCCAGATCGTTGTCCTCTGAATTGCTGGGATCTGATCCTGCATGGAGGGAAGGCTTGCAAAGCAGCCATGGCCACGTATGGGTAAGAAGTTCCTCTCTGCTGGGTTTGAACTCACCCCTGTGGAGCCCAGTGGCGTCTAATTCTGAAGAGGAGGTAGTGGTGTGGGTCTCCAAGCTGACGCACAACACGCTGCCTCCCCAGCATGGGTGGGACGAGGACTGCATGACTGTCCTGCATCCCTGGACCTCCCTCCGGAGAACACAGCCGGAGCTGGGCTTAGCGCACTGCACCCACCTAGATTCTGCTCCAGCCCTTTCTGTAGCAGCCAGAGTGCCTGAGAGTTAACGCCCCTCTACTAGCAACAGGTGGTGGCATGGTGACAAATAGCTCTAGCTTCTTTACCACTCAGGTAGGATAACTGAGGCGTGGCCTGCGTTAGCTCACTGAGTGTCCCGTGGGATTGACATCCAGTTGCCGAGGGGAAACCTCTTGCTTACGGACCCTTACTCGGCGTCCTTCCCTTCCTTCTCCTGTCACTACTCCCCACCAGTGCTTCCTGGGATCACCTCCCAATAAACTACTTGCACTCAAACCTTTGTCGTGGGGTCTGCTTCTGGGAGAGCCCAATCCAACCCACCTAGAAGTGTTCTCTCACCCAGCTGACCTCTCACAGCCTGTTTCCTCAAAGATAAAATGACGGTGAGTGTATTGACATCACAGAATGAGCGCGATATACGTGCATGACAAGCAGTTAGCACTGGGCCCAGCACTCACTGAGCACTCACTGAAGGGTAGCTGCCATTATTATTATTGTTACTTGACATTAGAATCACCCAAGCACTTGTCTTCCCTCCGTCAGAGCTTTGACTTCCTTGAGCTATTTCACCTCTGCCTCCCTCCTCACAGAGTTGATGCTCCCAACATACCTGTTGCATTAAATCACTGTTTAATATTCTCATTACCCATTCCTGGATGAATGCAAGGGAGGCGTGCTAATTACCCTGCATTTCAGGCTCAGGGAACAGAGCCGTAAGCACTTCCTGCCTCCCTGATGTCTTCAACCCTTGTTTGCTGCTCGGGTGTGAGGCCGTGGGCTTGAGGAGACGGCTGTGAGTTAGCTCCAGTGTTATGATTTCACTCTTCGGATGTTAGAAAAGTAAGTCTGTCTCACATGAGATAGCAAGTGCCTCCAGGACAACATCTGCAGACCCATGTCCCTGTCCCTCTGTGCCAGGCCTACAGTGGGTGCTCAATAAGCGTCTGCCAATTGACTGAAATCACCTGATACAAGCAGGTCAAACAGCACCAGGTGGCTGCTATTATACATGGACTTGCATCACTGACAGCTGCATGGAACCAAAGCCTGAGGAGGCCGATTTTTGAGGGAAGACCTTTCAGAAATGAGAAGGTGGCAGATTGTCACTACTTTGGTAACTTTGCCCTCCTAGATATATTTTACGGGTGTCAGTTGATATTTTACTTTTCTGGGTATATAATTAGCTCACATTCAGTATTCAAACAGTATAGGTCTTAGAGCTTCTCAAGTTTATAAACTTCTGAGTTTTAATGCTTTGGCTGTTTGGATAAAATCTCTGTTCCCTGCTTTGCACCAACATTGAGTAGCTGAGATTTTAAACATCTGGTTAGGAGTAACCTCAACCACCATCATGACTGCTTGTGACGTGTCAGGACATCTTGGAGTGTGGATGGGGCTATTTCTTGGTGCTGGGCTGCTCCACTGTTGGACTCTTGGCTGTTGCAACTTGTAGAGAGGCCCTGACTATGTCTTCACACCCCAGAGATTTAAAAATAGATTCTGTGCTTAGGGAAAAGCTGTCACAAAGTCCATGCACTTAATTCCACAGGTGACATAAGGGCCATCCCCAAGCCTTGTCAGAATCCATAAATTCCGAATTGCCCCTAAAACAGCCCTAAACCCTGGCTGCCTATCAGTATCAGCTGGGAGTTTGGTACTTACTCAGACTCATTAGATCAGAATCTCTGAGCATGAACACAGTATGGGGATGAATTGGCTTCCCAGGTGACTGTAATGTGCAACCAGATTGATGTGAAACCCAATGCTGTAAGGAAGTAGGTGTACCAGGGATACCAGTGAGAAAAAAAGAGAAGAATGATGCAAAGCAGAGAGAATTTTAAAAACACCTTTGTCGTCCTCCACAACTAGACTGAAGAACAAAACGACAGCAACTTGTCTGTTCCCCTTCCCCCAATTCCCCAGCACTGTTCCCATCCCCCCAATTCCCCAATAAAAATCTTTAAAAAAAAAACCCAAAAAACAAAACCAAAAAACCCCTTTGTCTTCGGCCATTCAGTGTTGGGAACCACCCTCTTCTCTATGCCCCATGGCAGGTGGGTCACACCGCAGCTCAGCACTTGCCACACTGAACTGTGCCCCCTTTTCTTTATATTCATTTTAGATCATGAGTTCCTTGAGGGAAGGAACCAGGTCTGATTCATCTTTACGCCTCTGATGCCTGGCATTGTGTTAGGACAAAAGGAGAGGCAGGGCAATGTTTGTGGAGTAAGTGATGAATGAACAGGACTTTCCGCTCATGGATGCCCCTGAGGACATCGCTATTTAAAAACAGATAATGAGGGTGCTTTGCCAACTGGACAGAACTTGATAATGGCAGGGGTTGTGACGGCCCTAAGTCATTTATCAAAGATGTGTATTTGGCTCTCACTGTGTCTGCTAGACACCAAGCAGAGCACGTTTAGGAGAATCCAGGGTTGAAGACACATCGGATGCGGACACAGGGGCCCTGGAGCTCACAGATGGAAGAGCAGCGGGCATGTTTCAGAACTGACGAGAACAGCTAAAGCTCAGGGTGCACGTGATGGGCTGTGAAGCTGAACTTTGGAAGAAGCAAAAGGCTGTGCCACGTATTCCCTTTAAGGAGCCAGAAAAGGTGCACCATCCCTTAGAAAGATTTCCTTCCCAAATGATTTTACTTTTTCAAAATCTGCTCACAGGGCTCATATTCGATTTTCTGGGAAATCCACTCATGGTAAGCCTTACTCCCATAATCCTGGATGAGCAAGGCATTGCCATAGCTCTATTTCCCACCCAAGCGCCTTTCTCCCTTCAACGTGGTCACCACCCTCTGTGCCCTTGGCCCTCCAAAATCAGCAAGGAGGAACCCCTTCCTTTTCCCAATAAACATCACCTACAGTCCCCCGACCCCTCACAACCCTCAGCGGGGCTCCTGAATGAAGTTCCTTGCCCCTAAATGATCCTTCTCTGATTTCCTGAACAACAGACTTCTATTAGAAATCAAAGCTCTTCCTAAATCTTTGCAGAGCCCTCGTGTCCTGGAATGAGGGCCCTGGTGTTTGGTCCCTGCTTCTAGAAGTTTCCCAGGACTGCAGAGAAACACCTGAGGAGCAGAGGGATCTAGTTCGGGAGTGACTGGAGTTGGATTTCAATCCTCACTTCCAACCTGCTGAGTCCTTCCTGAACATAAGCTCTTTATGTGAGGGATATCTGAAGACAGACGATCACTGGGGTATTTTACTGAAAAACTACACCACTATTTCCTGGTTTAAAATGCACAGGTTACTGAAAATAGTCTTTAAACAAATGGAGAAGTTTTCCTCTCAGTGGGTCAGTGCACTTAAATACAGAGTATTATTGCCAGACCCCTGGGATAGGGGCTGTTTCCCCCATTTTATGGATGGGACAGTGCAATGGAGGAGTTATGAGAGCTGGCCCGGGTCCCAATGAAATGGTGGCAGAGCAGGTCAAAGGTCTCCATGTCCTGGACGTATGGAAGGGTGTTGTGTCACCTACAATTCAGCTCTGTTCCTAGCTCATGTCATGTATGTGCCCGTGGAGTCCAGTCATATAGCTGGAGTTTTGCCCAACAGTAATGGCACCCACAGTGGGTTTAAGGCACTCTGTGTCTTCAAGGAGTATACACATTGGGGGGCGGGGGCAGGGAGAAGTGCCCATATACCATACTACAGAGCGGAACCCATTCCAGGTCCCATGTGAGGGTCAAAGTGTAGGGCCCTGGAGGAGAATAAGAGGCCACATGCCATCCTGTTGGGAGAAGAGAGGTCTAATGGAAGGAAACTCAGAAGTCTTAGAGGCTTGAGGATGGATCAGACATTAAAAAAAAAAAAGAATAGCAAGAGTGTTTAAGAAAATTTGATACAAAAAAAAGTCAATCATAATCCCGCCCTCTGTTGCAATGGAGCGTCCATTGCAGATTGGACCATGCTCACCACTGGGCATGTCTGCAGAGCTTTGGAGCACGCCACCAGGAGCCTTTTGGGGGAGCATCAGGCATGGCCCCTGGGACAGTAACAAAGCCAAGAAGTCAGAATAATGAGTCTGTCACGGTATTTATCCCTTGCATTGAGTCCCAGCCCAGCCTTTCATGGGTACCTGTCTAAGCACATAGAGCAGTTTCATGAAAATCACCTGCCCATAGTTCTGTAGGGAACACAAAGAGACGGTGGCACCATGAGAGTTCGAGACCCCCAGGATCAGTGTGCCTGGTGGAGATCCTCAGTGCTTGGCTGGTGCCTCGCAGATGGGCATCACACAGCTGGACAGGAGTCTGAGGCCAGGGGCGGATTCCGTGGGAGAGGCAACTTATCTCTCATGGGATTCTATATGAAGCCGCTGGAGGTGAAGTGCTCCCAGGAGCTTCTGGGATCAGAATTTACGATGGCAGGTGGTGATGAGAGGCAGCCGAATGTAGTTTGGTTCTATAAAAAGTGGCCCCATGTTTAACTCCCAACAGGGTAGCCTAAGGAAACACAGCTTACATAACCATGTCCATCTTTGCATATTCTAGTCCAGTCCTCATGTATTCGCACACATAGCAACCACAGTGTATACATTTCTACAATTCGCTTTTTTGAATTTATCACTAAATTACAAATTAGGGGTGGGGGGATAAGGGAGAGGGTTTTCCATGCACGTAAAACATGAATCTCCATCAGTGGTTCTCAACAGGAGGCAATTTTGTCTCCCAGGGGAACTTTAGACTATGTCTGGAGACATTTTTAATTGTCACAACTAAGGAGGTGATGCTGCTGGGTAGAGGGTAGGGGTGCTGCTAAACATCCTACAATACACAAAAGAGCCCCCCATCACAAAGAACTACCTGTCTCAAAATGTAAATGTTGAAAACCCCTGTTCTCTAGGGGCAGAGACCTGAAAGTAAGTAATTATTTGAGTAATTGTAGGATACACGCAGGGAAATTAGTGGAGGAAAATAAGAAGTTAGGGAAAAGTCCAAAGAGCCCGGATTTCATTCAGTGGGCAACGGGGAGTCACGAAAAAATTTCCAGCAACAGAGATGGAGGACCCAACAGCTGACTCTTGAAGTGTTGGGCTTGTCTGTCTAGTCAACACCATTAACAAAGATACGGCACACCAGAGGAGACTCTTTGGGGAGAAACATGCTCAGGTGTGGACACTGCGAGCGTTCCTGGGAACACAGCACCAAGTGGCACTGCTGCAGAGGCAGGGGGATGTGAGCTGGGGTCCAGGACAGCGCTCAGCTGGGGATCAGCTGGGTGGCGACACACTGCAGCTGCCACAGTGGGTGCTATTGGGAGGAACTGAATGTATAGAGAGGGGCATGGAGGACTCTCAGATGAGGACCCTGCAAGGGCAAAGGAGAAGGCTGATCACAGAGGCTGGCACAAACAGTGCCACAGAGGCCCAGGGTGCAGTGAGGCCTCAGGAGGGTGGGGGAGGCAGGTCAAAGCTGCAAGATGGGAAAGGGAAAGAGAGCCGAGGAAAGGTGATCCGTGCCCTCCACCGGGAGAGGTGGGACTTGAACTTGGGTCTGCTGGCCCCAGTCCCGGGGCTCTTCCCATGGGCCACATCACTCTGCCTCAAAATCATGCGGATTCATGAATGGCCCTCTTGTTGGCCACAGGCCGGCTGGCTGGAGCTGCACCGTTGCAGACACAGAATGACAATTAACAGCAGCACAGAAGGAGTCTGGTGTCACAGGGAAGCGTTCTTCTCTCTTCCAACACGAGCTGCAGGACTGCTTCTGCAGCAGACTCTTTACGTTAAACAAATAAATGCTGCTCACCTCCTCCAGCGACGTTCTCGGTAGTGCCTCCTCAGTGGTGAGCTGAGCTCCTGGCCAGGGGGCTGCTAGCAACCTGATTTCATGAGCTGCAGATGGCAAATAAACATTGGAAGGGATGCTCAGACTGTCCAGTGATTGCAGAAATGCCACTTGAAACAAGCACAAGACGTTATCTCTCCCCCAGCAGGCTGACAAAAATGAGAAAGCTGGATAATACCCTGCAATAGCAGGGATGTATGGAGTGGACGCACATACACTATAAGCAGAAGGGAAACAGTGGAGGGTACAAGCCTTTAAGTGGTTACCACCTATCAAAAATATAAATGTACTTACTCTTTGCTCTAGCAATTCCTCTTTCAGGCACCTGTCCTAGAGAAGGTTCATTGCAACCTGTAAAGTTAAGAATTTAGAGATAAATTAAATGTTCATCAGTAGAGCATGACTTTACTGTGGCATATCGGTACTGTTGTACGTAGCTGTGAAGAGGAATGAGGCAGGTCTCCACGCTGATATGGAAAAAAAGGGCCAGGATTTATTTTGAAGTAAAAAGAGCAAGGTGAAATTGTGAGGCAATATGTATAGTATGACTCATTGCTGTGTCTGTATTAATATTTATGTGTGTGCCCATAGAAATGTATATATACGGGAAGATACACACCAATCGGTTGATAGTGGTTACTCCTTGAGGGGACCATGGGGGAAGGGAAGGAAAGACAGGTGACACTTTTAACTTGGTGTACTTAGGTGTTGTTTGCATTTTTACAACCACGCTGTGTCACTTGTGGGATTTAATGCCTGGAAAATGGCATTCCCAACTTGCTCACCTTCCCCCGGGGTTCCAGCTCAGGACTGGTAACCATGGCACAGAGGCTCCCTGGGAGAGGAAACACCGTAGGGCTGCTCCCAGGACACAGCTATCATTCCTATTACTGTCCCTGATGGATGAGCCGCAAGCCAACCTTTGGTAGGTTAGAGTTGCTCACAGCCACCTGGGTACAGGTGGTCTTGCTTCTCTCATCCCCATCTGCCTGCCCAGGTAAAGAAGGTAGCAGCCTGCAGGAGCTGCATTTCTGGAGGCAGGAGAGGCTAGTAAGAGGGAAGTGACTCCCGGGGCGTGTCTCTTCCTATAGGAAACAGCACGGGATGAGGATTTGGGGCCAGGGGCATACCCACACTTAACAGTTAAGTGTGACCATCAGCCTCATTCTCGGAGTCCAGTCTGGCCCTGGGACTGGCAAAGCTAGGGGCATTCCAGGCTCTGAACCTTGAAGCTCTCAGGCTCACTTTTCCGAGTTCTATCCAGCATGGCTTCAGACTCACACTGGGAAAACATAACCGACCATTCTGAAGCGCGTACTCTGTACCAGGCAGGCTTCTAAGTCCTGGCTGCAAAGTGTGGCCTGAGGACCAGCAGAGTCAGCATCACCTGGGAGCTTGTTAGACTTGCAGACTCTCGGGCCCCATAATAGATCCCAGGTGATGTATGTGACAGTAAAGCTTGAGAACCACTGTCCCTAGTACTTGGATCTATGAACTCAGTTAATCCCTTAACACCCCTCTAAGTGCTATTATTATCACCCCCATTGTGTGGACAAAGGTTAAGTAACTTGCTTAGATCACCTGGCTAGTCATTCCTGTAGGTAGGGTTCTGCTCTTAGAGCCCACATTACTATCACCACAGCACAATGCTGACTGTGTAAGAGCATGGAGAATAGCTTTTAACTTTATATCTAGCCAAATAGCAGAGGGCTTAGGACACGAGTGAGGAATACAGTCAACTGCACTGAGATTGGCTTGATAAAAAACAAAACAAAACAAAAACATGTTTCAAAACAACAGAACAGGAGACCAGAGTCATGGTTGCTGGGGGCTAGGGATGGAGTGGGGTCAGAGTGGAGGGTGGGGGTCACTGTGGGGACGGAGCTGTTCTGTGTCTCAATTGTGTCATTGTCAGGGTCTTGGCTGTGAGATTTTACTACAGTTTTGCAAGATGTTGTCACCGGGGGAAACCTGGCTCAAGCTTGTAGAGGCTCTCTCTGTATTATTTCTTACAACTGCATGGAATCTCAAAAAGTTTTTAATTAAAAAAGAAAAAAGCCTTCTCCATAGCTAAAAATTTCCAAGCTCAGGACCCAACTGAATGAGCCAAAGTTAAATTTTATACATATGGACCAGAAGTGTGCTCCGATTTAAATAGGCACAATTAAAGGCCTGAAGAGTGAGGGGAGGCGACCAATACCAAGGGCAGCTCCAGACCAAAACCATTTGTGCTTCGACACTTCATTCTCCCTCGTTCCAGGATCCTGGCTTAATACACACACACACGCACACACACGTGCACACACGCACACACGTGCATCCCTCCCACAAACACTGCCTGTCTGTGAGTCATTTAGAAGGAAATAACCTAATAAAACAGTATTGATGGAAAAGAACAAAACATGAGGGCTCCAAAGTGAGGGGCCCATTCCTGGCTTGCAGCAGACAAGCATCCTCTTGGCTGGAGTTGACGTCTAAGAGCAAAGAGCCAAACCAGCATCCTGCTCTTCACAGTGTCTTAGGAAGGGATGTGTCTGGTTGTTACAGTGCAGACTGAATAATGGCAGTTAACAGCCTGCAGAAACATATGGCCAATGGTGAACCCCAAAGATCTTGTGTGTGCGTGCATGCATGTGTGTGTGCATGTGTGTGTGTGTGCATGTGTGTGTGTGTGTGTGTGTGTGTGTGTGTGTGTGCCGCTTAGCTCACACCTCTGATTAAAACGAATGGTTGGTTCAGGTCGCCTGAATTAGGCATTTGTGTAAAAGACCAGAAGGTTCTGTAGAGAAGACAGGGCTTCCCTGGAGGTTGCTTCTTCAGGCTAATGCATTCCTCCAGCAGGGTGTTGCCCATGGCAGCCTGCCTGTGGCACAAACCAGGCAGTAGGTGTTGCCAACACTACCCCCTAGGACACACAGCAGCTCTTCATTTAGAGCACAGTAGGGCCTGTTGGGCGACAGGGAACCCTAAAATGAGGGTCAAGATTGCCCACATGCGGACTTGCACGCCAGTCAGTGTGATGGACATCTCCCACGCTGACCAATGTCAGAAGCCAGCACTTGGACTCTCACAGACATCCCAATACAGAAACCAGTGTGTGGGACCCCAGGAAGCCACCATGTTGCTCGCATGCTGTGTGGCAACTGAAAAGACAGGCTTTGTGTGGGTGGTCACTCCCCAAGCACCCAAGTAGAGGCCGTGCTCTGTGGTGATGAGTACTGGCAGCCAGGAGGCCAGTACCAGCCTTTCTTCTTTCTACCCCTTCTCTTTCTATTTATGTGTCTGCTATTTCTTCAGATCTCACAGGAAGATGCTGTTTAGCTGAAGATTTTATTAATTCCATCCCCATCACTGGAAACATCCAGAAGAATGATCAATGAGATCTGCCATGGCCACCATCTAGCCTTAACAGGGGACTTTAACTTTGCCCACTGCCAGCCTTCCATGAACACGTGCCACCAGCGCTGTGCAGCCTCTCTCTGTCCTGCATCACTTGTCCGGATCCAGAGCGCCCCACTCCCCAATCTGTTTCTAATCCTCCCAGCATAGGACCTCCTGCCTCGTCTTCCTGCTTATGCTCTTGTTGCAGCCCACTTGAGTGATTTCGGCCTGGTTTGTTCATCACTCTTCTCAGCACATGGCCCCTGATACAGAGTACCTATTCAATGAGCAGTTCCCGGAAGACTAACCGTCTAAGATGGAATCTCAGAACTGAGGCTCGGTCCTCCTTCTCTTGCTTGTAGCTTCGCTCTCTGACCATAACTTGTATGGCCCATTGGCAATTCTGGAGAAATTCCTCTCTTTCTTCAGAGCCCTAAGACCTCATCTCTTCTCAGCATAGCCCCTCCCCACGTTCACCTCAGTTCACGGAGCAGGAACAGACTTGCAGCCCAGGACTAAGTCCATACAAGCTGAAGTCAGTCTAAAAGCCGTCCCTCTCCAAGGCCTGAGTGACAGCCCAGCTGCTAAAGACCATAAGGTGCAGCCAGACACGGAATCCTAATGCTACAAGTGGTTGAAAGCTCATGGGTGAGAAATTCAAGGCTGAAACTTTCTGGAAAGGGCACCAGGGAGAGAAAGACCAAAACTCAGAGCTACACGCCCAGTGCCCACACAGCCCGAGGCTAGGTGAAACAATATCCCAGCACTATTCTCTGTATATGCAAAGGACAAGGAAGCTGACTGGTGGTTTTCTTTATCCCATAGCTCATGCCCTGATTATGGCTGCCATGTGCCACAAAAATACAAAAGAGTTTGCATTTCACAAACATTTGACTTTCACAAGTCTTACATTTCCCACAGAGAGCTCTGCTCTGTCAGCATTCTGAGAAATATCTTTGATCAAACCTGGGCCTCAGTTTGGTCTCTACAGTGGAAAAATACACTGAAAGGAAAGTTCATGCATTTGGATGTTGGCTCCAAACTTTAACAAGCCCTGGTCACCTGCTCATCCAATGCACCTTTTCTTAAAACTCAATGGTGACAGAAATAAATAACAGGATTGGACAACAGAAGTGGCTGGCCTCAGCATCGCCTTTACAACACACCCTCTGAAGAGGGCATCCACCACCAGAATGATTCCACATGCCCACGGAGGAGAGGCCATGCTCACAGGCCCCTCAGGACATGTGTCTGAGGGACAAGAAAGTTGCCAACCCTGGGATGAAGGGTGTACTCCTTTCCAAGGGCTGCTGTTACAAGTACCACAAACTGGATGGCTTAAAGCAACAGAAATGTATTGTCTCACTATTCTGGAGGCCAGAAGTCCGACATCAAGGTGTCGGCAGGAGCATGTGCCCTCTGAGATCTGTGGGGAAATTCTTCCTTGTCTCTTGCTACCTTCTGGTGGTTTGCTGGGAATGGCAACCTTTGGCATTCCCTGGCTTGCAGCTAGCTGTCTAATTCCAATCTCTGTCACTGTTGTCACATGGCGTCCCTCTGTATCTCCATGTCTCCATGTCTCCTCTTCTAGGGGCCCTCCCTACTCCAGTATAACCCCATCTTAATTTAATTAACTACATCTGCAATTACTTTATTTCCAAATTAGGTCACATTCTGAGATCCTGGATTTCAACACATCTATTTTGGAGGGGACACAATACAACCCATAACAGAGAGGGGATGGTCTTCAGAGCTAGAACATGGTGGTGGCCCAGGGGTTCTACGACTGGCAAGGTTCAGTGTCCTGGGAGCATGACAGGAAGAGAGCAAACCTCTGAGAGAAACAGCTCTGTGGGGAGGCGGGATCCAGGACTCAGCGCCATCAGCCTTAGTAGCAATCTGAAGCCCACGCGAGGCACAGACGTACAACACTGCCTGACCCAGAGCCCGTGGGCTTGGATGAGGTGGCCATTGTAGTCTGTGGAGCAGCACGCCTTCCCTGGGAATACTGCCCGGTGAGGTCCTGGGAGCTTTCACAGCCCAGAGTAGGACACAGATAGGGCAGGAGCCCCAACGTGACCGAGGTCAAATCCTCCAACACCAGGCTCCAGCTTTAAAGTCAAGATTATTTTGATTTTGAATAAAATTACTGTAAACACAGTTCTTAAACCCCGCTAACACAGTGGTTGCAAACTTATGGTACATTTGCACATTTACAGGCGATAAGCATATTCCTCTGCCCATAGTCACACTCATTTTCATGCACTGCACGAACCAGCCCTCAGGGTACACAAGACATGTGTCAACGTGGCAAACGGGGTCAAAAATGACAGAAAGAGGCCAAACACAGATGTCAATGGGGAATAATGATGAACCTGGAGAAAACATTGTTGGTCCAGATCCCCTCCCCTCCAAATCCTTGCAAAAAAAAAGAAAAAAAGAAAAAGAACATTAATAAAATAAAACTCCAAATCCCGTGCCAAACTTCACAGCCGTGGAAAGGATGTATGAGGCTGAGCAATCTGTGGACAGCATTTCTCGGCTGAAATTCTTGAAAGCTTGTAGTGCTCAGGCCAAAATGCTCTGGAAACCAAGTTCTGTGGAAAATGCAAACTTTATGAATTGTACATGTAGCCACAAAGCCAGCTCTGTAGCTCTGAGTGAAAAGATTTGCACAGAAATCTGTCCCCACACTGAAGACCACCAGGGCTGATGAGGAGCAAACCACGGGTCCCAGAGAGGATGGGGAACTCACTTAGCCTTGTGGGATTTTCTTAGCAAACTCCTGAAAATGCAAGTGAAGATCTGGGCTGAAATTAGACTTGAGACAAAGGGCCCACTTGCCTTTGCAGGAGGGGATGTGCCTGGAGACGGAGCACCCAGGAGGGCGAAATGAATCCTTTTCCAGCTACTTACCCTCTTTGTTCCTCCCTCTTCCCATCTGCGTGACGGGCTCATAATGGAACTTATCTCTTGGGGGAGCTGTGAGGGTAATACGAGTGAATCTACGTGAAGGTCTTAGAAAGTGCCTGACCCATCAGAACAGCCAACTGAAGTCCTCACCTGCAGCCAACACTCCAGGATAGCTGGATTTTCAGAATCTCTCCCCTAGGTTGCGGCTCTTCCAGCACCTCTCCTAAATTTTCAGGTTTTACTTTATAGATCTCAGATTCCCTTTCCCACTTTGTCTCCAAACAACCTATTCTTAATCTGGAGAGCTTCCCGCTCACTGTCATAGGATCTAAGGACAGGAAGGGCCCTCCTCGGTCCCTCAGCTTCCGCCCCTGCCCCAAGGCAGAGCTCTGTTCACACCGACTGCGACAGATGGTTGTCGTTTCCAGACAGGAAGTATTTATCGAGCATCCACTCTGGGCCAAGCCCTGTGCTCAGCGCGGCTAGGAACACACGCAGAAGTGGGGCAGGCTGAGCTCCTGCAGCCGATGTGGGAGAACTGGAAACTCAGACAGGATTGGATGCTGCAGTCTTAGGGCAGGATTCCTTCTTCTCTGGAAAATCTCCGGTTTTACTCTTATGGCTTTGCAACTGATTGAATGAGGCCCACCCACATTATCAAGGATAAACTCCTTTTACTTAACGTCAACTAATTGTAGAGGTTAACCACATCTAGATTAGTGTCTGACTCAATAACTGGCTACTGTAGCATAGCCAAGGTGACATATAAAATGAATCACCACACACAGGTTCATTTGTCTTTGCTCTCCCCACTTCATGTTCGGCTTTTCTTCCTGACCACCAGCTCTGAGATCTATAGCATCTTCAATCCCACCATGAGATGCAGAGAAAATAGCTTCCCAGGAACTTCTTCATCGGCTCCCACAATTGCATTAGCTCTTCATCCCTATTATAAATCTTTCCTTCCATTTCACTCCTAATGGTAGGACTTGGTACCTTGTCTTCCCATTCCAATTTATTCAATTTATGTGCTCTTGGGTGCCATCCGTAGGGAGGTGCCACACCTCAGAACTTGCTTCAGAGTTACCTGAGAGGATGCCAGGAAGACTATTCATGTAAAGGTGCCTTCCTGGTAGCACTGCACGGTGACACTGCTGGAGAAGCTGCTGCCACCACCACTAGAAGATGCTGCAGCACGCTTACAGGAACCAGGAGCTCAAAAAGCAACCTGTCGTGCTGGAGAAAGTGCACTCTTCAGGAGCCTGGCAACTGAGACAGACCGGGACCAGGAAGAGGAAACCTCTTCCTCCTCCATGTCCCTTCAGGGTTTTCTAGTGATCAGACTTAACGTTATACTAGCTGGCAAAGAAGAAACATTTACAAAGCCCATGCCAACCTCCATTCCGACAGAGCCAGCCAAGAAGGGTGACGTTGGGGCTGACAAGCCATACATTTGATAACTAGTACAGCCCATTCCTGTGGCCACTCAACTACCACACACACATTTCACACACATTTGAACTTCTATATAACAGGGAAACAATGCTATATTTCTACCTAATAACATACAACTATCCTCCTTCTAAGTGAAGAACTTCTCACGCTATCCCAAATGAAGAGACACACAGTGCTATCAGTCATTGCATCTATCACTGCAGCTATGTTAATTACTCCTCGAATCCATCACAGACCTGCTGAATAATCTATTACTTGAAGACTGAACTGTAAAGTTAACTTTCAATGACTGCATAGGAAATAAAAAACGGAAAGGAGGGAGAAGAAATTAGCATATACAAAGAAATGCGCACACACAAAAGAAACGAGAGAAACATGCAAAGCTAGTACAAGTCCTCTCTGATGTAATTGCTCTTAAGGTCATAATTGAAATCTATGGTTTCTTTCCTCCACTCACCATCCAGTCCTCCCCCACGCTCGTTCAGGGCCTTGGCTGGCTGGGGTTTTTTTACCTGGTGAAGCAACTGAAACCTTAGTTCCTAGAGAGTCTGAGTCCTCAGTCCCCTGCCTGGTTTGTGCTTGTTGTAGTTTTCTGGGCATGGAAGCATGAAGGGGGACCCCAGAGAGTCCCCTGAGGTCCAGAAACTGTCTCCCTCTCCTCCATTGTGTAGCTGCAGCCCACCCACCCCTTTGTAATCAGGATCAATCACCCTAACCAGTAACTTCTTTTTTTTTTCTTTTTTGGTTCAGTGGCATAAAAAGCCCAAAGTGGCAAGGTCTCACTTTTCAATTTAGTGGAATCACAGTTGTAGCCCCTCGGGGATCAAAACCTAC
The DNA here is from genome assembly GCF_001890085.2 of Hipposideros armiger. Classification (NCBI taxonomy): domain Eukaryota; kingdom Metazoa; phylum Chordata; class Mammalia; order Chiroptera; family Hipposideridae; genus Hipposideros; species Hipposideros armiger. The sequence continues at coordinate 695,512 of NW_017731416.1, forward strand.
AAACCAGCGAGGCTGGAGCAAACCTGTGTGTGGATTATGGGGCACAATAAGAAGAGACGCAATTCCCATTTATACCCCTTAATTCCTGGACCCATGTATTCTGTCTATGGGAGGCATCGCCATATTGTGGTCTTGGATTCAAAGCACGTACTATGGCCTGTAAGACAGAACTCCATCCTTTCAGGATGTTGTCTCACAAAAAGTGCAACAACTAACTGAGTCTTCAGAAAGTCACGCACCTTCCCATTAGCCTCTTCCAGTTCACGGGGTATACGGTCAGACCAGTTAATTCCGTGGGGTGGGCACTGGCCCATTAGCGCTTCCTTTGTTGGGAAATGGGCTGCCTGATCAGGAGCAGTGCTCTGGGGAACGCCATGATGGTGGGCAAGGCATTCTGGGAATCATGGACGGTGGTGCTGCAGATGCACTATGTGCAAAGAAAGCAAATCCATACCTATAAAATGTGTCTGTTCCAATGATGACAAATCTCCCCCTTCTTCATGATAGAAGAGGTCCAATGTAATTAACCTGCCACCAGGAATGGTGTCAGATCAGGGGCTCAGCGTCAGTCTCTGCTGTAGGCGGATTAGGCACCCAACAATAGCATCAACCAGGACAGCTCCTGTGGTGGGAAGTCCAAGCTGCTAAGCCCTGCACAGCCTCCATGGCTCCTCTGCTTCTGGGCCCACTGAGTGAACACTGGGGTGGCTGGGGAAAGAGGCTGACAGAGGTCTACAGAGCATGTCATTTTGTCCACCTGATGATTAAACTCTACAGTGGATGCCCTTTAGGCATTTACATGGGACACAGATATCTTCGCAGTTTGTGCCCATTCTGAGGGAGGCTCTTCCTTGGACCTTCTTGTCACTAATCTTCAGTCATGTTCCTTCCACGTCCTTGACCATCCAGCCAAGCCATTAGTAACTGCCCATATTTATGGCCATCTCTCATTTCACACTAGTGGACAACCAAGTGTACTGCTCAAAGTTCTGCCCACAGGGGTCCAATCAGGACATAAAAGCCACACAGTAATTCAAACAGAAAAAAATAATCATATAAAGAATTATTAATAGGGGATTGGAGTAATAGGGACTAGGCTAGTAAGAGTTAAAGAGAACTTTAAAGAATGCAGTGATAGCAGATACGGGGAGCAGCCACTACCCTAGAGCTGAGATAGCGCCCTCCTGCCCAAGGAAGAGCCCCCCCCACCCCAAGGACTGGGGTTCAGACCTCAGAGAGGGCACAGCCATGGCTCACTGGATGGCAGAAAAGCCACTAGATCCTCACTGGTGGGACTTGCCAGTAATCTGCCCTCTGAAACGTCAGGAGAAGGTGTCTGTAGGGAGGTGCCATAGCTCAGAACTCACTGTAAAGTCACTTGAGGGAGTGCCAGAGGAGACCACTCACAAAGAGGTGCCTTGCTGGTGGCATCACATGGGAAAACTGTCAGGGAAGATGCTGGGGGAAGCTGCTAGCCACAGGGCATTATAGGAGCTCAAGGCGCCACTTCTGTAGGCAGTAGTGAAAGGCGGCCCCGATAGGAGCCTGGCACAGCAGACACCATGTTCTCTCAGGAGAGAGCATGCTCTGTGGAAGCCTGGTATGTGAGGCTCACAAAAACCAGGAAGAGAAAAGTCCTTCTTTCTCCAGTGTCCCTCCAACAACCTCCATTGGCAAGGCTTAGATCACTAGCATCATGCCAGCTGGCAGAGGAGAAATATTTACAAAGCCCACCTCCATCATCACAGAGCAGGTACGGAAGGGTGGTTTGGGAGCTGAACGGCAATACACGCAACTGGCATGGGGAGTGGGTCTGGTTCTAGCAGATGGGGTCAGCGAGGAAGGCAGGGGGCAGACCACATGGCAGTGCATTATTCTACGTAATAACCGAGCGGATACTGCTCTTTTCAGGAGACAGGGCGAGAGTAACTAGGAAAGTGGGAGGCAGAATGTGAGCTTCCCCCAACCTCAATAAGATGATGAGTTTAACCCAAGGGTAGGGACCGGCTGAGTGTTCTCAGGTCTGTTCAACCCCAAGCAAACCACCCTAACAAAGCCACTCCTGTGGGGCTGATGAACTGAGCACCTTCTCTGGCTTCCCCAGAACCTGGGCAGAGCCGGGCTAACAATAGGTGTTTATGTTGAATAACTATCAGTTTCTTTGAAAGAAAGAGTTTTCCTGCTCCTGTGCTTTACCCCAGGGTCAACCTTTGGCCCTGGAGTCTTCTTTCTCGGAGGGGGCAACTTCCCCATTGGACCCCGGCTCTTCTGAGAACTCACTGTGTGTCTGAGGCCCCTTCCACCCCATGTGAAGGAAGCATCATCCTCAGTCACTGTCTCCTCAGCCCTGACCTCTTGGATGCTGGCAAGGTCCTTCCGTCCTCATGACTAAGCAGGTTTGATGGCGCTGGAGATGGAGAGGGGAGTGGAGAGGAGGGGCGGTCCTTGACATGTCTTGGTGCTGGTTCACAATTTGGGTCTGACCTTTATCCTTTGTAAACCAGACTTTTAGAAAGAGAAACGGAGAAGCAAATAGTCCTCTGGGATCTCTGGAACTTTGGGTTCAGGAAAAGAGAGGTCATATCTGATCCCAGTACTCTCAATCTTCCAGTATCTCCAAGTTATGACCTCCATTTAGTAAACATCTCAGTTCAGGGTTCACTAAGTGAAAAATGTCTTGGACAAGGAATATTCCAAGAGATCCACAGCCTTCTCCAAGGTCCCTGAGACCCTGGATGAACTGCTCGTAAATGTTCTCTTTTCTCCCTTCCTCCCTTGCTTCTCTATTTCGCTCACCCTTCACCTCCTCTGAATAAGTGGAATCACATGTGTACAGAGCCCCTGCCTCGGTGGCCAGTATTCTCAGAGCTTGGCTTCCAGGGGGGTCCTGGGGCTCTGCCCTAGGAGCTCACATTCCATCCAGCAGAGCAGAGTCCCGTCCTGTAAGAGTAGCGTAACTGGGACAGCAGCTGATGAAGCCCTGCTTCTCAAACTCTAATGAGCATAGGAATCACCTTGGTATCTTAAAATGCAGATCCTGATTCTGAAGGTTCAGGGAGGGCCCAGGGAATCTGCATTTCTCATAATTCCAAGTGATGTCAAAGCTGCCAAGCCACGGACCATACTTTGAGTAGCAAGGTTGTCTGGCTTAGACAACCAAATGGACACAGAAACTCACAAGTTCAGAGGACACAAGCCTAGAAGTTGGACAAAGCTTCACAGAGCTGCTGGTACTGGGGCTGGGAATCAATAACCAGGAGGTTGTTTTGGAGGGTGGTACGGGGCTGCACCCAACAGTCTACAGAAGAGGCAGCACCTTCATTTCCTCCTGCCACAACCACTGCTCTCTCAGACCCTGCCTTCTGACCCATCCCCACCCTCCTCCTGCTCAGCAGGCCCTACTTCCAGGAGTTGGATCAAATACGTAATGTATGTCAAGGTCAAGTTCCTCTTCCCACTCTGGTTCCTTCTCTGACTCCTGAGGGCAGGGGAAGGACACTCCAGTAGGAACTCCTGCCTACGCTCTCCTCCAGCAATTATAGGCCAACTGGAACAACGGGACTACAGGAAATATAAATACACATATTTGGAGGAAATATGAGCAATCACAAGAAAAGGATAAAAGATGAGAATGACCTCTGACAATGACTGGGGAAGTGGGTGGAGGTGGGAAAGGCTCCATGAATTCACTCTGTGTTTGAATGAGTTCCTGGGGAGCCGTGATTTTTAGCTTCTTAGTCAAGAGTCTGGCATTTAGCTGCATGGATGTCAGGCTTAGTCCAATGGGCAAGGCTTGTCACTCCTAGGACGCTGACGGGTACACACAAACAGTCCTCTGTTCATCCTGCCCACACAACCATCCGACCCCAAACCATCCCCTACTCAGGACACATAGCCAAGCAAATCCTACATGTATATCTTTGATGCCAGCATCCCCCACTCATTCAACCTCCCCTCTCAGCCCAGTCCTTTCTGGCTTTAGAACCTTAGCTCCATGCTGTTATATCTGCCAGGGATTCCCTACCCCCACTGGCTCCTCCTAACCCTTCAAGTCCCAGAGTAAATTCACCTCTGCAGAGTGGTCCTCCCAGACCACCGTGTCTGAGTCAGCCCTCCACCATCATCGGGGCCCTCTGTCTGGCCTGTCACCACTTCCTCATCTGTGGTTCACCTGTTTATGATTTTTCTCTCCTGCCAGGCTCCAGCCACCAAGTCAGGCACAAGCACTGTACCCACTGGACACTCAACACTCAATGAAGAGAAGAATGAAGCCCTATAGACTCATGTTCTTCTCACAAGGGGTTCCCCAGCCAGTTGACACCAGGTTGCTCATGTACAGCAATGTTTTTCTAACTTGTGTTGTTTAGCCACAGAACTTCTTCTCTGGCCTAAAGCAACCTTATCCCAGAAACCTGAAGGCCCCCACCTAGTGGCTCCTGTGGATGCTATGGTTGCCAGACATCCCAGGATGAGGGCCACTCACAGGCCAGAGCTTGGCTTCCATTGCCTCTGCTGCATTTTCCCAAAAGTTGGTTAGCTGGGGACCCTATGCCCAGTTGTTGGGCTCTGAACAGAATTCAAAGCTGGCCACAGGGAGTCCACAGGACTCTCCTTGCGGGGAGCTGGGAGGTCAGGTCGGCAGGCTTCAAACCCTTGTTCCTGGGAGAGAGCTAAACTGTTACAACAGCCGGCAGAGAAGGAGGTGTCCAGGCTGCTGGTTTGCATCCGCTCGGGGCAGCCATGGTGAAGTCCTCCAGACCTCCAGTGCAAGGGTCCCTGGAAGACCGGCTCCCACCCTTGCATTTTCCTGCCTCCCCATGCTCTTACTGCAGTCCTCACCCACAGGCACCAACAAAAAGGGTCTTTCTGAGGACTGTTTACATTCTTGCCATTTTTGCCTGTATTTAGACTTACCAAGAAAAGCATCTTAAATATTTACAAGCAATCATCGGTCCTCATGGGTTACAAATAAACTTTCCTATAAACCAGTCAACTTCAGAGTCTCCATCCCCCAAGACTCATAAACCCTCAGAGCTGGTAGGTCCTTAAAGATCCCAATGTCCTTGTTTTATGGCTAGAGAAACCGAGGCCCCGGGAGGGGCAGGGACTTGCCCGAGCTCACAGGGCACTTAGTGGCATAGCTGGGGCTGGAGCACAAGATCCCTGCCTCCACAGCCCTACGTTCCCATTTCATGTGTGAAAAATCTGCGCTCACCACCACGCTGCCTCCTAGGCATGTGGTTCCAGCTTTTAAGAGAACAAACTGATTTGAGGTTTCACAATATGAATGTGCTTAGGGTTTAGAGAAGGAATGTGTGTTAAGTGTATGTACATTCTTGGTCGTCAGCCATCCCCCAGCGCCAGGCAGGCTGGTTGCCTGATGTGAGGGCCCTGGGACTCAGTGTGTCACGGCGTCTGCTGTATAACTCCAAAGCACAGGCCCCCAAAACTCTCAGACTGCAGCGTGTTTCTACATAAAAATGCCAGGCCTGAGAGGCTGCCCGAGAGCAGGTCCTGAAAGAGGACGTCAAGGACCTGTCCTCTCCAGCCAGCACAAGGGCTGAGGGTCTATACTCATGAGAGGTTGGGGACCACCTACCCTTCCTAAGTGCCTCAATGAACCCAGGAATAGAGATCCCTGCCGGGGTGCCTCATTTCAGGTGGATAACCATCTCTCAGAGCCCTCAAAGGCATGAAGCCAAAGAGGAAGGGTCTAGCATGAGACCGGAAGGCGCCACACAGGCCCTAAGCCCTCTGGTCCACCACCTGTCCCTCTTCACCACCACAGGCCGACAGGAAATTGAGCAAGGCTCTTTGTAAACCTCTGCAGTGGGACTTCCTAGCAGGGCTCTAAGGGCCAAGGCCTATTCCAAGGAGTCAGGTTTCAACAGAGGCTGGGGGCCAGGGGTTCCCATCACAGGGCCTTGTTCTACGGAGCACACTGGACCCTGCACTGGCTTGGTTGGGATAGGAGAAAGGGATGAGGCTGGCTCGGGAGCCTCTGGAAGCCAGAAGGTGACCTGTTCCCAGTCATGGCCCCGCCGCCTGCCCCTGGGCCTCCAAACCCAGCAGCCCCCTCTACATATGTCCTAGTCTCCGTCCACCATAACGCTGGGAGGCTGAGGGTTGGTGGAGCTCCAAGGACTGCGAGCTTGGACCCTAATGGTCTCCGAAAGCACAGAGATTTTAGGCAAGATGTTTTTAGAGCAGTCATTGACTGCATTCCCAAACTCTGGTTGTTCTTGGCCCCGGGCATGACTGTGCTGTGTCTGAGACGAGAGAGCATGCTGCTGCTAATCTCAAGGGTCTACAGGCCAACAGAAGAAGTCTAATAAGTCTAAATGTGATGTAGTGCCCTGGGTTGGATCATGAAACAGAAAAAGGACACTGGTAGAAAAACCAGTAAAATCCAAATAAAATCTTGAGGTTAGTTAATAGTAATATATCAAAGTTGGTTTCTTAGTCATGACAATTGTACCATAATTATATAAGGTGTTAGCATTAGGAGAAACTGGATGAGAGGCACATGGGAACTGTCTGTACTATCTTTACAACTTTTCTGTAAATCTAAAATTATTCCAAAATCACTATATGTCAGTCCTGGGACTGAATGCTTTCCATGCATTATTTCATTTTAATCCCCCCCAAAACTCTATGGCGGCTGCAATTATAATCTCCATTTTACAGCCGAGGAAACTGAGGCCAGAGCTGCAGACAACCTGAGTCTAGGCAGGCAGCCGTTGGCAGCTCAGAGGTCACCAGCACTTGGAGGAGCAAAGACCAGGCAGCCTCCTGCCCTACCCCGTGTATAGAAGGACTGTTGGGTTAACTCACTCAGTGCAAATCCAAGTCCACGTAAAAGCGAGTGACTTGCCACAGGCCCCTGAAAGGTTCGCTGGGTCTTCTGAACTCCGTGCAGAGCCCACCGGGGAGGACTCTTCCTCTGTGTGCAGTGTCAGCAGTGACAGCCGCCACGCCGGCCCTCCCTGCCACATGCAAATCCTTCCATGGGGAAATTAAAGTCCTTCCTATTCCCTCCTCAAGGGCCTAGGAACACAGTCCTTGGAAGCTTACTAAGGGAAAATTCTTTCTTCCTTCTATTTATACAATTGTTTTCAGGGCTTCAAACACTTCCCAGGGCCCTTTCACACAAACAGAAAAGTTGCAGCTATTCCCGAGTGTCTGGTTAAGCCTCAGGCCCTTCATCCATCTCACCGCCAGACCGTGCCCATCGAAAGCCCATGCCTTCCTCACCCCTCCCTTAGCCCTGAACTTCACTGCCAGGCATTGCTGTTCAAGTCATGGGGTGAAGGAGAAGGAGACGTTCTCGCGCTCTCCCCAGCCAGCCTGCTAGCTGACATGGACAGAGAGCAGGTCACTGCCTCAGAGCTTTCTCCTTCCAGCATCTATGCTGGAAATATGAATTCTGAGCAGCTACTGGTCAAAGAGGGGCTGCTGACGAACAGACAAGCCCATGGCGGGAAGAAGGGGGTTTCCTTGTGGGGCTCAATGGTCTCTGCTCTGCCCTCAATTTCAGTCGTGAGCAAGGAGACCAGGCTGGCCTGTGTTTCCTGAAAACACTTCTCTGAGAAGAGGTGTGATCACAGACAGACCTGACAGAACTCAGTGGACTCAGAGCAAACGTGTCACAGCAACTCAGGGGGGACTGGAACTCAACACATGTGTCAGGCTTTGCTCTGAGTGGCTCAATCAAGCTCATTAGGAAAAGCTTCCCATTTCATCCTCAAGCTTTTAACCGCTTCCTAGTAGAGACTCCAGTGAGCAAGGCCGCAGCTGAGAGGCTGATGGTCGCTTGGGGGTGTTTCAGGCTCAGTGAATAATTATGTGAACAAAATAACACAAAGTGATTGCCAACAGCTATTAGACCTGTGAAAAATAACAGTGGAAAACTCAGTTGACTGGCTATCAAAGGGCCCTTACGGAAAGGAGGAAACCAGCTGTGGCTTAACATCTGTAAACTTAAAACCCAACGCGAAAAAAGGGAACAACCAAAGGAAAAACTGTCCACAAGTCCTTACCCGCGGAATTATATCAAGGCTCCCGTATGCCATTAACTGGCCACGAGTTGGTTTCATTCTAAACTGGGGTGCACCTGAGCAGTGCAGAGGCGGCCTTGCAGAGGCCTTGGCTGCAGGAGTGGTGATAGAGCAAAAAACAGGGAAGCTTATCCCAGCTGCCTCCAAACACAAGTTATTCCCTTCAGAAACTGCACTCTAATGAGCGCCTTTCCCGGTGTGTACACCCAGCCCCTTCTGTCAACTGTAATGGCAATGGAAGGCCCTGGGAAAGGTACCTCCCTGGAGGTGAAATCTGCACCAGGTGACAGCCTCACAGTCAAGGTGGCCTCCCAGGAGTGAGGATGAGCACGATCTTCATTTCATCCTCTAATCTCGTGGGAAATGCCCCATGTGTTGTGCAGAGAGCATGGCTTTGGAATTACACAGACCTGGGTCTGAGTCGTAGCTCCTTCTTTCATTAGCTAGGTGGCCTGGAGGAGGTGGCTTAACCACTCTGAGCTTTAGTTTCCTCATCTGCTTTGCAGGGCCATGGTGAAGACTAGAGGTAATGAACATAAAGCCTCCAGCATGGTGGCAGCTATGCAGACAGGCAGAACAAATGCTGGCTTTTTCATGAATATTAACAGGTGATACTGCCGTGCATAGGCAACCACCTGTGCACCTGGAGTTTATCCGGTATTGCTATCAAATTCTCACGGCTCTCACTGTCTGCTTCACAAAGTCAGACCTCCAGCATCTCAGGTGTCTGAGTCACCTTCCACCACCTTCTCTCACAGATGTCAAGTCCCCACTGCACCAGACTTCTTCTCCTGGACTCACCCTGACACTGTGACACCTTTGCTAAGTCTGGTCCTCCACTGGGGAGTTTTTCTGCCCATTTACACTTGTTGGGATCCCATTAGTCTTCCAAAGTCTGTCTTATGAGGGGTCTCTGGAGAGCCGCCCTTAACCTCTTTTATCAGAACAAACACCCTGGCCCTCCATAGCATGGTTTTATGGGTACTAGCCATTGCTTGTCCTAAAATCTAGATTAGGCTATCTGTGTTCTCTAAGATCAGTCCTCTGGCTCTAGTAAAGAGCGTGGGCTGTTCATTTGCTGGTGGATGGTCTTCGTCAAGTTCCCTAACTCTCTAAGCCTCAGTCTCCTCGCCCATTAAACGAGATGACAATCATAGTGCCAAACACAGAACTGTTGGGAGCATGAAATACAATTATGCAGGTGAAGGTGCCTGGCAGCCCTTAGCCCATAAATGCTGGTTGTTGCTCTGAGGACTTGTGTGAGGAAATAAGGTTGCTGGCTCACTGGCCTTGAAGCTCCCCAAGGCCAAGAGCTAGCTCGCCCCCACAGAAAGAACATGGCCGCTAGCATGAGCAGATGAACCACAAATATTGGCCGAATAGGACTGGACTTTTCCCTTGGGAGAGTTAACCCTTTGAAGGCTGAGTTCATGTCTGTCCTGACCTCTTGCGACAGAGCTGAGGGGGAACAGGGGGCAAGTCGGCTTTTCATCAGCACTGCAGGCGAGTGGGGCCCAGGTGAGACAGGTTACAATGGGAAGTGCCCTTCTCTGCAGTAATGGGGCCGCCTCAGCCCCCCCACAACCCTGAAGGTTTCTCCAGTCTCACCTCCTGCCTTCCAAGCCCAGAAGAATCCATTTCTCTCCCACACCCACTCCCAGCTTGAAGGTTCTTCATGTCGGAGCAGCTGAGTGATATTCTGATGTGGTCACCATAGAAGCGACTAGGAACTCAGGTTGGTCATCTCTTCAAGGGCCTCTGTGTTTAGCCCCACGTTGGGCAGGACCACAAATACACAAGGAACTGGGCTTCCTTCTCATGAAGGCTGCAGCTGTTCTCGGCTTTTCCCCACCGCCCGTCGGGAAACAATGCAGAAACATAATTGAGCAGCTGTGGCTGTAAAAAGAATCTGCTTCAGAACAGTACGACGTGTCCAGCAAGTATGTACTGCAGACCGGGTGGTGGGACAACTAATACACATGATGGGAGATGAGTCTGCTCAGCACCCCCCAAACTGTTCTCTGTCTGCCTCCTTGCCTGTGTGTGGGGGTTCAGGACGAGCTGTGCTGTCCCCTCTGACTCCCACTGGCTTGGAGACCCTCCCTCCCTTGGAACTTGTACGTGAGACAGTCTCTCGGCACCATGGCGGAGATCATAATGATGTGCTCAGTTCTCTGGCTGCCACCTGGGCCCCTGCTCTTTTCTCTCTACCCTTGAGCAGGTACCCACCAGATGCCACCCTGCAAACATCAGGACCTGTCAACAGAGTTTTCATCCCATCGTCAGGCCCCTTCATGTCCTGAACCCCTTGCGATGGTTTCTATAAGCGTGTATAGCTAGGTTTGGCCAAACCACTCTTGCACACGTGTTGTTTTGAAAGATTAGCACAGAATCCAATGCACTATTTCTCTTGGGTTCCTCTTCCAAGCCAACAGAGAAAGAGCTGTTTCCAAAAAAAATAACACATTATTAAACCAATGAATAAGAGCCAAGAAAACAATGTGGCAAGCATATTTATTCCAAACAGCTTGTTCAGAATGCAAGTTGCAAATATGTCTCATTCCACCAGGCTCTTTGAGGAACCGTGCTGAAGACCTCTTACAGCCAGCAGAGCCAAGAAAGCCAGTGGTCTGAGTGGTCTGAGCCCTGCTCACAGGTCAGGGGCTGCCTGACGCTGTGCACTCCTGGGTTCTCTCAAATCTGGGGAATTTGCTCCATGCCAAAGGGCTCACTCCCAGAGCCCTGCTACCTCTCACACCTCCAACTTGAGAGCAACACTCCCTCATCCCATGCCTTTGTCTTGGGAGTGGCCATCTGGCCCCAGTCAGCAGCACCATACAAGAAGCTTCCCTCTAAACAAAGCCAACTTCCCCATGAAAAGAAAAAACACAAACACCACTGTGACAGCCTCCATTAATGGATGTCAGAACTGGCCCTCAAGTGAAGGTCCAAACCAATTTGATTTATGAAAACGAAGCAAACTTTCCAGTAGGTTTGGCACATCCACAGCACTGGAGAAAGGCCTTAATTATACTGCCTCTGCTCATTAAATAGATAAGATCTTAGCAGAGACAAGCCATGTTTTGTCTTCAGGAAAAAAAAAAGTAAATCCATCTGGCTCCATATTTTACAGTCATCAATAGCCTGAGGCCGTGTGAAATGCCCAAAATTTTTATCTTCCCAGATCTGAGGGTGGAACAGAAGCAAGACATCAACACGAGAGCTCTGGGGTTGGCAGCAAGGTGATGATGGTGAGGTATTGGAGCATTCCTGTCTCTGCAGAGCCCCAGAGTCAAACACTGCACATGGAGCAGATGAGACGCCAAAGCGTAAGCTAACGAAAAAACAGCCCTGGAGTTTATCACAGAAATGCCTCCTCTTGGGCAATCAATCGAAAGGAGAGTCATAGTCTTAGTGGTTCAGCTGACCCCTCTCCCAGGCCAGAAAGGACCAAAGCTCTCTGGGGACGAGCCTCTGAGTGGCCTAGGGCTTCTCAATGAGGTCACCACAGATACTGACTAGAGGGTCGGTTGTTATTAATGAAAAAACTTACTGTGCAGGCAATAGAGTTCTAGCACCCATGGGAAGCCTATCATTGTTCAAATGAGTCCCTTGACGGAAACATTGCTTTCTATTGAATCTCCTTCCAGCAGAAGCCCCATACTCAACACGCTCAACAACCAGAGGAAGAACAACTCTGTGAAACTCAGAAGAGTTTCTTCACGAAGTTACCTTCAGTCCTTGGATCGCGTCTTCCTTCTGTAGCCTTATTCCTTAAGAGGTTTCACTCATCCAAATATTTTAGACAGCTTATAAAATCTATTTCTACATCTAGATCTCTATGACAGTCCTCTTCCTCGAACCCTAGGTTTTAAACCCATTGCAAACTTAACATGTCCCAAGCCTTGTGCCCTAGGATGTTGCTAGATTTATTTATTAATGCTAGTATTTTTTTCCTGTAGGTTCTTTAGGATTTTCTACATACAAGTTCATGTTGCCTGCAAATAAATATAGTTCTATTTCTTTCTTTCTAATTTATATGCATTTAATTTCTTTTTCTTGCTTTATCTCACTAGCTAGGACCTCTTGCACAAATGCTGAACAAAAGTGGTGAGAATGGACATCCTTGTCTTGTTCCTGATCTTAGGGTAAAACGATTCTGTATTTAATGATCAAGTATGATGTTAGCTGTTGGTTTTTTACACATGCCTTTATAAGGTTGAGGAAGTTCCATTCTATTCCTAGTTTTCTGAGAACTTTGATTAAAAATGGTTGTTGAATTTTTGTCAAATGCTTGTTACATTTATTGAAATGATCATATGGTTTTTCTCCTTTGTTCTTTTAATAAGTGAGTTGCAATGATTAATTTTTAAATGTTAAACCAAGCTTGTACTCCTGAAATAAATCTCAACTGGTCATAATGTATAATACTTTTTTATATGTTTCTGGATTCAATTTCTTTATATTTTTTTAAGGATTTTTTCTGTGTGTCTATGGTCAGAAGGATATTGGTCTTTAGTTTCCTCTTTCATAATATTTTTGTCAGACTTTAGTATCAAAGCTATGTTGGTCTCATAAAACAAGTTGGAAATGTTTCCTCCTCCAGAATACTTTTCAGAAAAAGTATTAAATTAGTATCATTTCTTTGTTCAATTTTTTTTAACTAATTTATTTTTAAATTATTTTTTATTGTGAAATACACATTTTTTAGAATTAGTTTCAGCTATACAACACAGTGCAATAGTTATACTTTTTACACCTCAAGGTGACAACACCCCCTTCCCCAATCCGCCACCCCACTTCCCCCCACAATATCATACATATCTATTACAATTCCTTTGACTCCACTCCCACACTATACTCCACTTCCCATGACCATATATATATATGTATCTATCTATCTATCTATCTATCTATCTATCTATCTATCTATACACACACACATATATATATGTATTATATTCACTTATAGTTGACATA
>NW_017731416.1:710398-728779 GCF_001890085.2 Hipposideros armiger
TTTATTATTGGTGTATACAAATGCAACTGATTTCTGAATGTTAATTTTGTATCCTGCTACCCTACTAAATTCATTTATCAGTTCTAACAGTTTTTTGGTGGAGTCTTTGGGATTCTCTCTATATAGTATCATGTCATCTGCCTATAATCACAATTTTACTTCCTCCTTTCTAATTTGGATCCTTTTATTTCATTTTCTTGTCTGATTGCTGTGGCCAGAACTTCCAGAACTATGTTGAATAGAAGTGGTGAAAGTGGGCAGCCTTGTCTCATTCCTGATTTTAAGGGGAAAGCTTTTAGCCTTTCCCCATTGAGTACGATGTTTGCTGTAGGCTTATATATGGCCTTCATTACGTTGCGATATGATCCCACTATTCCCACTTTGCTAATAGTTTTTATCATATCATAAATGGTTGCTGGATTTTGTAAAATGCTTTTTCTGCATGTTTCTTCTGATCCTTTACTTGGGACATGTTTCTTTGTTTCTTCATTCTGGCTGTCATTCTGATTGCTTCGATGTATTAGATCACCGAGAAAGAAAAAAAAAAGGAAAAAAAAAGAAAAAAGAAAGAAAGAGAAAAAGAGGAAAAAAAGGAAAAAAGAAAAAAAGGGGGGGGAGGGGCTCTCTGCCCACTTTAATCTGCCTCCCCACCGCTGAGGTGTCCCTCACAAGGTTTGCCCTCTCTCGTCTCCGCCCCTCGTACCGGACTTGATGTGGCCTCCTCTTTAAGTCCTTTGTTTAGAGGTTCTGCTCATCTAGGGTCCAGGGAACTTCCGAGGTTGAATATCTTATAAATTATTTGTAATTTTGGTATGATCCTGGGAGACAGTCGGCACAGCATCTGTCTATTCCGCCATCCTACCGGAATTCTCTTCTTTGTTCAGTTTTTGATTGAACAAAGTTATCTGGGTCTGGAGTTTTCTTAGTAGGAAGTTTTTTTTATTATAAATATAAGTTCTTTATTGAATATAAAACTATCCCAATTTTGTATTTCTTTTTTAGTCCATTTTTGGTAAATTGTTTGCCAAGGATTTAGTACATTATATCTAAGTTGTCAAATTTCATTGGCATAAAGTTGCTCATTATGTTCCCTTGTTATCTTTTTAATAGATGTAGGACACATAATGGGATCTCCTTTTTCACTCCTGAGTGGTAATTTGTATCTTCTCTTTTTTTTCTTCTTCAGTCTTGTGACGAGTTTATCATATTTAAAAATCTTTTTATAGTGCCAACTTTTGGATTTGTTAATTTTTATTGTCATATTGTTTTCTACTTCATTGATTTCTACTCTTATCTTTATTTTTTTCCTTTTACTTACTTTGTGTTTAAATTCCTCATCTTTCCCAGCTTTCTGAGGTAGAAATTTAAATCACTAATTTCAAACTTTTCTAATATAAACATTTAAAGCTATAATTTCTCCTCTACTGCATTAACTGCATCCCAACAAATTTTAATATGTTGGATTTTCATTATCATTTAGTTTAAAACATAATTTCCTATAAGATTCTTATTTTTGAACCATGGGTTCAAAATGTGTTTTAGTGTATTCTAAAATGTTCTAAAAGCATGTTGTTTGGTATTTTCTAGGTATTTTATTACTATTTATTTCTACTTTAATGTTTCTATGGTCAGAGAACATACTGTATAGATTTTAGTCCTTTTTCAATGTTTTCCGCATTCAATATTTTTCAATATTTAAAAATTATATATGGCTCTGCAAATGCTCTAATTTTATAAATGTTCTATGTGCACTTTATTTTAAAATTTGTATTCTGAAACTATTGAGTATAATTCTCTATACATGTCAATTAGGTTAAGTAGATTGACAGTGTTATTCAAGTCTCCATATGCCTACTGTGGGTTTGTCTATTTTTCTGTTTAATTCTATCAGCTTTGCCTCCAATATTTTGAAATTTAATTATAAGAAGTATACACATTTAGGACTGTTATGTCTCCCTTGTGAATTAATACTTCTATTGTTTTGAAATGTCTCTATCATCCCTGGTAATGCTCCTTATCATGTAGTCTATTTTGCCTGAAATTGGTTGCGCTATATACACCAGTTTTCTTCTGTTTCTGGTTTGCATGGTATCTTTTTCTGTCTTTTGACTCTCAATTTATCTGTGCTTTTCTACTGAAAATATATCTTTTATATATATATATTGGGTTGTCGAAAAAGCCATGCGCATGTTTGCGACAGATGGCACTCATTCATTTTTAGAAGTACTAGAGTCATTCACATCTATGTTATTACTATGTCATTTGACAGCTGACAGTTCTAGCTTCACTCTAAAAAAAGTGAGCCATTTGGTTGAGTTTTGGAGATTTTACAACAAGTTGAAGATGGAAGACCAAACTGTGCATTTTTGCCATATTTTACTGTTTTACTTCCATAAAGGGAAGAACGCACATCAAGCTTGTGAAAAGTTGCATAAAGTTTACGGTGACAATGCTCTACAAGAACGTCAGTGCCAACGATGGTTCACAAAATCCCGTGCTGGTGATTTTGATCTCAACAATGCTTCTCAGTCAGGGAGGCCCACCGAAGTTGATGACAACAAAATAAAGGCATTGATAGAGTCAAACCCACGTTACACGACACGAGAGATTGCACAAACATTGAACATCCATCATTCAAGCGTTCACATCCACCTGAAGAAGCTGGGGCTCGTAAGCAAGCTCGATATTTGGGTTCTGCATGAACCCAAAGAAGTTCACTTGACGGCACATATAAACATCTGCAATATGCTCATTAAACGTGAGGAAAATGATCTTTTTTTGAAGCAACTGATAACTGGTGATGAGAAGTGGATTGTTTACAACAATGTGGTGTGGAAACGGTCTTGGTCCTGATGTGATGATTTGCCTCAAAAGACATCAAAAGCAGACATTCATCAGAGGAAGGTTATGCTCTCAGTGTGGTAGGATTTTAAAGGTGTCCTGTTTTTTAAGCTCCTACCAAGGAACCAAACAATCAATTCGAATGTGTACTGTCGGCAGTTGGACAGTTTGAACGAATCCATATCCAGAAACATCCAGAGCTTGTTAATTGTAAAGGTGTTGTGTTCCATCGCAACAACGTGAGACCACACACAAGTTTGATCACCTGTCAAAAATTATTGGAGCTTGGATGGGATGTGTTGCCACATCTACCATACTCACCTGACCTTGCACCATCAGACTTCCACTTGTTTCGCTCTCTTCAAAACTCCTTGCTTGGTATAACATTCAATTCAGATGAGGCTGTAAATCAGCACCTTGTTCAGTTTTTTGCAAATAAAGACAAGTCCTTCTATGAATGAGGAATTATGAAGCTCACTGAGAGACGGCAAAAGGTTATCAAACAAAACAGGCAATATATCATTGATTGATCTTTGTTCTTTATATAAATAAATGACCTTTGAAAATCATAGATAAAATACATCATGACTTTTCTGACAACCCAATAGCATATAGTTTGGTTTTGCTTTTATATCTAATCTGATCATCTCTATCATTTAGTTTATTTTCATTTAGTGCAATTATTTATGTGTTTTGGTTTAAGTCTACCATTTTGCTATTTGTTTTCAATTTGTCCTGTGTATCATCATTGTTTTATTGTGCTCTGTTCCTCCTTTTCTGCCTTCTTTTAATCAATTTTTTTAGCTTTCAATTTGATTTCCTGTATTAGATTTTTAGTTAATTTTTTGTTTTATATTTTAATGTTTGCTCTGAAATTACAATATGCTTCTTATCCGTACAAGATGATGGACAGTAACTAAACCTATATCAATTCACCATATGTGTAAATCAAACCATCATGCTGTACAATGATGTAGGTCTACTACCGCTCATTAAAACTGGAAAAAATATGCCTCTTTCCTCATCACAGTCTACATAGAATTAATATTTTACCACTTTACAAAACATGTAAGAGCCGCACGAGAAACATTTCATTTTACTCCCCATCCTTTTGTCATATATTTTACTTCAACATACATTAGAAATCCCCACAGTAAATATTATTTTTCCTTTAAATAGTCAAGAGTCATTTAAAGATTTTTAACAGGAAAAAAAAAGGAAAGAAAGCCTTTTATACTCACCCACATATCAACCTTTTCTGGTGCTCTTTATTTCTTCCTATGAAATCCAAGTTTCCACCTGACATCACATTCTTTCAGCTTAGAGAACTTTCCTTAGCATTCCTTGTAGGTCAGGTTTTCTGGCAACAAATTCTCTCAGTTTCTGTTTATCTGGAAGTTTCTTTATTTCACCCTCATTTTTTAAGGATATCTTTACTGGATACTAGATACAGAATTCTGCTTGACATTGTTCCATTATCTTCTGGATTCTATTCTTTCTGATAATAAGTTAGCTGTTGTTTATATTATTGTCCCTCTGTTTTGTATTATGGGTTTTCCCCTGGGCTGAAGTTTTTTTTTTCTTTTTCATTTATTTTCAGCAGCTTGACTAAGATGTGTTTTGTTGTTGTTTGTTTGTTTGTATTAATGAGTCCTGCTTGGGGTTTATTGAGCTACTTGGATCTGAGGTTGACGTTTCCCAACAAATTTTGAGAACATTATGGCCATTACTTCCTAAAGCATTTCTCTGTCCCATTTTCTCTCTCTCTTATCCTTCTAGGCCTCCAATTACCCATATGCTAAACTGCTTCCTATTATCCCATAGGTCAGCGAGTCTCTGTTCCATTTTCACAATCTTTCTTCTCTTTGTTCTTCAGATTGAATCATTTTTATTGATCACTCTTCCAGTTCACTAACCTCCTTTCTTCTGAAGTCTCTAATCTGATATTAATCCAGTTCAGGTAATTTTTCATATAGATGCTGTTTATTTTCAGTTTAAAATTTCCATTTGGTTTTTATAGTTTCTGTTTGTCTCCTCATTATGCCCATCTCTTCCTTTAAGTTCCTGGACATATTCGTAGTGGCAATTTTAAAAAATCCTTACCTTGTCTGCTAATTGCTACATCTTGGTCATCTTGTAGTCTTAATTTTTTTTCTTGACTAGCAGTCACATTTTACTGCTTCTTAGTATGTCTAGTAATTTTTTATTGTATTCCTGACACTATCAATGGTAACTTATAGGAGTCTGAATAATGTCATCTTCCTTTAAAGGGTATTACTATTTGTTCAAAAGATAAATTATTGATCTTGATCCTGTTGAGTTTGATTTCATTTTTTTGTTAAGGCTAGTCTAGTTCTGATTTGTTTTTCCCTAACCCGAGGGTATGGTCCTTACTGTAGGACATGGTCCTTATTCCTAAGACATGATCTTTCCAGGATATTAACTGAATGTTTGAAGTTCTCAGTGTGTTCCCTCCATTCTGACTTCACCATAATGTTGACATTTCCAAGCTCTTGAGACCTCTGGTATTTCCATTCCACTCTCAGATCCAAAGAAGCCACTCTGTGGTAGGCTTTGTAGAGTATAACCCTGTACATTAACACCCCAGTCCTCAGCCAAGGATCCATTAGGACTCCCATTTAAATTTCTGCAGTTTCCTCCTCTCTAATACCCTTCCCCAAAGCATCTCCAAACTCTGATTTTTGCCTTATTTATCCATTTTGATTTACTATGTTTCATTCAGAAAAAAAAAAGCTGGTGATGGGTGTTGGTGTAATATAAAGCTTTCTGAACAACACATGAGAGCTACGAGACTGGAAATTCTCATTGTCAGGCAATCTCCCTTGCTATACCAAAGTACTTTTCTTCTGATGCTCTTGGGACCATTATAAAAACAAAATTGATAGTTAACAGCCCTAGACTTGCCAAGTAACTTCTGCCAGAAGGAACAGATGAAACGGGTTTTTCCCAACTGTTGGTACCTGAACATCACTTTTTGGTTCCACATTTTCCCTGTTCTACCTGGTTGTTTGATCAGACAGCTTTGCTATGAGACTGGGTGCTACTTAAAATCCTTGACTCTCTGCCTATCCAGTTTAAAAATCATAGTATCTTATCCTTTTGTGTTAGAAGAAGAGGGTAGTTTGAGAAGAGAGTAAGAACAAACATTAGAAAGAAGTTGAAATTAACACTTATGTTTAAGATAGTGTTTTGTTTTGTGTTTTGAGAACTTGACACCATGTCATTGGCTCTCTTGACAAGATGCAAAGGAAGGATACATCTAGTGCTTTTAGTTCAAACAAGGTGCTTCATAATTTATATAAAGATAATGATGTATGCACCTTACTGTACTTCATTAAATCTAAGACCATTTGATTGTGAGACATTATTTTTGGTGCCTCAATTAAACTAGGACATGATACCTCATCAAGAGCTTTGTGAGACACATAAAATCAGTCCTATCATTATAGCTCTAAAATTTCTTTCATCCTATTCCTGAGGATTTGGTATTCATCCTGCCTTTAATAGCATGATGTAGCAAGTAATACACAGTCTGCTGCACACAACTGAGCAACACAATGAGCCCAGCTTCCGCTACTTGTGGCTAACTTCCTTTATTAGCTGGTAAAGGCTTGTGACTCAAAGTGTCCTCTGAAACTGCAACGATGACATCACCTAGGTGCTGATTACAAATGACAAACCTTAGGCCCCACCCCAGACCTACCAAATAATTTAAGATTTCTCAGGTGATTTGTTTGATGTTTAAATTTGAGATGCATTTCCATAAAGTAGTTGATTGTTGTTTTGCAAGAAAAAAAAATGAAAATTTGGCTATTTCTCCAATTACAAATATTTGCTTCACTAATATTAGTTTCACATACCTCAGCTCCTTTTTTGTTTCAATGCCAAAGTGTAGTGCGATCTTCTTTAAAACATTCTAAATGTCAGTGAAACCTAACATGGGTAGAACCAAAATGCATGTACATTCATAACTCCCTGAAGTGAAGATACAAACAGCTAAGACCAAGTGTCCACATGCACAGATGATGACAACATGTCATGCCTGCTTCTTGGGTAACAGTAACTGCACAATGTCACTAATTTCAGAGATGTTAAATTCAGAAATAGGGGAAAAATGCATCCTAAAATTGATGATATAGAGTAAGTGATGAGAAATATACTCGTTCTTGATCTAGATCTGGGCTTTTCTGGCACTAGGAATCAAGGCAGTGAATTATGACAACGAATACAATCCAACCATCCACTGTAGACATTGTCATTGTGGCTTGCCTGTTCTGTACAGAGTCTCCAACTGGTTCCCCTAAAATTGATAGGAGGCTGAGGATGCTGCCTTAACCAAGAATAAGGGGTCGAGACTTTTAACCCACTTTACAACCAAAGTTTCTGTTGCTTGTGAAAGGAATTTTCATTGCTTTGCTGCATACCAGAGCTTTCAGCACCCTCACATTTCTTTCCTGATGGAGAAACATGTGATAGAGAAAAATGTGATGGATAAACACATTTGCCAAAAAAGATTCCTCCTGGATTAAATAAAAATGTTCTACTCTTCACCCTGATTTTTAGCATGAAAAAAAAAAAACTAATGTGTTAGGGACCATGAATAAACAAACCCCTCAACAATTTTTCATCCAATTTTCCCTAACTGGTTTCAGAGACGGGAGCTCCTTGACGTTGGTAACATCTTGCTATTCTTTGTCCCTGTGTGCTTGATAAGTGTTAGCCGAATGTTCCATTCCAAGAAGTTACACGAGAAGGAAAGAAAAAGAGAGAATTAATGAATCTGGAAATCCTGCCGCATCCACCTCTCTTCAGAGCTTTCTTTCCCTGGTTCAATGTCAGCAGGAGGATATGGTTTCACACGGACAGAATTAAGCCAACACTCGGCATGCTGTATTGATTATTTTGCCATTTTCAGAACCAGCATGTGATAAAAAGTTCATTTGTTGGTTATTGGTGTTGACCACATTGATGATAAATTATAAATTCAGAAGCTGGGATCAACTTAACTCACCCTGTACCAACTCCAAATCCGATAGCTATTAAACGCCAGTCAACATGGATGCCACGAGGAACTGTGTTGGTTAATAGGAACTGGATTTTAAAGGTCATCTTTCATACTTTCCACACTAGCACTAATGGATGCTCACTCTTCTTCTCTCTCTCGATGCACTCAGGCAGTGGAGAACTTGGAAAATCCTTCCTGAGTCCCATGGGAAGCAGACCACACTTCAACAGAGATGTACAACATGGTCTGGCTTGGCTAGCAGCAGCCCACATGTTTCCTGGTGTGTGAATATGGTATTGCTCAACCTCAGGGGTAATGGAAATTGGCACCGGAGTCTGAAATCTAAAGACTTTGGCTACTGTGCATGCAGTTGCTACAGAGAGTGTTTCTCTTACAAGAACTAAGGGCTTGTTCCATTCCACATGCTGAGCTATTGATCAGATTAACAATGGTGCTGTTCAATCTCCTGCCCATCAGTCACTGAAACACGGGCAGATTCCTGCAGACGTGTGTGTGTGTGTGTGTGTGTGTGTGTGTGTGTGTGTGTGTGTGNTCATTAAAGTGACTCTATTTAAACATAGTTTTGCTCTTGCGACACATTTTATTTTCCCAACATCCACTAAACCAAACCAAAATGACAGTCATTTCTAAAAGTCTGTGTGCAACCTAAAATCTCTTTGTCTCCCATTCAGCTCACGTGTGGCCAGCTCAGGGTGGCCCCCGTTTGCTCGGCCGGCTGTGGACCAAAATGTCACGACTTCTGCTCCACTTGGTCAGGGACTGGGCACAGTGGCTACAGCACCGGGCTCCTGGGCTCTCAGGATGGCTCCTCGCCCCTGCCCAGCAGCTCCTGAGGGCTCAGCTAAAGAGGTTACTGTGAGCAAAGTTTGCAAACACCGAGAAGGGGAAGGCCAAAGGGCAAATCCAGGCTTTGGGCTCAGTTTAGGGAATAATCACACCCGCCCTGGGCTCCCACCCACTCGCTTTCCGTCCTCTGAGCTGCTCCTGCAGACCAGAGAACCAGCGCTCAAAGCCTTGCCTCACAAAAATCCAAGAGCTTCAGGCCCCGTTGCAGGTGGGGCTGGAGAGCCTGGCCCCTCCTCATGGGGTGCCCGGGGCAGAGGCCACGGCAACAGCAGCAGCAACAGGAATAATGATGACAGCCTGCAGCCCCTGAAGTCTTGCTGCATGGGTGCCAGGCACCTGGCACCACACACCGCATGGCTGGGGGTGGGTGGCGGAGACAGAAAGGTCATAATAATTATAACCGTGATTTACTGAGCGTCCCCTCTGTGTCTGGCTGGGATAAATGCCTTGCATACATTCACTTATTTAAGCCCCATATGGCCTCTCAAGGTACTTACTACCAATGGGGAACTTGTTTGCAGAACGGGGACCTGAGGCTGACTGCTGCAGTGAAGGGACAAGCCCATGGTCATATGGCTGCTTAGTGTTCCAACAGCAGGAGGAGGACGTATCCAGTCGACAGGACTCCAACACCCAGGAGCCTTCCGCTGCTCCTCCAAACCTGAGACCACCCTTCCCTAGCCATGCGGGGTCCTCGGGCAGACACTGTCCATTCCAGGGACTGCACTCTCCCAGGCTGTGAGCACCATGCAGATGGGGATGCACCTGTCTTCAGAATTTCCTACCCTCTGTTCTGGGCAAGGAGCCAGGACCCTGGGGTTAGGCTGGCTGAGATGGGAGTAAGAGGGGGCAAAGCTCTGCCATGAAATGGTATCAGCAGCCCCAGGGCTGCCCAAGAACAAATCCTTATACAAAAGGTCTCTCTCTGCCTTCAAAGCAGCAGTCGAGGTGGCTTGGCCACACGCCACATGTCCTTGCCCGAGTGGCATGTGTAACACACAGGTAGTATGCTGTCGTGGGCGTCTTACGGGCTCGGGCCTCGCTTGTGTCTGGTCAGGGGAGTCTGCAGTGGGGGGGGTTCCTCAGAAAGGGGTTCAGCCTCTCTGAGAAGCCCTGGCACCCTGCGAGACCCCACACACTCTGCCCCCTCCATCCTCAGGCCCCACTGCCCCTCCACACCATCAGATGTGATGTGTCTATTCCGCTCAATCTTTCTATCAAACGCAGGACCACAGTCTTGTCGTTATTACCATTTTAAACACAACTCATTTTGAAAATCTCTTTTTCAGTCTCATCTATTTTATTGTCTTTCAACTAACATTTCCCTCATTATAAATACAATATGTATACATTACACAAAATTGGAAAACCTGAAAAGTATAAGAGAACATAAAAAATGGCTCAAATGCAATCATCTGGATGTAGGCACCATTAACATTGCTAAAAAAAAGAAACAACCAGCCAAAATGGAGTCACTTTTGCTAAGCCAGAACTAACCAAAAAAATAACCGCAGTTGCAGCTTCTCCCAGGAGTGGAATTTTAAACCAATCAGTCTGGAATTTTCTGATCAATTCTAGTGAGGTAATCTTCCTGATGAGACCCCCAATCTTCCCCTAAGGGAAGGTGTCCCGCCTGACATAATCCACTCTTTCAACTTTTTAGTTCCACCCTCGTTCTGCCTATAAAAACCTTCCATTTCACACAACTAACTCATCAGACATCATAGCACCCTTCCGGGTGCTGGATGGACAGCTGCCTGATTCATGAACCACTTCAGTTAGGTCTCCACATTGACTCGGTTGAATTTTGTTCTTTAACAACGCGTTGATAAATGTTCTTTCCTTCTTTCTATTTTTTTTCTATCTTTGATTATTTTTAATTAAAAAAAGGAATCATGCTATATATAGCCTGTGCCCTGGTGTTTTCATTTACTGCGCTGTGAGCATTTTCTCATGCCATTTAATGACAGGATTCTTCAAAAACATGATTTCTAATGACCCTTGGGGATTCATCATATGGATGGGCCATGATTTAGCTAACTGTTACCATATTGTTGGACATTTTGGCTGTTTCCAATTTTCTATTAAAATAATGCTACATCAAATACCTAGATACGTAAGTCTGCATATAAATATCTGACTCTTCCCTGGGATAAATTCATAGGCGATGAATATTGTGGCCCCCGGGTCTGGATGTTTTTCTGGCTTTCAATACAAAGCATTTCAGAAAGCTGGTTTCGTGTACCCACCCCTCACCTGAATATCAAAGTGCCCATTTCACTGTATCCTCAGCATCACTGAATCTTATCATTCTAAAAGTACTTTTGCTCTTGAAATATGACAAATAACATTGTTTTAATGCGCATTTTCTGAGTGTTAGTGAAGTCTGGCATTTTTCCATAAGCTTTCTGGCGTTTTCCTTTCTTGTCTGGTGGTTTGGTGGTTCATGTCTTTGCTCTTTTTACTATTGTGCATACATACTTTTCTTACTGAACTGTAAAACATCTTATGTTGAAAATACAGAAGATCAAGTAAATATTCCCTCATGTTGTCTTCTGGCTTTAAGATGGCAATGTTAATAAAATAATAATAATTTTAATTTATCTGGGAATTATTTTGATGTATGGTATATGACAGTGGTTCCCATGCTTTCATGTGACTTAGGTGCCCTAATCCTTAGCCGGTGGAGCTTAGGAACCTACATTTTAAGTGCTCCAAGGGAACCCTTGTGCACTGTTGGTGAGATTGTTGAGTGGTACAGCCACTATTGAAAACAGTATGAAGGGTCTTCAAGAAATTAAAAATAAAACTGCCATATGACTCAGTAATTCCACTTCTGGGTACTTACCTGAAGAAATCCAAAACACTAATTTGAAATGATATATGCAGCCCTATATTCATTGCAGTACTATTTATAATAGCCAAAATATGGGAGCAATCTAAGTGTCAAATCGATAGATGAATGGATAAAGAAGAAATGATACATACAAAGTCTGACAATTAAGTTCNCCACAAATCTCCATTATTAAATCCATGATATGTTTCAAATCCCACCCTCTATCCTGGTAATGATGCCTTTGACATCCCTCCAAAACAGGAGAGAGGGAAGGCAGGTGGGAGCGAAAGAGGGAGCGAGATTTCCTTTGTGTGTGTCCATATCCACCAGCCTTTTCTCTGCCATATTCCTGGAAACAGTGAAGGGGGGATGTCCATCCTCTGAGACAGATCTCCTCATAGAACCCTCCCAGTCCAAAGAAGGGGCTGTCAACCATTAACCAAGATAATTCTGCCCAACATCACCTCTCTTTGGTCCCAACACAAACACCGAAATATACTGTATATGTACAATACAATAAGACGAGAACTGGGCCGGCCACCACACTCTCTGCCTACAGGACAACCAGCTCACTTCTTCAGATGTTGATGCCTCAGCAAAATGGAGATGGAAGGAAGAGTGATGGGGAGGAGAGAGGGAGAGTCATTGATCAGGCAGGAACCAGTAAAAACATGAAGTACTTTAATAGAAGGGTTTTAGTACAAGGAACACATTACAGAGGTACTGGGAGAGCGGAAAGGCCAAACAGGGAAAGATGAGGCAGCCTAAAGATTAGCAATCACAGGAATCTGCTACCACCCCTTGGCTGGAAGGTCAAAGGAAAGAGGTGGCATGGCCAGAGCTCTGGAGTCAGGAACTGGGACCACAGAGGATATAAGCCTATCCACGGAAAATGGAACTGCAGGGGAGGTGCAGCCATTGCCCTAGGTACTGCCCTGAGCAGAGAGGGGCAGACATACCCTGGCTTCTTCCTGGTCTCGCCCTCCAGTCTCCCGCTGGTGCCTCCCACTGGCCAAACAGCCAGCAGCCAGAAGGCAAGGGAGGCTAAGCAGTCAGCCACCCCTGTGATGCCACCCAGAGCAGGGATGAAATGGATCTGACAGCAACAGTCCAAGGACCAGCACTCTGCTTTCATTTCGTCCACAAGCATCTGCCCTCCTCTGCCGTGGTCCTGGGGTCTCCTTTTCCCTGTGCGCTTCCACCCCGCACGCCAAGCCAGGCCATGAGTGAGGGCTACCTCTGTGAGTCTGTTCCAAGAGGAAAACCAGCCAAACCACGGAGAGTGGCTGGCTGGACCTTGGCTATCAGTCCCTGGTCAAGGAGCCCTGGCAGGGCAGATTTGACCTGGTCAGTCTGGAACGGAGGGCAGTGCAGGCCAAGGGAGTCACCCCAGCTTGGCGATAGGCCCAGGAGAACTCAGAACTGCCCAGCTCCCTCACACCCCCCACACCCCCAAACTCCAATGGGTGCATAATGTCAGCTCTCTCAGGGATATATGGTCAGCCTGGTCTCGCGGGCTTTTTAGGAAGTCTCTAATGCATAGATCTGGGCACCAGCCTCTAGTTCATTGTGATGAGAGCCACTGGTGTGATTTGGTCTACAAGAGGGAAGAATTAGGAAGCCTGTCCTGCTAAACACACACACACACACACACACACACACACACACACACACACGCGCGCGCGCGCTGGAATTCTCTGGACATTCCCCCAAAGTCTTCCTTAACACTGATCCCTGCCCCCACCCTCTTCATAAGCCAAGGTTTTGGCTTGAGGGCCCAATGTCCTAATATGAAAACGCCACTGTTCACCAGAAACACATGTCAAAATCTGGAAGCCATTGATCAGAAACACTGAGAACAACCACGTCTGACATGTAAGCAGAGCTCACGTGCCCAGGAAAGTTTATAGGAAGACATGGAAGAAACCTCACTTTGAAACAGCTGGGTGTTTAGAAGCTTTGTTTATACTACAGCCTCTGCCTCAGGAATTTGATGTGTTAAACTCATTGTTACTCACCTTGTCCAAACTTTTATCAGAGAAATGGAAAAGGATTAACGAGGGCAGGTGGATCCTGGTTCTTGACATCTCAGCCTCACCACCCTGAGCAGTCTTATCCCCACTCCATCCCAACTTTTCGGACGTTTTCTGTGTCAAGGTTCAGCCTTGGTTTTAGAGTTTGCCGTTAACCTTGGGAAAGCCCGATGCTGCATGCAAACCTACAAGAGACAGGGCCGTTAGAATCTCGCAGGCCAGTGGTGGCAGCTGAGTTCATGCACAGGATGTCATTCTTGGGACCTGGGGAGATCCATGCTCTTAGTAACCAGAGAAGTGCTTTACTGAGCCAGACACGTGCCTGGCGTGTGCCAGCCCTTCCCCTCCCCAGGGTGTGAAAGGCTGACCCTGTGAGACTGAGAGCGACCCCTACCAGGCACGTGTCACAGCGACCATGAGCAGGACAGGAGTCTGGTTTGTTCTTACCTCCCCATTAATGACCTTTCCCCCCATTCTACCTGGGGACACCCCAAAAGACCTCAAAACGCTCTAATCCATCAAATCCCATCAAGCCTACCACCAGGCATCTTGGATCAGAGGCACATCGACAGGAAACTAAACCCTAAGCCCCAGAGCAGAGCTGCTCCCAGCTGAGATTGCAGGGGTGGGTGGTACATGTTAGGGTCCCCATCCTGCCTGGAGGGCCTCATCATGTCTCACAGCGTCTGTGGGGCAGTAGCAGTCTAAGGGTGGGCAAGAAGGACCCTGACCAGCCAGAGCCTGGGGTACTGCCCTAGGAACAAGTTCACCTCTCAGTGGGGGCACTGCGGTCTCCTCAGTCCAGTCCCAACAGCTCTGCCTGCCTCATCTCCTCCTGTCCCCACCACACTCCCCTCCTCTGGCTCTTGTAGCTCCTCAATCTTCATGACACACCGCTTGAGGTTTCTTGTGCTGGCAGCCTCTGTATCTTTGCCTGTACCTTTCCTCCTCCTGTAAGGCTCTTCCCCACCTGGGAAAAAACACTTACCCTCAAGGACCAGGTCAACCATCACGTCTGGTCTCACCCTCACCTATCTCAGCCCCTCACTTGCCTAAAATGAGGCAACCCTTCCTTCCTCTGAGGCTACAGCCCTTGTCTTGAATAAAAGACAGTGAGGATCTTTGAGCACATGGCTCATCTCCCCCAGTGGACAGAGAGCCCCACAGGGACAGGGATCAGGGATGTATTACCAGCCCAGTTAGATTCCACAACTCAGTTCACATAAAGAGAAGCCACGGCACTTAATCACATCAGCTACGCTTTGCCACCTGATTTGGGGGGGGGGGGCGCAATGCTCTTCCACTTATCTGACCTGTTGGCGACAGACATAAAAAGAGTGGAAATCTCTTCCGTCACGTGATCCAGCCAAGAAAATGCCACGTCAGCCATACATATCAGCCCAAAATGCATGGTCTTTTCCATGTATCTACAGGCTCAAACGAGCACCCAGTTGGAAGCTTTTGATAAAGCCTGCTCTAGGTTGGGACACATTTAAAGGAACCCCTACCTTGCCACTACACATTTAAGAAAACCCATACACATGCACAAATCAGAAGGGTGTTCACTTTACAAAAGAGAGCGCTGGGTTCCAGTTCCCCTGGAATAGCATTTCCGGAAAAACCATCCCCACACCATGGTCACAATTAGTCATCATCCATTTAGCACCCGTGCCAGTATTCCTTTTACATTCTTCTTCATGTTATCATTAAAGTGACTCTATTTAAACATAGTTTTGCTCTTGCGACACATTTTATTTTCCCAACATCCACTAAACCAAACCAAAATGACAGTCATTTCTAAAAGTCTGTGTGCAACCTAAAATCTCTTTGTCTCCCATTCAGCTCACGTGTGGCCAGCTCAGGGTGGCCCCCGTTTGCTCGGCCGGCTGTGGACCAAAATGTCACGACTTCTGCTCCACTTGGTCAGGGACCGGGCACAGTGGCTACAGCACCGGGCTCCTGGGCTCTCAGGATGGCTCCTCGCCCCTGCCCAGCAGCTCCTGAGGGCTCAGCTAAAGAGGTTACTGTGAGCAAAGTTTGCAAACACCGAGAAGGGGAAGGCCAAAGGGCAAATCCAGGCTTTGGGCTCAGTTTAGGGAATAATCACACCCGCCCTGGGCTCCCACCCACTCGCTTTCCGTCCTCTGAGCTGCTCCTGCAGACAAGAGAACCAGCGCTAGAAGCCTTGCCTCACAAAAATCCAAGAGCTTCAGGCNCTATGGTTGTTGTTACTGGCTCTGCCACCATGTTCCCAGGCCTGGTTACCCTGCCTGTTTAAACTCTTTTATGGACTTAGCTACAGGTCTGGTTCCCCAGCACCAGCACCACCATGACCACCAGATGCCAGCTCAGTTCATGCAGCTTCAGCACCTGGCAGGCAGTCCTACTCAGAGCCCCTAGTTGGCAGATTTCTCTGGACTATTTCCTGCTCTGAGGCATGAGAGCTTTCCCCAAGCTCCACTGCAGATGTGAGGTAGCCCTGGACTCCACATGCTTGCACACCAGCAGAGGCCAGAGGGCAGGGTCACAGCCACTAGAGTTTTCCTGCAGACAGCGGGTGCCTTCTGAGGTCCACCCCAGAGATCCCACTCCCATGTGGGGCCACTGGCAGGGAAAGGTGGGAACTGAAGTCAAAGGAGATGCAGAGGCAATTAGCAGTTGTCACAAAACAAAGCTGCAACAACAGCAGCACTCACTGCCTGCGGGGCACTTGGCTTCCTCTCAGAATAAGGAATTCATCTGGCTCCGGTTCCTTTGGTCTTCAGAGTCTAACAGGCCTAGGGAAATAAGTCCCCCCATGCAGCCATGGCTACTTGCTTTCTCCTTTCCATGGTACACAGCCCAGGCCGGGCATGCAGTAGGCACTCAAAAAGTATTTGCTGAGCGAGCAAACAGATGAGGCAACCATTGGAACCTGTCTTGGGTCTGTCAGATTTCACTCCCCCTTTGAGGACCAAACAAGGCCATCTCCTCCAGAATGCCTTTCCGAACCCATGCCATAAGCCCAGGGCATCACTGAACCCCAGATCACTGCTTTCCCTTCTCAAAAATCACCCAACAGAAGTCAGCCCCAAATGACCTTCTACTTGGGCTTGTCTCGGCTTCCTACATGTGGGTCTTATTTCTTCAAGGAGAGCATGAGCTCCTTAAGGAAGGACCCAGGCTTCCTCTTTCTCTAGTGTCCTTCCATGGTGTCTAGCTCAAGGTCAGGGGTCCCAATGTCCCATGATGATTGGTCATTAGCCAAGTCCTCCATTCACTGGATCATAGCTCAGCTCCAGAAGATATTTTGCCCTTCCCTCTGAATTGCTTCTCCTAGGTGATTTTGGAAGAGATGTTTATTCCTTGCCTTTGGTATGGTACACTGGGTTATAGAATGGACCCCATGCCAGCATCGTCTCCCCAGAAGGTAACAGAAATGGCAGCCAATTCTCTAATAAAGAAGTGGCACAGCCCATAGACCAAGCACGCATAGCACCCCGCATCACCCAGATGACACAGGACTGGCCCTGCCTTCTTACCTTGTTCTTAAGGAGAAAACTGGACTGTGTAAAAAACAGAGTCAAGGGCAATTAACCCCCAAAGAACAGCAATCAAAATGGCATAAAATGGGGCCAGCTCACTGGCTCAGTTGGTTAATAGTGCAAGCTCTGAGCAACAGGGTCGCCAGTTCGATTCCCACATGGGCCAGTGAGCTGCACCCGAGCTGAGCTGCCTCTGAGCTGCCATCAGGTGGCAGGATGGCTCAGCTGGTGAGAGCACGTGCTCCTAACAACAAGGTTGCCAGTCTGACTCCCACATGGGATGGTGGGCTACGCCCACCCTCCACTAAGATTGAACACAGCACCTTGAGCTGAGCTGCCCTGAGATGCCGACAGGTGGCTGGATGGCAACTGGACTTGGAAGCTGAGCTAGCTGCACCCTCCACAACTAAGATTGAAGGACAACAACTTGGCTGTTCCCCTTCCCCAATTCCCCAACACTGCTGTTCCCCTCCCCCAATTCCCCAATAAAATCTTTAAAAAAAAATAACATAAAGTTCTTGGCCTTCCCTAATTCTATTTTAGTCTCAGAAAAAAGCTCAAACTCTGGGAGGAATGGGTGTGTTCACCCTGTCACTGAGAGAATTCATAAGTCTCATGAGTAGTATGACAGTCATTTGCCAACTTTGGTTTTAAAGTAAGTTTTAAATGCCTTTTAGAGCTCATTATGTTTATGCAGATTCTAAAACTGAGCAAACAAGATAGTTGCCACTTCATTGTACAAAAATCTAAATCCAGAAGAATGTTTTTATTGCTGATTCCAAACTTAGTACCATGAGAGTGACTTGTTTTATTCAAATGGACACTATGATTAGGTCATCCTCACATCTACATGTCTTTGCTCAGGCTGCCATAACAAAACACCATACACTCGGTGGCTTAAACAACAGAAATTTATTTTCTCATATCTCTGAGGCTGGCAGTCTAAGATCAGGCTGCCAGCATGGTCAGGTCCTGGGGAAAGCTCTCTTCCTGGCTTGCCAATGGCCACTTTTTTGGTGCGTGCTCACGTGGTCTTTCCTCAGTGCTTGTGCAGAGAAAGAGATAGATAGATAGATAGATAGAGAGAGAGAGAGAGAGAGAGAGAGAGAGATCATCCTCTTCTTATAAGGCCCTCAATCCTATCAGATTAGGACCTCACTCTCATGACCTCATTTAACTTTAATTACCTCCTAAAGCCCTATCTTCAATATAGTCGCATTGTGGGTTGGGGCTTCAACATATGAATTTGAGGTG
>NW_017731416.1:729859-731368 GCF_001890085.2 Hipposideros armiger
GGTCCTGGTGCCCCAGGTTGTCTTCTGTAATCCATGCTCCACACAGAAGCCTCACTCATCCTCCTAAAACATCAAGCTTCTTTACCATTTTCCTGCATGAAACCTTTGAGTGGCTCTCCACTGCCCTCAGGACAAAGCCTGTACATTGCAGTATGATAGAGAGGCTTTCTGTGACCTGAGCACCCTGCTAACTACTGATGTCCCACGGATCAAGCCTCCAGAGGACACTTGGAAAGATGACCCAGCCACATGAGATGTCACCTTCAGGTTGGTCTTATCCACCTCTGCAATCCTAACCCCTGAGGAGGTCAAGAATCTCACTCACAGGTAGAGGGGATCTTAAGAAACACAACATGTAAACCCCCTTTTTCTAGGCAGAAGACATCTAAATCATAGCAGGAAGAGGGCTGACGCTGTCTCCAAGACCTCCCCCATCCCTGAGTCTGACTTCAAAGGAGCTCCTCTGCCAAAGAGTGTTTTAGATAAAGAACAAAAATACCCTACAGGAAGTCACACCCATTTAACATTGACACTAACAATCGAATTGAGAAACTTTTTCAATCATGTGACTGTTCTTCATATAGGGGTAAAATACAAAGCAATGTCATAGAACACTGTTTAACATGATCATTTTCCAAACAGATTCTCCTCTCCAGAGTAGCCCCGTTGCATTCATCTGCAATAATAGTTGTCATTTGCACAACATGAGAATGACTTTGACAGCTATGCTGATCTGGGGAGAGGACAGCGGACAAGTCAAGCAGGACAAATTAGTTCTGGAAAATCAGGCATTTGCTGGGTCACCCTGGAGTTTTCAGCTTTGAATTCGGCTTCCCAGAGCATTAAGTCGGCCTGAAATCTTTCTAAAATGAGAACCATTAAAGTGCCAGTTGCGCAGAGCAATTCGTGAGCTGCCAAACAGATGGGAGCCGTGTGGAAATAAAAGGCTGCAAGCGTAACAAAGGCACAAGCCTTGGCTCCATTGCCTTACCTTGGACATGAAAGTCACAGCACAACCTGAGCCCACTTCCCAGGAAAATCATCTGTGCATGAAAGGAAACACCACCACGAGAGAGATGAGACTCTCAATGCAGAGACAAAAATGTTTTAAATGAGGAGGCCCCACTTTCTGTCTATTTCCTTCTCCCTTTTCCATTTTCCACTCTCCTAACCAAACCATGCCCCAAATTCTACCCAAGGAACCCCACACTCACCACAGCTGTGCGCTCCTCATCCAGCCACAAGACTGTCCATTTCTCCACGTGAAAAGTGCATGTGCTTCTAACTGTAGGTTTCATGCTGAAGTTCAAGGTCAGTACAGGAAGCAAAGGGCTTAGGCCCTCCCATATGCCATGTCTTCCTTCTATCCTGGCCTGTCTTTTGTGGCAAGATGCAACCGTGCAGAGATGGTGCTGCCACCTTTAGGCCAGGCCCAGCTCCCAGCATGTCTCATGAGAACGGTGCTCAGCCAGACAGCGTCCTCCCCTCCCCCTGCATCCTCAGCCCCCC
>NW_017731416.1:734237-859625 GCF_001890085.2 Hipposideros armiger
GCTAACTGGCTCCTTTCTATAGCACGAACACCAAATACAGCAAACCACAAACATTGCAGCAATTTCTAGATGATGACCATTCAGCCTTAAAATTTCATGTCATCTTTGACCATTGAGTCAGAAGGGACTTTGCCACAACAGAAACTCCTAGAGCACATTTCCACCCTCTCTCTCATAGAAGAAAGCATTTGAGAGTATTGACTGACTTCTCTCTCTCCTTCATTAAACAGTAAGCCCCCTAAGATTGGAGACTGTGTCCCATTGGTTTCCCTACAGTGCCCCGCACAGGACTGGCACCAAGTAGATTTTCTATTATATTTGTTGAATGAAATTAATTAGAAAAATAATGTGCTAGCTATAAGTGGACAATCAGGAGGTCAGTCGAAGGTCATTACTCAAGACTAAGAAGCGATAATTACTCCTTTTTACTAGAATCATTGACCTCTAATCCTAAAGTCCCTTCTGTTTCTTAAATATCTGT
Source organism: Hipposideros armiger (assembly GCF_001890085.2). NCBI lineage: Eukaryota > Metazoa > Chordata > Mammalia > Chiroptera > Hipposideridae > Hipposideros > Hipposideros armiger. The sequence goes on from NW_017731416.1 coordinate 734,719, forward strand.
AGAAATAGAAACCAGAAATGAGAGCTGGGATTAAAGTGCTGGTTAATATGAAAGAACGACAGATTCTGCTTTGACAGTTTTCTAAGTTTTGCTTAGGAGTAGACTTGTTCCGGCCCTCAAAAGAGGATGAAATCTGAGAGGCCCAAGACAGATGGAAAGATGAGTAAAATGGACCACACCAAGAGGTAGTGAGTTTCCTGTCACTAGAGGCATTCTCTTAAAGGCAGTGGTATGCAAGATCTGGCTCCTACTTCCTTGTGAGAGCAGGCTGTATCTTCCCAACTCTGTGTTCAGAGAGGTTGTGTTGATAGTTTGTAATCAGCCANTCATCTTTGAAGTACTCCTCTTGGGAAATTATGCACCAATGCCAGCACCTAGTCCACCCTTCAAAGCAATTTTGGAACTCTTTCTGGAATGGCCATCAGAGCTGTTGTCCTATTACCCTTGATGTCCTAAATGACATCAAAATATCTTCCTTTCGATATTTTCTTTATCTTCGGGTAAAGAAAGAAGTTATTGGGGGCCAGATCAGGTGAGTAGGGAGGGTGTTCCAATAGTTATTTGTTTACTGGCTCAAAACTCCCTCACAGACAGTGCCCTGTGAGCTGGTGCACTGTCGTGATGCAAGAGCCATGAATTGTTGGCAAAAAGTTCAGGTCGTTTAACTTTTTCATGCAGCCTTTTCAGCACTTCCAAATAGTAAACTTGGTTAACTGTTTGTCCAGTTGGTACAAATTCATAATAAATAATCCCTCTGGTATCAAAAGAAGGTTAGCAACATCGTTGCAACAAAATTCAGGAACTGAATTGTCAGACCTGGTATATACAATGGAATGTTACTCGGCCATAAAATAGAATGAAATCTTGCCATTTGTGACAAGGACCTAGAGGGTATTATGCTAAGTGAAATAAGTCAGACAGAGAAAGACAAATGCCATATGATTTCACTTATGTATGGAATCTAAAAAAACCCAAAATAAATGAGCAAAACAGAAACAAACTCACAGATAATGATGGTTGCCAGATCAAAAGGGGGTTGGGGTGCTGGGTGAAAAAGGTAAAGGGGATTAAGAAGTACAAATAAGCAATTATAAAATAGTCATGGGGATGTAAAGTACAGTCTAGGGAATATAGTTAATCATATTTTAATAACTGTGTATGGTGTTAGGGGGTAACTAGACTTATAAGGGCAATCACTTTGTAAGTTATATAAATGTCTGATCACTAAGTTGTAAGCCTGAAATTAATATAATATTGTATGTCAACTATAATTGAAAAATAAAAATGAATTAATGTTTTAAAAGTGCTCCAAGGAATTCTGATGCCTGTGGCCACACTTTGATAAACACTGATATAAGAGTAGGAACTAACTTTTTCTTATAATGGATGAATTGCCCCAGCATATTTACTGAGTAACCCTACCTTACCAAATGCTGTGAAATGCTAAACGATACATTCCTATGTCCACTTAGGCCAATTCATAAGCTTTATTCTATTCTGTTGATTTGTCTTTCTATTCTTTATCAGAACCATCATTTCATGATTATTAAGGTCTTGGAATACACATAAATATCTGTATACAAAAGTCCCATATTTTTATAAATTTCCTTGACTATTCTTGCTAACCTGTTAGTTACTAGATAACCTTTATAAACTTTCTCCCCAAAAAAACTGCTAGAATTTTGTTTGATATTCCTATAAATTGAATTTTTAATTTAGAGAAATTAGTATAAAAATAATAGCTAATGATTGAGCCATTCCTACATGGCAGGCGCTACTCTAAACACTTTCCACACATCAACTCACAATAATCTTACAAAGCAATTATTATTATTAACTCCATTTTATACGAGGTCCGACAATTAAGTTCGTGAACTTGTTACAACGATGTTGGTAAACTTTTTTGATGTCAGAGGGATTATTCATTATGAATGTGTACCAACTGGACAAATAGTTAACCAAGTTTACTCTTTGGAAGTGCTGAAATTGCTGTGTGAAAAATTAGATGACCTGAACTTTTTGTCAACAATTCATGGCTCTTGCATCACGACAATGCACCAGCTCACAGGGCACTGTCTGTGAGGGAGTTTTGAGCCAGTAAACAAATAACTGTATTGGAACACACTCCCTACTCACCTGATCTGGTCCCCAATGACTTCTTTCTTTACCTGAAGATAAAGGAAATATTGAAAGGAAGATATTTTGATGTCATTCAGGACATCAAGGGTAATAGGACAACAGCTCCGATGGCCATTCCAGAAAAAGAGTTCCAAAATTGCTTTGAAGGGTAGAGTAGGAGCTGGCATCAGTGCATAGTTTCTCAAGAGGAGTATTTCAAAGGTGACCATAGTGATATTCAGCAGTGAGGTATGTGGCACTTTTCTAGGATGAGTTCGCGAACTTAATTGTCTGACCTTCATAGATGAGAAAATGGAGGCTCAGAGTTATTTAGCAACTTGACCAGGATTACACATTCAGTAAGTAGTAAAGTGGGCACTTCAGATCCAGGTCATTTAACTATAGTGCTTTTTCTCTTAATCTTCGTTCAGTACTTTCCCATATACCTTCAGAATATGAACATGGTATACCTTTCCATGGATTCAAATCGTCTCTTATGACTTTCAGTAATGTTTTGTAATTTGTATCACATGTCTAGCACATTTCTTATTCAGTTTATTCCTAGGTATTTTATACATTTAGGCAATTAAAATGAGATCTTTTGTATTAAATACTTTCCAACTGGCTATTGCTAATACATGGGAAAGCTATAGCATATAAACCATTTATGTGGCCTGACCACCTTACTGAATTCTGATATTAATGCTAATAATATTTCCTATCGATGCTCTGAAGTTTTCTTGGAAGGCAATTACACAACTGTGAAATAATGATAATTTTATTTCTTCATTTCAATAGCTACACCTTTTGTTTTGAGTTCCATGCCTTATTGTACAGGGTGATATTAAATAGTAGAGGTGGGAGAGGAACATTCTTATCATATTGCTGTTTTTAAGAGGCATGCATCTATTGTGTCCCTATTTTCTATAACGTTGGCTGTTGGCTTAGAAAAATATTCTTTATCACATTAAAGAAACATCCCTTGCACCACAGCATTTTTAAATTTTAACTATTTCCGATAAAAATTTTTGTAAAATTGTATTGACTTCCGTCTTCTTTAAACAGATTTAGAACATAACCTTCCTTGATGATTCAGAATCATTGATTTGCACGTCCGTCACTATAACATTCTGAGACATGGAACTCTTTTGATGCCATATTAATACACCCGCCAACACTATGTTTCCTGAAATTCATTCTCTGCTTTTTATGTTTCTTTTCTGTGCTATTAGATTGTCATTTGTTACTGATGTGAAAGTATCTGTCTAACTATTTCTCTTTATCCTTCTAATATTTTATAGACATATAAATTAGAAAGCTCTACTTCTTAAAGTTATGTATAAAGCGAGACTAATCTTTGAGAAAGCAATTTCTTTATGAGTAAGAGTGAAAGCATTAATGAATCTTGGGCCCTTCGGGCTGTTCATTAAACTTGTATTCTCTGTAATCAGTGGTTGCCAGCTCTGCTCTGGAGAGGAGAGGATTCCAGGTAGCTGAAGCATTATTATCTCTTGTAGGCAGGAAAATAATCCTAAGTGTGCTTTAAGAACCTCAGTAGCAAAACAGGAGTAATGCAGACAGTAAAACAGAAAGTTAAATTAACTTCAACACCTCATTCTACATTCATTCACTAGTCTTCCTATAAACTTCATTGGAAGCTTTCATCCTAATATATGATGCAAGTTATTGTTATCAATGTCCTCACTACTCTGGAATGGGCGTGGAAGGGGGATGATAAGCAATCTATTGGGGCAAGTAAATTATCTTCATTATATGTGTTCCACATTGACTAAAATATCGATGCAACATGAGACTCTATGCTAGGAACTCTGGGGTATACAGTCCTAAGAGAAATACGAAAGTGCACACAAAGAATCATGAGAAAAGTCAGCACACAAGCAAGGGTTAAGGCTGAGATTTTTCAGGCCCAAACAATCAGTTTAGGTAGGCATGTTAGAGAAAGGAAAGGGGCACCCCTGTCACACGCAGTGAGAAGAAAGGCCACAGAGATGTCTGGGCCTGTGGGAATGGACGCCTGGGGTCATTACACTCTGCTTTCCTGGGCTCTCCAGGCTGGAGCTGGCTTCCAGCCCATCCTCAGCTCCAGACCTGGCTTGTTTTCCTGGCACCTGGGAGATTCCACCTATCCCTCCTCCTACACGGTCTTACTTTTATTTCCAAATGGCCTACAGACATTTGCTTTAAGTAAGTACCCATACTTTTAAATAACTGAGTGTTTCATTGAAAATACATCCACATGGTTTAAAACAAACAAAAAAACAAACAAACGAAAAACACATATGCAGTTAAACCTGAGTCTCTTGTTTACCCCAGTGCCCTAGACTCCCTTCTCAGGTACACCACCAGTTTCTGGTATATCCTTCGAGTGATGTCTGCAAATGCACAAGCATACGTAAATATCTACACATTCCTCTTATACAGACGATAGCAAGTTAGACACCTTGTTCTGCACCTTGCTTTTTCCACCTAATCCTCTGCCTTACAGATGGGGTTAATCCTTGACGCAATGGGCTCAAACTACCTCCCATGATCATTGTAAAGAAAGGTGATCTGTACGCCGCATGCCAGGCATGGTGAGGGGACTCACTCTGTGTCCCTCTGCCTGGAACGTGTTTGTGCAACTCAGCACAGCTGTCTCCTTATGCTCAGGTCTCAGCATAAAGGTCACCCTCTGAGATGAATCTTCCTGGAACGCCTTATCGAAGAAACACCCGCCTGCCTCACCCAGGTGTGTTCTCTCTATCAGCATCTTGTATATTTTCCTCACACCATTTAACAGAGTATCCAGTTACTTTATTTGCCCATTTATTTACTGGGCCATCATCACTATCTTCCTGCGAAAGAGCAGCTCCATGAGGGCCAAGGCTATGACTGTCCGAGTCACTACAGTATTCTTGGCACCTTGGAAAACCTGGTTTGGGCAGGAAGCCCAGCTTGGCCAAGGCCACTCAGTGGGTCAGAGGTGGAAGCAAAAATCCAGCTCAGACCTTGTGATTCAAGACCCATGCCCTTCCACCTCCAGGAAGCGCCAAGTTGTATTAGTTGAATCTGTTTCTAAAATGCCAGTCCTTGTTTTCTGGTAGGATCCCAACTCTATGGATGTACACAGATATGAGTTAAGAACTCCCTCACATTCCTTCCTTCAATTAGGATCTAAAGACATGTCCCAGGCAGCTGCAAGTCCCTCACGGGACACAAACTGTCCTCGTCACATGTGACAGATGCCAGGGGCCTTGGGCACCAGGGAGGACAGTAATTTCCTCTCACACTTGCTTAGCCAGCCTGGGGAGAAGAGGGCGCCTTGCACTTCCCGCCCAGCCCACCTGTCTCCATCAATCAGTCTGCTAGCCGCCGTGGGGCAGCCCCATCACGTCACTGCCCCTCCAGCCATTACGGCGCCATCGGCTTCAGCACATGCCTTGTAAGTGCATAGCTCAGGCTGGGGTGGAGAAAAGAGGGGTGTTCCCCAAGTGGAAATCTGCTCCTCAAATGGGCCAGGCTTTCTGGGAACCACCTCATTAGCAGCCCATTTGGAGACATTCCAGGCCAATTGCAGAGTCCTCCCTCCTGGCAAGAAAAGGGCTACCGCCCTAAAGAGCAGCTGCTCACCTCTGACTTAAATCAAGCACTGACTTTCATGGTCCTGGTCCTGGTCAGACTCTGACCGCCACCATTTGAGGAACCTAAAAGATAACGGCAGAACTCAAACGGCAGAACTCATTGCCACTTAGGCGGAGGTCAGCGTTCTTCTTGGCTCACATCCTCCATAGATAAGGGGGCCATATGATTTAGCTTCCAAACCACGACAGTCTTGAGAATAAAATGGGGCATGCTTAAAACTTACCCCAAAATTTGGGCACGAATCAGGACTGCCCAGGGCAAACCAGGCATACTTCATTAAGGCATCAAGTCTGCTGGTCTCAATGGCCCTGAGCACATCTCCAAGCTGCATTCTCCACTGCCGCCATGCATTTATAAAAGATGTTCCCACACATTTTCACATCATGCAGTAATCTAGTGAACCATGAAAACAAGTATAATCTCCACTTTAAAAATGAAGACAAGGATGGGAGGGGTTTGAGGGGTTGAAGGGATGGGTGAGAAAGTGAAGGGATTAGGTAATATAAATGGGTAATCACAAAATAGTCCCCGGGATGTGAAATAAAGTAAGGGGAATATAGTCAATAATATTGTAAAAACTATGTAGGGTGTCAGGTGGGTACTGGACTTATCAGGGGATCACTTCATAAAATATATAAATGCCTAACAACTGTACTACACATCTGAAACTAATATAAAATAATATTGAATGTCAACTATTATACACACACACACACACAGAGTCACAGGATGTAAAATACAGTATAAAGAGTATAATAAATGATATTGTAATATATCAGATGGATAATAGACTTATTGGGGTTATCACTTTGGGAGGGGTGTAAATGTCTAATCATTATCTTGTTTTGTACACCTGAAACTAACAAACAAAAAAAAACTGAAAGAAAGAAAAAAAATGGCAACACAGAGGCAGTGTAAGATAAAGACACTGCCCAAGGTCCCACAGAAGTTAGTGGCAGAGATGGGACTAGAACTCAAGTCTCCTGATTGCAGTCCAATAAACAAACCATTGCACCTCCCTCTTCCACTGTTGGCCATTGCTGATTTACGTAACTAACGAAGTATAAAACAGGACACTTTTTGAAGTCACAAGATGAGCTACTACTAGGTACTAACAAATCACTGTTCAGGAAGAAATCCCGAGCTAAAGAAAATGCTCTCTCTTTACCTAATAACAATTTTCAATGGGTTTAACTTATTTTATATACACTGCTCCTTTCAAAGGTAATCTCCTACAGAATGTGTGCCTGACACTTCTCTGATTAGAGCATGGCTCATTCTGTAGTATGGTTTTTGAAGATCTTTCCTCAGAGGTGAGAACCAGCGCTGTCTTATCACTGCTATACTCCACCTTTTAACACAGTGCCTGACACAAGCCGGTGCTCCAACGCCATGAATGAGTCGATGATGGACATGTGGGTGCATGGATGGCTGAGTGCACAGATGGAAGAGGGCATACATGGACAGGTGCATGCAGGGACATGTGAAATGAGTTGGTCTCCTTTGATGGGGAATCACCTATACTTATAGATCTATTTAGAATTTGATAAGCAGGTCGCAGTTAAGCTTGAGCTTGGATGTCCATTTTTTTCCCTATTGATAATTCAAGTGCTACAGTGCAAGTAAACCAAGGAAGAAAAGGGGCCGGGGAACGTCCTAACCCAGAGCAGTGAATATGGTGAGTGCAGGAACCTGAGTTTCTGAGAAGTAGCACCTTTAAAGGCAGCCACAGGGCATGAGACAGAGGAGACAAGCCGACTTAGTGGGCACTTGTGGGCTGGGGTCTAGGCCAAGTCCAGGAGTGGTCAAGGCAGAATACATGGTTAAAGGGGTAGGGAGAAACACAGAAGAACAGAAGAGAATGACAGGCTTTCATCAGCAAGGAATTCTAATTCACCCTCTCACAAGCCACGGTGGTAATTTCATCTGTTTTATTGTTCCTCTAAACTATAAAAGCAAACCAAATACCCGTTAAAGGCAGTTTCTGCAGGCCTGGAAAACCTCTCCTTTATGGTTGGGGAGGTTTGTGCAGAGGCCACAAAAACAAAGGCACCTTTACTCGTGATGCTATTTTTCCAAAGCACTTCCTTGCCCAACTGTTGTCGAGCATACACCCCGGTGAACCTCACTTGCCCTGGGAGGGAGCATGACCTGGGTACCAGGGAAAACAATGGAATCCTGGGTATTTTGGAGTCAAAAGAGCTGGGTTCCAGTTCGGGATCTGCCACTCATCAGACGGGGACCCTCTTCCAAGCCATTTCATTTCTCTGTGCCTTGGTTTCTTAGCTGTAAAAGACCTACCGGATGATGCTGCTGGCTTATGGGCTATGGTGAGGATGACAGAAACCTGCCACAGAGCATAGATGGCTACGCGGTGACCTTGAAGTGGTGTCATTTGTCTCTTTAGAGGATTAAAAATCAGATATGGTTTGTCTGCAGATAAATGCCTCTTAAATACTTTAAATGAAAAGTTGCAAAAGGAAGTCGGATCCTAGCAAATGATCATTTCTGGGGTTTCACATTAACCTTGAGTTTAACCCAAATTAACGCATTCCCCCGTTTTGTCAAGATAGGTCTACGACTCAGGCGACCGCTCTCAGTCCTGAGAACATGGACATTTTATGTAGAAGAAAAATGTATGCGCTGGTGCAAACAAGCCAGGTCTCTGTCCAGAGGCAGGCCCAGGCCCAACTTAATTGCATGTTAATAGAATTCCAGTCTAAAGACTTTTGAGCCAGTCCACCCTTGCTAAAAGGCCAGGTTTTTTTCTTTCCCCTGGAGCTGAAATTGTTCTCACAGCCCTTCACAGTGCCATTACTTAGAAAAGAACCTAACCCATTTAAGTTATTCAATAACACATTTCTCTCACTGAATCTTAAATCTGAAAGTAATATGGTAACTTGTGAGATGTTAGCTCCAACCAGCAAACTTCTCTTTGATAACATTCCCCCTCAGCCAAGTGTACATCTCCCAAAACTTGTATTTCCCACGGCAACACAGATATTTCTCTGCTCACTTCTGGTGCTGTGGTAAAATCAGCATTTTCCCAAGGAGTGGTCCCAATAATGTAGAATGTCTCACACAGCCCAAGACTTTCCACTTGCCCCAGAATAGGGACGATTTTCAAGTTCAAGTTCACTACCATTTTCAAAGATGTGTGTTTTGGGAGGGTCAAACTCCAAGCAAGAAAGTCAGGCAATGGCAATGAGGAAGATGGTAAATGCTCATGTTTCTGGAAAGTAGGTGCCCGAGGTAAGCTCAACCAAGAACATCCACTGTTTACATGGACGCCTGTGTCAGTTCCGCAGGGGATAGGGGCCATCCCAGAGGATGAGACCCTGGAAAAGGCAGGCTCTGCCTAGCGTTTCTCCCCAGGCAGGTTGGCTATGGACAAAGCTGTCCACCAGGCGAGTCTCAAGCCCTCCTAGCCAGATGTGCACATTCAGAAGATACGAACAAACAAGAACTCCTAGCCTTTCAGGAGCACTGACTACTGGTCATTTAGAACCAATCTTGAAATGGGAGTGGGGGCCGGCGGTGGGGGAGGGGGTGCTGGAGCCTTGCATGGAGGACAGTCTTTGTTTTCTATTTTTTTATAGGACTTTTTAAAATTATAAAGTAATTCGTGCTTATTGCACAAAATAGAATTTAGAATGTTATAAAGAAAAAAACAAAAACCATCCAAATTTCCGTAACATAGATAATCCTGATTAACATTTATATAAATGCATATCTATAAATAAAATGAGAAGCATAAATGAGAAGATAATTTTGCATCCCACAGTTCTCACCTAAAATTACTTAAAAGCATTTTCCGATGGTGTTCAATGTTTATATCTCATAAACACCCACGCAGCACTTACCCTGTACCAGAAACTGTTCTAAGTGCTGCAGGAGCACTGACGCCTCGCAGCAGGCTTATGAGGCGAGTATTACTAGTAGCCACATTTGCAGCTGGAACACGGAGGGACCACAGAGCAGCCAGGTGGCAGAAGTGGAGTTCTCACCCAGCTGCCTGGCCCCAGAGGACATGCCCTTGACCGCCATGCTGGGCTGCCTCTGCGGCCTTTGAAACCTGACTTTTTATGACTCAGTAACATCCCGGTTTGATCTGTGATTGGGGCAATGCCACATTAAAGACCTCAAAGTCCTTTTCCTGCCAAGGCCCCTCCTGCTCTCTGAATTACTCTTTTATTGAATGTAGGAAAAGGGCAAGGGTCCTGAATATCAGTTGCCTCAATTTTTGACTCCAAGGTTGGGGTGGAATCCACTGTGACAGGCTATTCGTAGCAAACCGGGGGAAACACTGCCAAAGAAACACCCATTATGAGAGCATTAGCTGTGTGACCCCTGGCCTCCCAACCTGAGTGCCCCAGAGAATGGTTGCTTCTCCACTTAATCGCTGGGGCAATCGCTTGATTTGCCCGAGACTCATTTCTCAGTGCTAAAATAGGGGTACTTACACCTGCCCAACAGCATGTTTGTGAAGCATAAGGAGACAGGGATGAACCTGAAGTATCTGGCCTGAGCTGGCTGAGGCCTGGGTAAAGCACAAGGCTGCTTTTTGTTGCTTTTAATTTACCTGTTGATTCAGGTGAATATCTACTCAGACCTTGTCTGCTGAAGTCAGGCAGGCTGGGACTGACTCCCAGCCTTGCCTCTTCCTAGCTGTGGGACTTTGGGCAAGTTTCTTACCCTCTCTGAACCTCTGTTCCCTCATCTGTGTAATGGACATAACAATGGAACCCACCACACAGGGTTACTGTGTGGATTAAATGAGATAACGCACATCAAAGGAGGTAGCGTCTAGCAAGGACTCAGTGAGTCCTGGACATTCGGATCACTTCTTTGCTCATTCTCCACATTCTCTGCTTTCCCCTGTACTCATTTCCTTTGCCTCTTTGAGGTGGAGCCCGTGAAGGGAGCCGGGGAACTGCCAACCAGGCCTAAGTCTATAACAATATAAGGACCCTCAAGGAATCAGAGTCCTAGGAGAGGTTAGCTACCTGATCACCCTCCCACCTCACTGCTGAGGTGACCTGACCAGAGTACTGGCCACCGTCACAGAGCTACTGGGGCTGTGAGGGCCTCTTCCAGCACCCCAGAGAACCATTAGCATCTTATTTCTAAAGGAACCACCTTCTAGTTTCATCAAGCACTTTTGGGGAGCTCTGTCCTGCCCCTGAGGCTGGAACACCCCTTTTCTGAAGTCCCCTTCCTTGGGTCATAAGTGAGGTTTGCAGGGAACTGGCTGTCACCACCCAAGCCTGCCAGCTTCAAGTGATAAGGCTCCCTGGGGCTCTGAGCTGGTGTGCCTCTCCCCCCCCCCCCCCCCCCCCCCCCATCACCACCAGCTCCAGGGAGGGGCATCGGGAGTGATGTGCCAGGAGGCAGGGCCAGACCTGCCTCCTTAGTATTTCCACTCAGCCCTCCGGCTGAAAGGGAGGAATGGGACACTCCTCAAAGCCAGCATGGTAATTGCAGGAGGCATTAAGCTTAATTAGACTCATCATCTGCCTGCAGCCATTCACCTTCAACCTCCAAAAAGCACCTTCAGAAAAAAATCCCAGAGCATCTGTGGGGTGGGAGAATGCAGGGGGATTAGGGAGCTGGCCTCTGGAATTCCTAAGAGGACTCCAGCATGGTCTCAGGAGTCTTGGACTCAACCTATGCCTAAGGGGGTGTTAGGCCCAAGCCAGGACCTGGGCCTGGGTGGGAGGCCCAAGGTCTTTTCCAGTTTCCCTCTGAGCCTATTTGACTTGGTTAGTAGAGATCCAACCAAGGGAACGGACGTGTCCACACACGTTCCCACAGGCTTACTTTGTCCAGTTTTTCACCCCCCATATCAGTGTCCTCTTGCCCGCCAGGACTGAATGGACAGCAGTGATGTTTGATTTTGTGTAACCGACCAACTGACAGACAGAAAGACTTAGTAGTCCGGTTGAAATTGCTCTTTACTCAGAAAACTACATGTAAGAAAGAGTTTGACAGCTATAATGCCCAGCTGAGAATGAGCAATCCTTTGCAACAAGGAAAAAACAAACAAATAATCTATTTAGCAGCTAAATAGAATCCCAAACCCCACAGGTCAAAAGCTCCAGGGAACAGAGGTGCGAGAGGCCAAACCGCTGTGCATAACCCCTTCCTGTGACTGAGATGTGGGGAAAGAACCTGGGAGCTGGCTCCACCCCCCACTGCCAAAGCCCCCCCACCTGTGGTAAAAATCTCATTTACTCAAAACCTACTCACCCAGATGCAACAACATGGAAGGACCTAGAGGGTGTTACGCTAAGTGAAATAAGTCAGACTGAGAAAGACAAATGCCATATGATCTCACTTATATGTGGGCTCTAAAGAACAGAATAAATGAGCAAACAAAACAGAAAAACACTCATAGATACAGAGAACAAACTGATGGCTGCCAGAGGGGAGGGGGTTGGGGAGCTGGGTGAAAAAGGTAAAGAGATTACGAAGTATAAACTGGTAGTTACAAAATAGTCACAGGGATGTAAAGTACAGCATAGACAATATAGTCAATAATTTTGCAATAATTATATATAGTGCCAGGTGGGTATTAATCCGGGGAGATTGTTGCGTAAATTATATAAATGTCTAACCACTATGCTGTCCACCTGAAATAAAATAAATATTGAAAGTCAACTGTAACTGAACAAAATAATTTTTAAAATAAAAAAATGTAAGTAATAAAAAATTTTTAAAAATTAAAAAACCCAGCATTCATGATAGTTTGGATATGGGATGCCTGGGTACTTCCTTTGTAATGGCTTAGGGAAGGCACGTGGGTGAACGCAATATGAGGGAAATGTTTAGCTTCATTGTGTCTTTCCAATCCCATATTAGCATAGATATTGGGAAGCAACATTAGCATAGAAGGAGTTAGAAATAATCCTGTTTTGCCCCTCAGAGCTGATTCTTGCCATTAGCAGCTCACCGTGTTGGCTGTGGGACCCGGCTTTGTATAAACTCTCTACAAAAAAGTAAGAGACGAGAAGTTGATGGATTGATGTCTGCGTGTGTCACAGAGGAGCACCAACCTGCTGCTGTCCTACTAAGTGGCAGTCATGGGGCAAAGTAACTGACACTGACTTCATTTCCTACAATAAACCTGTGGGAGAGATGTTGTTAATCCCACAAACAAAAGCAATCAAGGCCCGGCAATATTATGTACCCACCCAGTCGCTAAGCATGCTGCTGGATTTGAAGTCAGGGCAAAGCCTGCACACATGGCACCCCCAGGAATTCGGTAACAAAGCTTCCTTAGGTGCAGCAGGGCCTTCACTCTGGCCACTGTGTGGGGATGAAGAGATGGGATAGGGCAGGCGCCGGGGCAAGGGCAGCTGAGCACCCAACTGACCCTACAGTTCAGCAGGAGATGGCCAGCGATGGGGTAGGAGCCCACCGGAGGGAGCTCTGAGGAAGCCAGACATGGGGACTAAGGGCAGTTTCTTCAAAGACTATAATTGGTGGGTTCTGGTCCAGGAGGGGAGAGCAGGGAACCACACTTTCTCCTAGGAGTGTAGACAAGATAAAAACAAACACTTCAAGCACACGTGATCAGCTCAAGGATAGAAGAGCGTTTCCCTGGAAGGTTCCCAGGCATGACCAGGAAGGCAGAGAGCTGAGGAAAAGCCAGGTTCCCCAGGCCCAGGGGCAGGAAGTGCCTGTGGGCGGGGCCAGCACTCAACACAACCACCTCTGCCTTGTGCATAACTTACTATGCAGAGATGTTGTGTAGCCCCCACGAGAGCCCTGCAAGGACAGTAGGCAGCCAGAGAGCATGATGACAGATGGAGACGCTGGTGCCCAAAGCCGTTACATGACTCACCCCATGGATGGGTGTCCCCAGGCAGCGGACAGAACTTTCCCAGGTCACACCCTCCCTAGGGGTCAGCCCTTTGCTCTCCATTGTCATCTGTCATTGGGTTTTTTGACTTCCCACCTAGGTGACCACCTCTGTGAAGCCAGGGAAGGGGTAATTTGTTCATCATTCCATCCAGTCAGTCAGTCCGTCAACAAACATCTGCGTGCCTACTATGTGTCAAGAACTGTGCTTGGTGCTGGGGATACAATAGTGAAAAAATAGATACAGTCCCTGCAGGGAAAGGCATTCCAGGCAGGGGAACAAGAAGTGCGGAAGTGGGGGCTACAAAGGAGTAGGAGCGAGTGGAAGGTTAGCTGGGGAGATAGCATGGGGCACAACTCTGTGTAGGGTCCAGTCTGAGAAGAGGAAGAGAAGGAGGGGAAGGAAAAGGAGGAGGAGGAGGAGGAGGAGGAGGAGAAGAAGAGAGGGAGGGGGAGGAGGAGGGGAAGGAAGAAGGAAGAAGGGAAGAGGTGTTCCTTCCCAACTCAGCCACTCAGTCTGGGTGGAGGAGGGGTCAAGCTGGGTCCCAGGGTGCATCTCCCCAGAGGACCCCAGCACCACTGTCCCTGAGCTGAAGATCCTCAAATCGACAAACCTACATCCTCAGGGCTTGAGTCACAGGCAGCAGAGAGGCAAGATGGGAACCCTGCCCGCAGGGAGAAGAGGCCACGTGACTCATCTATTCCCCAAGCTGTTCCACTCGGAATGTCCCAGGCGTCACCTGAGCAGAAAGGTCTTGGAAGTGCCTCATCTACCTTATTACTTTAACCTACTTTTAATCAATCAAAACCACACCCAGAGACACAGTTCCCAGCATGAGAAGCTGTAATGAGGCCAGCAGAGGTATCCGTGACAACTCCAACACAGCACAAGTGCTGAGTGATACATTGAGCCCCGAGGGGGTTGGCCGAGGGAGAAAGGAATATGTAGAAACGCAAATGGATTTTTTTCTTAGATATGTTACAGCAGGGACAGACAGGAATAGACTCATCTTCCCAAGGTCATTGCCATGTACAGACTTCCCCAAAGTTCCTTAGGTTCCACAAGTTTCCCGAGCAGCAGCCCCATCCCGAGCAAGCCTGCGAGCGCTAGAGACCAGGGCTTATGCTGCGCCCTCTGACTTCCAGCTCCTTGCACACAGTCAGTCCAAAGTGGCGGCAAGGAACGTTTGCTGGGTAACATTAACAAGGGGATGAATGCCGGAAGGAAAGTAACAAGCAGCTTACTGGGCTGATCTGTGATCAGGAATGGGGAGTGGGTAAGAGAAAAAAGGCTGCTGGAGTGTCAAGGGCACCGTTATTACTGCAGTGCTGGCTGTGTATTCCCAGCAACCCAATCTGCCTCCAGCTGTTCTGGGCCCTAAAGAGTGATAAAGGGCAAGGGTAGCTGCAGACCCCAGCACAGCACGATAGCACCCTGCTTGTGCACGGTCAGAAAGAAGGAAGGGAAGCACTAGGTAGCCTGGTTGCAGCAAACCCTCAAAGGTTCCCCCAGAAGAATACAGCGGGAAGGGGGACATCCCTAAGAGCCATCAGGTCTAGGGAGCCAACTCAGCCAGACAGCGGAGCTGGGATGTGCACAGCCATAGGCATATGCTCAGAAGTGGTCCTCCAAGTGGAAGCAGAATCGTCCAGGTGTGAGCTCTTCTGGACATCCCTGTGCAAGCTCAAGGTCCCTCTGGAACCAAGGTTCTAGGAGCTCAATGAATACTAATGATTAGAGCAACTCCACCACGTGGTCTCCCTCTCTCTGCCCAGGGGCTCACCTGCAGCTAGCTTTCCCCTGAGGGAACCGCTTTCCCTGGCCCTCTCGCTTGGAGGCTGCTCCTTCTTTTTGCGTTGGCAGGTGGCTCCAAGCAGTCTTCACTCCCCAGAGCTGCTTCCAGCTCGGACTTCTCTGTCAGCACCCAAAGCTCCTGCCCATCCGGGGCTTCTGTGGCCTAGCCCTCCTTTCCTTGCTGTCAACACGTCATCTACCCACTTCCTTCACACCCTGTCATCCCTGGAGACTTGGGCATGGGCCCACTGTCCTCCCCCTAGGCCGTCCAGGGTGACCTCAGCTTCCTTGGATGCCATCAGTTCTTGACCTCCTTGTCATCGGTGGCCTTCACCCACCCCTGACTCCAGCCATCCACAAACACAGGCACGCCCTGCACCCTGTCACCCCCCTGACTCGCTCTGTCTCTCAGGCCACCATCTCAGTAACCCCACCTACTGACCACATGCCCCCAGCTCTCTCGCCCTCAGTGTCCTTCACCTCCCTGGGAGAGCGTTGACTCTGGAGCCACTCCTGACGTGGACCCTGCCACAGAGCCCCGCTTGTGAACCCCACGTTCTCACAGTGAGGTGCCCATGGTCCCTCCCATGGTTGTCTAAGTCAACATTTCCACTCTCCAGTGGTTCTTCCAACCCTGTGCTCTCAAACCTCCCCCACACCCACCCCCTTCTTGCCAGCGGCAGACCTACTCCGACTTCATTGAGAAAGGATCCAATTTTTCATTCAACAAGGATTGATTCAATAGTCAAAATGTGTGCAAGTTACTGTCCTAGGTACTGGAGACAGAGCAGTAAACACAGCAGACAAAAACTCCTATCCTCTTGGAGCTTATAGCCAAGTGGGGGATATCCAACAATAAAAAAGATAAAATAAATAGTACGTGACAAGTGCTAAGGGAAAGTGCTAGAACTGAGGACAGAAATTCATACACAGGCACTCCCTGCATGCCTGCCACCTGGGAAGGTACCTGACGGTGCCCGTGGCCTCCTCATGGCCTCCTGCCCCCACACTCTGCAGCCCTCTGCAGCCTGAGGCCAGTTCCACCCTGGGCCCCCGCGCCCCCCTCCTCCCACCTCTGGAGAGTGGCTGGGGTGAGGGGGGCGGTCTCTCCCACCAGTCCCTCTCTCGTAACTCTTCCAGCTCTCAGTCCTTCCTCTGTCTCCTGCTCTTAAACATGCTCAGGTCCTGCTCACTCATCTAGAAATGACAGAAGACACAACCCTCCTTCCACCCCAATTCTCCAATTCTCCTCACCTCCCCGCGCACTAGTGCCCTCTCTCCCCCCATCAAAACTAGGTTACTTCAAAGAGTTGCTTACAATCCCCACTGTCCCCCTCCATTTCAGCCCCTGCAGTCTGGCTTTGTCCCCACCACTGCCAACGTCACTGACAGCTCCTTGGGCCACAGCTGACCTCATCCTTCTGATGTCTCATCAGCGTTTGCCCTGGAACATGCAGCTCCATCGTAGGTGCCATCATGAGAAAGCTGTGTGTGCCACAATGAACAGCTAACGCTCCTGAGTCCAGCCGTCCTGAGCTGGCCGTCCTGCCTCTGCCACCCACTCGCTGTTGCCTTAACAGCCTCCACTGCAGAATGGGGCTAACGCTAGTGCTGGCCTCACCAGGTTGACACTAGGTTGAAAGCTTGTGTGGGGCACCCAGTGCTTCCTGGCATGTTGTGATTATGGCTATCACCATAATCATAAGACCACCAAACTGTGGGCAGCACAAAGAGGAAGTTGAGAACAAATGGAAAGGAAGACTGCCTGTGAGGTTTGCATGTCAAAGGAGCAGTTCTTTCCTCCACAATGGAGGGAAACTGGAACATGGCTTGCAAAAGAGCCATTGGGAAAATACCAAACCAGGAGGTAAAATTGTTTGGAAGAGGGTGGAGGGGTGGGGCCTGTAGGAAGAATAGAGTGGGGTCATCCCCCATCAAAATGGACCAGTTCTTCAGAAGCCCCTCAAAGTCACCTCCTCCACGTGCCTTCCCCGCTCGCCCACGTGTGGTGGTCCCCGTGGCACTTCCCCGTCTTCCTCGCTTGTAGCACTGAGCCCGCCCCTTTTTCCCTTATTGTCACTTGGACTTGTCTTCCCTCCCTTCCGGGTTGTACATCCCCAGGGTACAGGCCTTCACTTTACCTAAAGGTACACCATCTACAGCGCCCCCAGGGCCTGGTGTTCAGGGGAGCAGGTGCCCGAGGCCACCGCTCAACTTGGAGAAGAGGCCCAATTGGAACAAAGTTCAGAGAAGGGGTTTCTTAACTGACAGAGTGCCTGAACCAGCACGACCAAGGAGGAAGGGATGGCAGATGAAGATGAGAAAGGAACCCTCTTTCATGGTAGGGACCCATCTTGTTTAACGTTAAAGGGGCAGAACTGCTCTGCAAAGGGGTAAGAGTGGGGTATGTGCACAGGAGGTCAGGGAGGACTTTACCGGGAGGTAGCCTCAGGGAGTCCTGAGGGATGACCCAGAGATCCCGGGGCAGAGGCAGGAAAGGCATTCTAGGCAGGGGAATAGGCTTAGGCGTGCGAGAGTTCACAGAATGTTTTGGAAACCAGGGGCTGGAAGGCTGAGAGTGTGGCAGGGCCAAGTGAGGCCAGGAGGCCATGAGGCTAGAGGCATCGGCCACAACGGCCTTGGGACCCTGAGCAGGCACCACCTAGAGGCCTGGGAGTCACTCAGGAGCTCAAGGCACAGGAGGCAGGGGCAAGATTTGCATTTAAGAGAGAAGTGCAGACTGTCGGGTGGGCAATGTCCTGGGATCAGCTGGGAATCTGAGGGGCCACAGAGAAGGCAGTCACATTGTCCAGCTCAGGGAGTATGATGAAGACTTAGGACTGTGGCCATGGGGTGAAAGGACGGGAGTGACACTGCAGGCATCATATAGGCTTGGTGGTTGGTTGGGGTGAGCACGTTGATAGTGAGGGTGAAGACTAAGTCAGAGTGATCCAAGTTCCTGGCACGGGCAGTATGGCAGAAGGAGACATGATGACACCACTGAATGAAACCATGCATCAGGCAGAACCCCTGCTCAAATTCATGCCCCCTGAAGCCGGGCTGCCTAAAAAGGCCAGGATAATGATGATGATGATGATGATGATGATGATGATGATGATGATATCATCAAATATTTAAGCATTGCAATAATACTAATGAGCCCTTTGTATTGGGTTCTGTGGATCAGTTCTCTCAGCCTCCACTCCATTCTCCTAGTTGGGGAGGTCGGAAAGTTAAATGCGTTTCCCTGGCTCTCACAGCATGGCTTTAGGATGTGAACTGGGTCCCTCCAGTTGGATGCACTCACACCACATTTGGAAAGTAGAACCAAGGCAGAAGCCATTCTCCCATAGTGGCAGCAGCAGTAATTTCTCGATTCTGTTGGCTTCCTGGGACCTGGATCCCAGCTACGCAAATGAGTCCTGAGCTTTTAACTCCAGTGTCAGAGGCAGGACAGAAGCAGGGAGCCCTACCCTGGAGGGTAGTTCTGAATGGTCCTGGGAACCCTTCCAGAGGCCCAGCAGTAACCGGCTCCTTCAGCCCTCCCAACAAGGGTGTGGGACCTCAGTTGTCAAATCTGAGATCAAATCTCTTGCTCAAAGTCACTAACTTGGTTTCTGTTTCCAGCATTGAATCCAGGCTGATATGCATGTGCCTTAAACATGTTAGCTCATTTAGTCCTCAAGACAACCTTATGAGATTAAATATGACCTTGGGCAAGTCACTTACCCTCCATGGGCTCCAGTTTCCCCAAGAACAAACTGTGGTTAATAACAGCCCTGCACCTGTGCTGGGCACTGGACTTAGGGCTTTAACATGCATTATCCTCTCATCACAGACCTACTATTAGCTCTTTTTTCAAAAGAGGGCTGAGTCTTAGAGGTGCTAAGTACTTCATGAAAGGTCACACAGCTAGTAAGGGGAAAAGCCTGATTCCAGCCCACTGCCAAGTGCACCTCCAGCCACCACACTGCACTGCACTGATGGGGAGCCAATCTTTTGTCTACCCTGTGAGCACGTCTTTTCAGGGTTCCCAGTGGGCAGGGGCAGGGGTGGGAGAGAAGGAGAGGGTAAAAGGGGGACCTGCTGGGATGGGCATGCTTTCAAAATGATGGTGCAATAGATACGGAGAGGACAATCAGGTGGCTCAGTCTAGTTGAAAGTGGGGCATGAAGGTCTGTTCTGCTTAGCAGTTGACACAGATGAGAAAATTCCCCCCATCCTTAAAGAACAGGGAGGGTGGTACATGGAAATTATGGGCAAAAGGGAACTGACTACCACTCACTCTTTAGCAACTTCACAACTGAGCATGTCTGGTCATTTCATTCACCACATCCAGGAGCTCTGCCTAGCAGACCAGGAAACAGACCATGTGGACAGCGAAGTGAGGGGAAGAGAGTCAAGATGTTTGACTTTGAGGGCTACAGAGGCTGAGCCCTTGGGCCAAACCTAAGGATCCTCTGGTGTAGAGGCCTGACCACTGCACTGTATATCTGAAGCTGATGTTGAATAATAATGTATGTCAACTATAATTATATATACATATAGTCACGGGACATGGAGTAGAGAGTGGGAATGGAGTCAATGGAATTGTAATAGATAAGCATGATATCGGGGGTGGGAGGGCAGTGGATGGGGGAGGGGGGTTGTTACTTTGTGAGGGTGAAAAGGATAACTATTGCATTGTTCTGTACACCTGAAACTAACAATAAAATTAACAACATAAATAAATAAATAAATAAATAAGCAAGCGGTGGCGGGGGGTGGGGACAAAAAAACTAAGGCTCCTCAAAGGCCCTCCCTCTGGATGGGGGTGGGGGACAAGGCTTTGCTGATGAACGCTTGCTAATCATTTTCTTCCCCCACCAAGAGATTTTCCCTGGCTGCTTAGCCCATGAATAAAGTCAGTCTTTGTGCATACGTTCAACAACTATACTTTGCAGGGAGTTAATTACCTTCATAGTTTGATCTAGTGGCATTTCATCTTTGTGGTTACCAGCTGAGTATGAACAGCTATCACTTGTCTCTTTGACATAAAATATTCTTGAAAAATACCCCTAAGGCTCAAAGTATGGAAATCAAATATAATGTCCCCAGAACTTTTTAAAATTATTTATATGAAATGTCTCTACACACAAAAATAAACTTGGGTAACCATTTGGCTATAAATAATAATTCAAGGGTTGTTGCAGCTTGCTTTTTCAGTCCCAGTCTCCAAAGAACGCATCAGATCTCCTAAGTGAGGCAGGCCTGACAAGAGTAAAGGTTTGGCTGAGTGACAGGTGGGGGGTGCCCAGAAACCAGCCCCTGACGATGTTCACTCTGGGGGTACCAGAGTGGGGGAGACTGGCACTCAGAGGGACCATTCAGGTAAGAGATCATTTAGTCCTTGTGCTTACTGATTATGTCTGCCAGGGGCTTTATGCTAAAGACTATCTTGAATGAATGAATGAATGAGTGAGTGAATGAATGCTAATATTTATGGAGAGTGCACTATGTGCCAGTCACTATGTCAGGCATTTTATAAGCATTTCTTCATATCCTCACAATATTGCTATGAGGTAGATATAACTGTGATTTTGCCAAATTTACAGATGAAGAAACAGAGGCTCAGAGAGGTCACATGGCTAAGAAGGGGTATAACCAGAATTTATGCCCAGGCCTGTCTCGATCCAAAGCCCCTGCTCTCTCTACCCCTCCTCTGCTGCCACCACACAACGGGCTCACAAACATGTATGTTATGACTGCCCAGCAAACTCTGAAGTGGTCAGGGTAAGAGACAGGCAGGGAGGGAGCTCCTTGGATGGGTGACTCCAATGCTCCTGGTCACCAGAAGCTTTCAGCCATTAGAACCCCTGCTTATCAAGGTCTACCCATGGGTAGCTCTATCTCCCTGGTCAGTGATATATGTCTCTGGTCAGCAGTGTCCATCCATTGGTAACTCTATGTCCCCGGTGAGTAGTCTCTGTCCGTTGGTGGCTCTCTGTCCTTGGTCAGCAGGGTCTGTTCGGTGGGTGCCTTCCCATCCAGTGTGGGACCCTCAGCAGCTGATCTCAAGGAGCCCGTGAGGTTGAGCAGTCACCACGCCACACAACCCAAATGGCAGACAATAGGAATGGCGTTCAGTAGACCTATGCAACACCCACCCAGCCTTGCCCATAAAACCTTGTTTCCAAATGGAACAGGTGACAGGGACTGTCCAGGGCAGAGCTGGACGAGGGAATGAGAGGGAACACTACCTAAAGATGGAGAGCCCTACTTGCTTCCACCAGGGACTGTTTAGAAGCGGGGCCTAAGGCACGGCAGACCCTCTAAGCCAAGGTCTGGTGCCTCAGACAGGAAGTGGATAAGACCCAGGTTCTGACTTCCTCTTGACTGAGGTCCCAACTCCCTTCCCTCTGCACCTCAGTTCCCTCATCTATGAAATGGGTATAATAATCACTGGGCCTCCTGCCCAACAGGAGGGCAAACAGGCTCATCTGAGGCCATGTGTGAATGTACTCGTCACACTGTAAAATGCTACCCACACGAGGAATTTGGGCACCCTCCAAGCAGTGGTGCCACCAAGAGATTAGCTGAGGTACTGCCCGGCTTTGTACCTACTCACTCCCTTTCACGGAGCCCTCTGACGATGATGCCATCCTCACTGCCAACTTGCTAGTCTTTCACGCTTCCCCTTGGGGGTCAGGCTCTGGGAAGAGCACTTAGGTTTAGTTCAACCCCTAGCTCCCCACACACACGGTGCAGACCCATACCATGTGCCCAGCGCTTGGATAAGGCTATTCACACCATCTCATATAATCCTGTCATCCTATGAGGGTTCTGAACGGTCCCCATTTTATAGATTAGAAAACTGAGACCAGAGAGGTGAAGTGACCTGCCCAAAGTCACAGAGCTAGACAGTGAGCAGGATTTGAACCCAGTGCTGTCTGATTCCAAAGCCCCAGACTTTCCTACCTCAACACGCCACCTCTTGCTCTACTCTGGATTGTAACAGGATTTGGGGGTCTGGGATGTGCCAGGTTTCACCAAACCTCTTGTTCTACCCGAGCCTCCCCAGCTGAAGCCACTTTCTCACAAGGGAAGTTTAAATAAAGAGCAATACTGCAACTGTTTGGTTTAGACATCTGTTTAGATGTCTATCCTAGCAAACACCAAAGGATAAAAAGAGCTTGTTTTTTAAACTTGAATCCTCAGAAACTAGATATGAAGTCACTGTGGCAACCCTCCACTCCTCACCTGCTGACGTCACAGTTTTTGAGAGACTGTCTTCTGCTCTTGGAACACTGGGCCTTGTGTTTCTCACTCAGGCCATTTCCCCAAGGACATGCTCATTCACTTGGTAATTAGTCATTAAACCCCTACTGTGTGTCAGGCACTGTGCCAGGGAAACAGTCTGATCCCGCCCAAGCCCAAGACTGGGACTGGTACCAGAAGTTATAAAGCATAGAGAGTGCACCCCAGAACCCATCCCCTTGAAAGGCAGAGCCGAGCATTTAGCCACTAGCTCCCACTCCCCCCTGGCTGAGATTCACCCCCAGAGGTGTAAACTGGTCACCCACCCACCCACCCTTCCACGCTTCTAGGATGCACTAGTGTAAGGGCATGGAGCTCCCATAGACTGGGAAAAGGCTCTGTGGGAGAAAGCTGCAGGATCCACAAACACTTGAGGCGGGGTGAGGCGGGGAGAGGTGAGTTGGAACTGCCTAACACAGCTGCCACTGAAATCAGAGGGGGGCCAAGGGAGGCAGGGGTGACAGGGTAAGTGTGGGCCTTAGTCATCCCACAGAAGGACCAGCCCACGAACATCTAAGTGACCTGCCAGGTACTGTGCTAGGCATCAGGCTAACATCCAGGAACAAGGTGTCCCCACTCCTGTGACCTGAGTAGGTCCCTTCTCTGCTCTGGGCCTCAGTTTCTCCATCCTCCAAAGGAGGGTCAGAATGCCTGACTTGTGAGGTGGCACAAGCAATGGCTGCAGGGTCGTTGTGTGACTCTCCACTGCTCTGCACTTGCATCATTGCCAGGCATGGCCGTGCCTTCGCCAGAGAAGGACAGTCTAATGGTGGAATCGCAGGCATTTTATAGGTAGGGGAGTGCTTTGGAGACAAGGCAGCCCTTGTCATCTGGACATCCTGGGAGCTCCCGCCCGAGTGTCAGGTGGTGCTGGGTGGGGCGGCAAATAAGGCTTGTGGCAGCACATGGGCCTTGGAGTCCAGGAAATGTGAGCTCACCGCCCAGCCCTCCCCAGGTGGGTGACTTTAGAAGGGCCATTTAGTCTCTCTGGCAACAGGGTGTGTGCTGCAAAATGGGCTGGGCTGAGGATTCAAAGAAACAGTGTCTGTGAAACACCACCACACAAGGCCTGGCACATAGTAGGCCTGCAGCAAATGCTCTCTGTGAGCTGCCCCACCTGAGGGTCAGGGAATGTCTGAATCTGAGGTCCCACAAAGCCAAGCTATTATTGTCTTTCCTACAAAGCCACCCACTTCCCTTCACAGGATGGGGAGCAGCCCAGCTGTTGGGTGGGGGGGTGTGCGTCCAGCAGCCGCCCTGGAAATGCTCAAGCTTTCCAGTCCCCCAGCAGGGTCTGTGATCTCTTCCACCAGCTCAGGCCCTCGGCCCTCTGAGAAGCCCTGAGCTTAAGGGAACCACGTGTCTTCATTTCAAAAAAAGATCTACAAATAAAGGGTGACTTTGCAAGGGGAGTGTGGTGCATTCTGGGGGGCCCCAAGCAGTTTCACAGACCCAGAAATGGACCAGAGGTGTTCAGGGACTACAGAGCGGTTCCTAGGCCCCAGCAGGCCAGCCGGGGCCCAGGGGCACGGGCGGGGTGGGGTGGGAAAGGCTCCTCCTATGCACCTCACTCCTCTGGCTGGCACCAGCTGGTTCTGGCTGCCCACCGATGAGGAGGAAGGGAGGGTGAGAGGCCCAGGCCGGTGAGGGTCAGGTAGCTCTTCCAAGTTAGAGGTCTATGTCCCAAGGACAGCCCTTCCCCTAACAGGGGTTTATCTTGTCATGGCTGTGGGATAGCTCTGTGCAAGCCCTGGGTGAGAACACCCAAACCCCCACTCCCCAGGCACTCCCAGACAACATGCAGTCTGTTTCTCTGCCTCTCACACAAAAAAAATCTGGGAATTTATAGTCAGGAGAGCCAATAGAATGAGCTGAAAATCCATCTATAAAATCTTCCTTTTTGCAACACATAACATACATCCAAAATTCAAAATACATACGAAAGTGTCAGCCATGAAATACCCTGGGAATGGGCAGCCTCGGCGAGACCCAAATGCCCACAAATGTCACTAGTAGTGAACAGAAACCAAGTTTTAATAAACCGGCATTTCAGCGCCTCGGCCCTTCCTCATATTGACTTTTGGAAAAGTCACCTGGAGCCCCTATAAGACTGGGCCCCGTGCCCAGGGTATGAAGGGGTCATCCCGTAGCCCCACCATCCATCTCCATCCTGCTACGCAGCCTTTGTCAGCCCAGCAGCCTGCTGGGAACCTCGGCAGGTGGTGACCCAAGCTCATGCTTCCTGGCACTATGGGGGTATGTGGTTGAGTGAAATGGGGAGAGAGGCCTCAAAGGGCTCTCCAAACCACGGCAGATATGAACTAGAGAAGCTTTTTGAGAACCTCAAACTAAAACCACTAAGCTGGGAATTGTTCTTATTTCACAAAGTCTGCATTTTACCCCCAGGGTCCTATGAAAGTGAGGATTAAATAGGGCGGAGTGGGTGTGGGGCAGTTATGAAATACTGTGTGCCACAGAGAGACGAGAACACATGGATGTACAGTACAGATGTAGTGATGGAGTCTGTATGGCACAGCCGGGACGGGCCCTCCGCAGAGTGGAAGGTTCCATGGTGCTTTTCTTCAGGGCTGCTGTACTGTTCTCAGAAGAGCGTAGCAGTTTCATTGAGGGTTTTGCTTTTGTGTTTGTTTTAGAAATGGGAGTTGAAACGGCATCAGACAGACCTAAGCACAAAATTCAATTTCCCGATCATTTACTTACAAGTCCCTAACACCAGGGCTCAAGGCTCTCCCCAGTACCCCCATCGCCCACAGCGCCCCTGCTTAGGCTCTCACCTGGCGAACCAGCTACGCCCTGACTCATCACGCTTCCTGGCCTCCAGGCCTTCACCCTTCCCTCAACCCCTTTCTTCTCTACCTGCATAAATCTCTCTCCTCCTTCAAGGTCCATTTCAAGCCTACTGACTCCATGAGAACTCTCCTGCCCCTACATGAATGGGACTGTCCCAAGCCGCCCCCTGAAATCCCAGAACATGTGCCAGGATCCCATTTAAAGGGTTCTTCCCAGCCTGCTGGCCTTTGGTCCCCGCCACCGCAGACTTCTTGGGGAGCTGCCAGCATCCTTGCTGCTCCTGCAGCCCTGGCCCAGAAGGGGTGCTCAGCAAGTATTCACCTTGCTGTTTTCAAAGGACTGCACATCAGAATAAAATAACCCCCTCCCCCCAATCTCAGGCCAAGGAAGGGCCACTCGGGCAAACGTACTTTTTAAAAACCCAATCCAAAGGGATTTCCACATCTGTGAGTTACTCTTTTCCTCCATAGGATACAGTTAGTCTTTTTGTGATATTTCAAATGCATTGTTAAAGAACTGCTCCAAACATGTCTTCAAAGACACACATTCAGGAGGAGCTTGTTGGTACTCTTGCTGGTCCAGCTGAAGCAGCAGCAGCAACAAGCACCGTAGCCCTCCAGCCTCTGCCTTTTGCCTTTGATGCTGGACCTCCGGGCCAGGGCAAGCAGGGCAAACCCGTCCCCTTTCCAGGCCTGGGTCTCTGCCAGCACCCGGTGGGCGGCCGCTCCTCCCTCTGCTGAGGGCCTTTTGCTCCGTCTCCAGCCCCAGAGCCCCCACTGCTGCCTCCCTCCCTCCTGCCCCCTCTCCCTCCGGCATCCACATCTGGTTCCCCTTCAGCACACGTTTCACAATGGACAGATTTTGCACTTCGAGGATTTATGGTTCCTGCCGCCCCTCCTTGCTTTTGATATGATTCCATTATGTGCTTAAAATCTGGGCTGTGCTCTTGGCTCCAGGGAGCTGTTTATGACAATTCTTTTACAGACTTAAATCGCTCACCGTTCGGAACCTGGTCTTGTTCAGAAGCAATGACTGGTTGCTAAGATGGAAAATTGCAACGTTTCTCAGACAGGTGCTTGAAAAGTTTTCTTCATACAAGATTAATTAAGGCTAAGATTCACCTGGCAGGTAAATCCTCCGAGCAACACCTTTGACTTTGTCCTCTTACATCTATCTGCCTGAGACGCTGAAGCAAATTAGGGAGAACAGTCCCCCGCAAACCAACCACTTTCTTCCTCTGGGTGCTAGAGTCCCACTGGCAAAAGGGTTGGTACAAACAAACAAACAAAAAAATCAACATAGCAAACACCTCCCTCTCAATAACAAATGGGACTGAGAACCACCTTTTATTTCTCCATCTCTCCGTTACATCTTTCAGAAGACAAAGAATTTCGGGAATAAGGAAGCACAATGTTTATCCCCTGCCCTCTGGTCAAGGACTTCCCTCCACCAAGGTTTTTCTTGCTTCCCAGCTCCCTCTTGGTCATCCCTCCTTCACCTGACAGCCAGAGAGCTCTTCCTAAGAGGCAAAACCTAATCACGCAACTTTCCTGCTGGAAGTTCTCTGGTGGGTCCTTAGCATCCAGACAGGAAGCCCAAGGCCCTGCACAACGTGGCCCAATCTATATATTCAGCCCCCCGCCCCTCCCCACCACATCCCTGCCTGGCACTCACGGTGCTCTGTTGACGAACACACCCTTTCCGTTTCACTGAGCAGTTGCTTAAGCTGTTGTCTCCAACTAGAATGTTCTCCTCATCGCCTTCTAATCAGTTTCCTTCCTCCTGCTCTGCTAGAGCCTGAATGCCCACTCTGCCCTACAAGAGAGTTCATGCATCCCCTCCCCACTCCTGCCCATGGCAAACGTCAGGAAGCTCCACATCTGTGTCGGAGGATGGCCCAAAGCCATGTTGCTGCCTTCTGGGGCTAGATGTCAGGCGGCCAGTTAAAATACAGGAACCTCGGTTCAATTCAAATTTCAGATAAACAATGAATAAGTTTTTTAGCATAAGTGTGCCCCCAAATATTGTGTGGACATCCTGTGTTTGTTTGCAAAACCTGGCAACCCTAGCTGGATGGGGACACCCTCCCAGGAGACAGCGAGCTGAGGGCCAGATGCCAGCAGCAAAAGGAGAGGCAAGTGGGGGTGAGACCTGTGTTCTCCTGTCCCCTCCTCCCAGGAGGCAGCACGGGGCTGTTCTGAGAAGGACTCCACAGCCAGACTGCTTGGAATTGAAAGTCAGCTCTGCCACTGGCCAGTGATATTGGGCAAGCTACTTACTTCTCTGTGCCTTGGTTTCCCCATCTGTAAAACAGGGAATACCTTCTTGATGTGGTTGTCACGAGGAGTAAATAAATTAATATTTGTATAGCATTTAAAACAGTCCTTGACACAGAGTAAATACTATATAAGCACTTCATAAATATAAAGCAAGAGGAATTAGCCAAGCAAACCCCAGATGAGGGAGTGAGTCCAGGAGATTTAATAATAGTAATGGTAAAATAAAACAAGAATGGACATTTATAGAGTGCTTATTATGTGACAAGACACTGTGTTACATGTTTATCCTGTATTAGTTCATTTAGTCCTCACCACAGTCCTATTATTGTTACTATTATTATCATCCTCTTTTTACAGATGAGGAAGCAGCATCACAGAGAGGCAGAGTGGCAGGCTAGGACTCTAAGCCAGGAAGTCTGACTCCATATCTCGCTAGACTGCGTAAACTGTGCTCTATACTGATTCACTCATCACTCGTTCGTTCGTTCATTCATTCATTCATTCATTCATTGAGCACCTGCTGTGTGCCAGGGCCTGGGCTCACGGTGGAGCACTAGAGTAAGTAAGCAAGCCCTTTGGAGCTCGTGGACTGATGGGGCAGACCTTGAATGAGACTTTGCAGGTGTGAAGAGGGGTACAGGGCTATGGACCAGACATCAGATAGCAGAAGCCTCTCCCAGACTGGACGGGGGTGGGGGAGGGAGGTTTCCCTGTGAAACGATATCGTTGTAGGTTCCAAAGGTAAAGCAGCAACCAGCTTGGCCAAGGGGCCAGGGAAGAGCCTTTGGGCAGAACAGGCTGCCAGCAAAGACCTCAAGTCGAAGCTTTCGAGGAACTAAAGAATAGAGGGTGGAGCGTGGTGAGAAGCAGCTACAGTGCAGCACCAGGGCCCCAGGTCAACAGACAGGGCTTGGTGGGGCCTTCCCAGGGGTCTGGGGGAGAAGCCAGCACCCTGCTGTGAAGATGCAGGGCTGGCAGGAAAGAGAGGGAGGAGACCAGGCAGGGTGAGAGAGGGCGAGGCCTGCAGGGACGGGTCAGTGCGCTGTGCCAAGCCAAGTGGGGACAGCTCTGAAGACGGAGCTGTGTGCCTCACCCATGGTGCCAGCTACCGCTCAGACATGCTTATCACCATTCATGGGCATCTGCCAAGAGGAGTTAAAGCTGCCGCAGGCCTGTTTAAATGGAGTACTCCTGAGCCCCTTTTATAATAAAAATATGCAGATAAATTGGGAAGCAAGGAGAGAAGCCTTTAAAAGCTGCCCAAAGTCCTTCCACTCAAAGAGAATGATGTTTGTATCTTTCTTCGCCACCCTTTACACAGCGGTTGCTGTTTTCCATACTTGTAATCACGGTGTTTACATGACATTGTGTTGTCTCTACTTACTACATAAGTATTTACTCCATGGAATTCCACAGATGCTGTAATCATGAGTCTTCATGCCAGTATAATATTTCATTTAGAATTTGCACTGTTTACTTAACCGACCCCCCATTTAGGTTAACACTATTTTTAACTAGGAATATCTCTGTATGTGGTATTTCTCCCTCATCAACTGTTTAAATAGGTTTTCTGAACTGGACATTTATAAAGCGCTTATTATGTGACCAGACAGTGTTATATGTTTGTCCTGTATTAGTTCATTTATTCCTCACCATCGTCCTGGGGTGAAATGGTCTATTTTAAACACTCTGGACACATGGTATAAGTATGATTTCCTAAAAGCTTGTACCAATTTATAGTCCTACCAGCGGTGCTTAAGTGATGCCTCCTCACTTTACCATTGCCAGCTTTGGTTATTGCTATTTAAAATAAATATTTCACTATTGGGTAGGGCCCAGACAAACCAAAATGACATGATGCTGCAGCATTGATGTGCTTTTCCTGGACTGCTAATGAGGATGCACATTCTTTCATGAACTGGTTAATAATTGCTTTTCTTTCTTTTTTCCCCCCTGAATTGTCCTTTGATTTCCTTTGTTCATTTATATGTTAGGGCCTTCTTTGAAAATATCTTTGCTTGAGTTCTTAATATAGTAAAGATGTTTGTCTGCCGTGAGGTGGTGTTGAATGAATACGTGGCAGGATAAGCACTAATTATTGGTTCGTCATTTTCACTGCAGGCATTTTCTTCCTTGTCTGGGGAGATGCGCAGTGCGCTCAGTTGCCCATCTGAGCGGCGGGGCCCCCCTGCTGCCACAAGGCTGCCTGGAGCCTAATAAACAGCATCCAACTACCCCCTGTGCCATCTCCTCGGGGCTTAGCTTCTCAGACTCCCTAATGAGTCCAAGTGTAAAGCACAAAACCAGGAGTTATCCTCAGGGAACCTCAGCCCCGAGCTCCCCTCCACCTGAGAGCAAGGCCCTCGGAAGGGGGTCAGTATGCAGGGCTGTGCTACAGGTGAACCAGCAGAGGAGGCAGCTGGCTGCCTGGGTTCCATAGGTTGAGGTGACACTCACAGGCACATAGACCTCCAGCAGAGAGAGGGGCTGGATCAGGAGGGGTGCCCACCAGGTTTAGACTCATAGCTAGCGGCGGCACTTCCCACTGGAGGCAGGCAGGTATTTTGGGGTGTCCCACATGTAATAACAAGAGGCGACAGGGCCAGACAGGTCTTTGGAGCCCAGGATCTCACTCTGGTCCAAGCAGCTGGTGGCAGGACCTGGCGGACATTCACGGGCGAGGTGGGCTTGTGTGTGAAGCCCATCCCATTTGGGGGCCTCAGCTTCCTCTCTGTGCAATGAGGGTTAAATGGAGCCTTAGGCTCTTCCAGTTCTGGATTCTCGGGTGACTGTCCTGTCAGGGAAGTAAAAATAGACTCCCTTTCTGAGAAGGTCAGTCCTTGGAAGAGCTATGGTGTGGGAAAAGGAACTGGGGTGCCTCTCAGTCCCAGGAGCAGGAAACCAGCCTTAACTAGTGAAAATTCACTCCTCAGTGGACCTAGGAGGTGGTGCCCAGAAACCTGTGGGGTTTCCTGGAAAGCCACACACCTCTCATTCACCTCCTCCTCCTCCTCACAGATGCCTGCTTTCTAAAGCAAATGCCCCGAGGAGGAATTGGCTTTCCTGGGAAGAAGGCCTGCCAATAGCCACCCTGCACACTCACACACACACATTCTCACACACACATTCTCACAGACAACCCTGTAGTCTATACCGCTTCTCATGCCCCGGGCTTTTGCCTGAAACACACTTTTCTTTACTCAAAATGAACCCCTACTATGAGCCAAGCGCTGCTATCATCACTGAGGATGGGCAAAACAGACTCCAGCAGACCCCAGGATGACCCACAAAATATTACAAAATAAACATGAAAGTTGTACAGTGGGAGATTGTTGTACATACAGTGTAAACAGTAAAATAAGTCAATGGCACAGAGAGCGACTGTTTGCCGTGGGACTGGGTCTGAAGAGTGAGTATTCCAGCTGAGGCTTCAGTGAGGAGACAAGGGCCACCTGCTAACATCTGCGGAAGAGCAGTTTGGGCAGCGGGGTCAGCAGGCACCAAGATCCCGAGACGGGCACAGGCTCGGATGTCTGAGGACAAGACAAGGCACTGTGGTGGAGCACAGCCACGGGGAAAGTGGCAGGTGCTGGTCACCAGGGGGCGGGGCCTTATGGACACGGCTGGCGCCTTGGCTTTGACTCTGAGTGAGACAGATCAGGAGCCAGCAGGGCTTTGAGCAGGGGACTTAC
Organism: Hipposideros armiger; assembly: GCF_001890085.2. Taxonomy (NCBI): domain Eukaryota; kingdom Metazoa; phylum Chordata; class Mammalia; order Chiroptera; family Hipposideridae; genus Hipposideros; species Hipposideros armiger. The sequence continues at coordinate 766,215 of NW_017731416.1, forward strand.
ACCCCAAGAGAGCCTTACGTGAGGAACAGGGACTGTAAAGGGACAGAAGTGGCCTCCCTCCCATTGCCACCTGGTTAACTCTTTCTCATTCCTCAGCTCCCACCCCAGTGGGCACATCCTCTGGGAAGCTGTCCCCACCTCCCTGCCCGGTGAGATTCCTATGAGTCTCAAAGCATCAGCTTCCCTTCATCACACCTAGCTCCGGGCTAATTTCGTGTGTATCTCTGGTTATTTGATTGTCCGTCTTCCCCACTAGACTCTGCCCTCCTCAGGGACAGGCATGCCCCTGCCTCTGCTCTCCGTAGATCCCCAGGACTTTGCACAGGGCCTGGCATGCAGTGGGTGCTCAAGCAATGTGAGCTGAATAAATAAGCAAATCCCCAGTGTCTCAGCCAATTTTCCACTCCCTCAAGGAACAGTTTCCTGCTTCTGCTTCCTCCCTCCTCTGTGTCCACTCCTCCCAGGGAACCCAGCATGACTGTAAATAGCTGCTGGCACACGCGCGCGCGCACGCACATACACACCCCAGACTGCGCTCCAGAGGGCAGAGCATGTGTAGTCCTTCACTGCACTGCAGGGGTCCCCTTGAATCAGGCAGTGCCGCTGTGCAAAAAACTGCCTTGCTCACGTCCACCTCACCCTGCCTCCTCCACCTACTCAAAGACCCCTGGCTTGAGCTCAGTAGAGTCTGTGCCCTGATCACATGTCAGGGGTCAAGCCCACCTCCCTCTCCAGGTTGAGCAGCATCACCCACAGACCCACTGGCAGCAGGGTCCCTCCATCCTCTCCTGTACCCATGGACCCGGAACTGCTCACACCAACGGGTGAACTCTGTTTGCAAAGACACGATGGTTATATTTTGCAAACCAAAGATGAACATACATAGACTAAGGGGTATGCTGGGAACAAAACACTGAAATGTCTGACCGCTGGTCTGGCCTGGGAAGCTGGGAAACTTTGATCCACATCTTTAGGGCCAACTACTTTCCCTTATAAAAGCTCAGTGCCCATGACCCCTAATGCTGTTAGAACCCACTAAATTAATCAGTGTATTCTTGAAACAAATATGATAGAAATGACATTTTGTTAAAAAATCATATTTTACATGCTCTGCAAAAGCTTGGTAGTTAAGAAATTCCTTTTGCAGAATAAAAATATTTTGGGGGGAGGGCAACTTGCACTAAAAGCCTTAAAATAGGCATGCCCATGGCCCAGTAATTCTATTTCTGAGACATAATTCAATTTTTAAAGGGCTACCCCAAAACTGAGGTACAAGAATATTTGTCACGCAGCACTGCTTGTAAGAGCATATCGTTGAAAACATCCAAATGTCCAACAGGAGTAATTACTTACAGTAAATATGGTATCTCTGTACAATGGAATATGCTGCAACCAAAATAATAGTAATAACAATAGTCAGTGCTTATTGAGTACCTAGGCTGCTAGGGACCAAGTTAAAAGCTTTCCATGCACCACCTCATTTAATTCTCCCTCTGCTGTAGGTACCATTATCATCCCCATCTCACAGATGAGAAAATCAATACCTAAAAGAGTTAAGTCATAAGCTAAGGTCACACAGCTAGTAGCTAGGATTCACACTCAGGCAGTCTGACTCCCGGCGCCAAGCTCTTAGCCATTATACTATATGACCTCAAAGGATGCCATTGAAAGAGATATTGCAGAAGCAAGACCAGTCACGTGGAACAACGCAGATGATACAGTGACAGGTAAAACAAGCAGGTTATTAAGATACGCACTGATCCCATGTGTGCACATGCATGCAAGCAAAGGGAGAAGGACTTGGAAAGATAACACTGAAGAATCTTGGCGTAGGTTGCTGAGTAGATGGAAGTGTGTGTGTGTGTGTGTGTGTGTGTGTGTGTTTATGTTCTGCTTGTGTTTTCTGGTTTTTCTGCAACAAAGATATTCTGGTTTTGTATTAAGAAAAATAATTTTTTTTTTTAGCTGAGCCATCCTGCCACCTGTTGGCAGCTCAGCAGCAACTCAGCTCGGGCTGGACTCGAACTGCTGTTGCTCAGAGCTCAAACCCTTGAGCGAGCTCTTAACCAACTGAGCCCCTCGGCCGGCCCCAAGAAAAATAATTTTTAAAAATTAACATAAACACCCAAAATCTGTCCCTTGCACTTACCCTCTGCATAAACCCAACTGTCCAGCTGTTGGCCTTGCTTTAAGTCTAGATATGACTGCCCGTGGAAGACTCAGAACGTGCCTGGCAGCCAGCTCACGGGCACTTTGTGGCTCAGCTTCTTCTCCAGGCAGCCACGGCTCCCCAGCTGGGAAGACAGCGCAGATGCTTCCCACGCTGCCCTGCAGCAGCTTGCCCATCTCATCCCATCCCACCAAGGTCTCCTCTGGGCATGTGCATCCCCAGCGAGCTGCTGGACTGAGAGCACAGAGCTGTGTGAGCTGGAAGAGCCTGGCAGCTTCTGCGCTGGCGCCAGCTCTCGCCTTGGAGCCAAGCCCAGGGACCCTCAGAGCCTAAGAAGCTCCATCCCGTCATTGGGTCTACCGGAGAAGCACTTCAGCAAGGGCCTGAGGGCGGGAGGGTGGCCCAGGGACCGAAGCCCCAGCTCTGCAGCCACATATATTGGGACCCCTCCTGGCCTAGCTATGTGATCTTGGGCAACTTATTTCTTCTCTCTGAGCCTGTTTCTATGCCTGTCAAATAACGAATTAAAATATCAACTTGAAAGGGGACTTGTAAGAATCAGAAATGTATATACCTATAATGATGCCAGTAAGTAACATTTCCTGGGTACCAACTTCTGGCTAGGCACTCTGTTAAACACTTTACATGACTGATTGTCTGGTCTCATGTAGCTCTCACAGCTGCCCTATGACAGGCACTGTGCCTACTCCCACTTTCCAGATGATGAAAGGAAGGCTGAGTGGTGACGTCACTTGCACTGGTAAGTGCATCAGGAATGTCTGCTGCCATGCCTGGGCCCACACCACTACACCACGCAGGCAGCACAATGCCTGGAACATAGATTTCATCCAGATGGCTACCATTGTTCGGTCTCCCTACTGGGCCTCTGTCTGGCTTTGGAGAATGGTGTGACAGCGGAGAACCGTCACCTGGTTCTCCCCCACACACCCCCCCAGACCGCTGGCACAGCCAGGGGCCACATACCCACTTTAGGAAGCCTTCCTCTCAGAGTGACCAGACCTACCCACACACACATTCTTTGAGTCAGTTCCAGTGCCCACACGCGATGGCTCTGCTGCTGCACAACCTATGACCACCTACCTCCAAGACCTGGCCTTGTGCTCTGGCCACCAAGGCTGCTGGCCCAACAGGGACTGCTCACACCCTAGGAGTCAGGCCTGCTGGCACCTGCCCCAAAACCCTTTTAATTCTCAGAAGATCTGGGCCACAGGCCTGGGTCTCCCAACAGCTCGGAACAGCCGGCCTGTCTGGCCAAAGGGAACCTCAGGAATCAGAAAAGCAGTGCCCTTAAGCAGCCTCTCAACCGCCCAGTGGAGCCAGGGCACTTGGCTGTGTCCGCGCGCTGGAGTCTCGGTGTACAAGTGTGTGCAGGAGAGTGGTGTGGCAGCGAGAACAGCGGACGAGTGTGTGAATGTGCGTGTACGCGCGAGGCTCCGAGTGTGCGCCGCAGCGATCCCATCCCAGGGCGGCGGGCGGGCGGGCGGGGACGGTCTCCTCCCCCCACCACGCTGAGAAATCTCAGTGAGTCACCGACTGGTTCTGCATATTAATGAGCTCGCTCGCTGCGAGGGCAGGAGCGGATTTAAAAGAGACCTGGGCGGGCGGAGGGAGGCTGTGGAGCGAGCGCGGAGCCCAGCGGAGCGCAACGCGCGGCGACAGCCGAGAGGCACCCACCGACGGGCGACGGGCGACGGGCGCAGCGGGAGCGAGAGGAGCCGGGAAGAGAGGCGCGCTCCGGCTAAGCGAGCAGAGCCGGGCAGCGTCTCCTGGCCGCCACACAGACGGCCGGGCGCCCTCCCCGAGTCCCCACTCCCGCGCCGCGCCACTCCGACCAGCATGAGACTCCTGACGGCCGCGCTGCTCCTGCTGCTCCTTGCGCTGTACGCCGCGCGCGTGGACGGTGAGTGCTCCGCAAGGCCCCTGCCTTCCCGGCCGGTCCTGGGGAATCCAAGCGCCCGATGCTAGGCTTCCTGGAACCCCGGGGGTTCTGGGTGGGCACCGAGGGCGGTCGACGGGCAGGAGACCCCCCCCCCCCCATGAGCAACTAAGTGGCCCCTGCGCTCTCTCTCGCAGGGTCCAAATGCAAGTGCTCCCGGAAGGGGCCCAAGATCCGCTACAGCGATGTGAAAAAGCTGGAAATGAAGCCAAAGTACCCGCACTGCGAGGAGAAGATGGTGATGTGAGTTCTCGCTCCGCACCGTGGGCCTGTGGCCCTGCTCTTAACCGGGTGCTGGGGCACAGCGCAGGGCTGGGTCAGGCAAACAAACGCTTCTCTCCGCCTTTAGCAGGGCCTTTGTCGTTTACCCAGCAAGTCCTTAGGACGCTGGCGCGACAGTCTGGAAGAAAATTTGGAAAGAGTCACTGTCCCGTGCTCCGGAAACAGCCTCTCCAAGGAGTTCACCTTTGCTGGGATTCAAATGGGCAGCCTGTTAGTGCTGCCCTCCTTGCTAGGGTGATCAAGGGTTAAAGGGCTCCGTATGCCAGCTTAGAACACTCAGGCTGAAATCACTCAACACACACCCAGAACTATTGAACAACTCAGACCCAACCTGTGAGGCGTGCTGCCTTCCTGTTACTGGAGAGAGGATTAAAGCATACATTGTGCTAAGCCCTCAGACCATCCTCTCAGAGCCTTCTTCCAATCAGGGGGCATGGACGGCCAGCTTTGGCCTCCAGCGATTCCATTTTGAGAATGATCCTCGCTCTACCTTCGCAGGCTGGATTCCTGTGGGTCCCTGAGCCTAAGCAGTGCTGTGGGAAGTGCTCCGTGGGGGTTAATGTTCCACATGGCTGGAGCCCTGCTTGGTGGGGATGTGGAAACTCTCTCTGAAACTGGGGCAGAGAGAACACTGCGTTTCCTCGCTCCTCTGCCTTCCCAATTAACCACTTGAAGCTAACACCACTGTTTCCCCATCAGAACTCTCTTGGCCAGGAAGGGAGCCCTTGGCAAAGCAGCTACCAGATATCTGCCATGGACCATTGGCCCCTCTTCCCCTCCCCCAGAAATAGGACACACTCTATTCTCAATCTGGGCAAGTGCCTTCCGGCCGCTGGCCCCACTGTCTCAAAGACCTCCCCACAGTGTCTGCAAAGGCAGCCCCCTCCCCCACTGCTGCACTGTAGGGCTGAAGTTTGGGGAATTCGGAAAGCCACTGGGCCTGGACCTAACCCCACCGCCTTCCTTCCCGGGCACCTAAATAACCTCCTGTCCCTGCCCCTTGCCTTATGGACCCAAGTCCAGAAAAATGGCCAGAACATCCTTTTGGGTGGGGGCCAGAAATCCCAGGAGCTGAGGGAGGAGCTATAAGCCCCTCCTGGCTCCCAGCTTGGGGACTGAAAATGACAGGGTCGTTGCATGTTAAGTCTGCAGTCCTCTAAGTGCTGGAAAAAGTTCCGCACGCCAAGCAGACCTGCCGAGACCTTGCAGGGGAGAAGCAGGGTGTGGGGTGCAGTGGTATCTCAAACGGACAGAATGCTCTGTAAACAGGCTCGCTCTTTTTCCTGGCTAAACTTCTCAGAATACAGAGGAAACTGACAGCAGGGCAAGTGCATGAAATAGACTTTATGTAGCCTCCTGAAAACCTGTAGGAGCCTCACGCGATCCGCACGCAGTCACCCTCACTAAAACCTCCACTCCACACCCAGACCTCCCCATCCTTACTGCCCGCCCCCCCCCCCAAATCCCTGAAGGGCTGCAGGTCTTCTCCCCTTTCAAGCTGCTAAGCCTCTAGAACAGACAAAGGGCCAGCACTTTTTGCCAAAGCAGGTTTTCAGCCACAAAGGCTGCACAAAAGCAAGTTTTCCAGCTCACCCTGAGTCACCCAGAAGTCTCTGATGGGCGGGAGAGGGAAGAGGGGCTTTGCAAGTGGGAGTCTTGCACCCAGGAAGGTCCAGGAGAGTCCAGATTCTAGAAATGGCAATTTGTGTCATATGTCCACTGAGCTCATGCCAAAGTCCCTGTACCCCAGAACCACTGAGAAGGACACAGGACCCACAATTTCTGAGTAACTGCTGGGGGCAGAGATCCTCAAGTCTTCACCCCACAGCCAGGATTGTGACAGAGCATGTGAGCCCTGGTGGGAGAGCTGAGCGGGACGTCCCCTCTGACTCCCCAACCCTCAGATCTTCTGGACATAGGATCCCCAGCCTGCACAGTTGACCTAGTTGAGGAAGGGATTTTTCTCAGGCTTTGCCATGTCCTTTCATTCCAAGTGCAAGAGCAGCATTATAGGCAGAGAGCAACGCATGGGCTAAATTCTTGCAGACTGACTAGGTAATATGGGGGAGGAAAACAACTAGACTCCAATTTGAAGCCTGGCTGGCCCCATGCTCAAGACCTTGAAGGAGGGACAAGACCCGGGGAGCGACAGGTCTCGTAGGGAGGGCCAGTGAAGCCAGGGACCAGTCACCCGGCATTAGTGGAAGATCCCTCCCTGCCCCAGGAAGCTTAGGGTATGGTGGGGGTCCTGGAAACTCAGAGCACAAGGGAAGGAAGAGAACAGACTGTCCAGAAATACTCTGCCCCCATTCTGGTATCGAGATTCGATTTCCTTCCTCTCCTGTCAGTTGGGAGACTCAGAGTTCATGGCCACCTCGCTCTCTTCTAGAACTTGGCCCATACGTCCCAACACTTTTATCTTTGGAGACCTGCAGGGGACTAGCTTATCTCTCTCCCTCTCTTGCTGCTCTTCCCACTCCGACCTCCAACCACCCCTCTCCCCCCCGGCCCATTCCTCAGCACCCCAGTCTTCCACCATACCTTGCTCTTGCAGCAACCTCTCAGGAGGTGACATCCTCACCTCTCGCTTTCCACTTTTCCATGTCCCCTAGGTGGTCCCTCATTTTTGAACACCATCCTTCATCCCCCACCTAGAAGCTTCCTCCTAGCTTCTGCCACCCTGACCCAGCCCTGGTTGAGAGGAACACAGCAGTTCCGGGCAGCAGTCATGCCTCCCCCTCCAGGCTGGTGCTCACACACTAAGGCCTCTCTTGCCTGGGCCACCTCATCTTCCATGACAATTACTAATAACAGTAACTATTCCTTGTGTATCTACCAGGTGCTAGGCACTTTGCATAGATTATGTCCTTGAATCATCCAATAACCCTGAGAGGTATGTTCTATTATTATACCCATTTTATGATGGGTACACTGGAATCAAAAAGGTTACCCAAGGTCCCACCCACAGACAGACCTGGACTCTATATGATGCCACCTGCTTCTCTACTGCATGGCTAGGCCTCCACTGGCTGATAGAGGTCTGAAGGGGGGTCTTATTTTTCTGCCCATGGGTGAGACAGCTGAGACTTCATGCTCAGGAATCACAATGGGCTTCGAGGCCAACAAGATTTAGCTTCAGGATAAGCAAATGCCCTGCGCCAGGAAACGGGTTTGAAGGGTCAGACAGAAACCACAGTGTGTGCAGAGCATGCCCAAGCCCTGCCGTGGGACAACTCAGACCAAGGGAAGAGGTCTTGGCATGCGTGCCTTGCTGACATTGGCTCTCTCCACCTCGACGCCAGCTTCAGAGGAGCTGGAAGAGTCCTCTGACCTTTGTTTCTAAGGGAGGCATAAGGCCTGTAGACAACACCCTGTGTGGGGGTGAAAGGTGGCGGGGCTGGGGACTATCCCACATTCTGAGGGCTCCAGGGGGAAAAGTGAGGGCCGACCACTCCATACAGGGTTAGACCCTAACGTGGAGTCAGAGATTAAGAGGACAAACAGAACCTTCCACAGAGCCAGCGAGGGGGTGATCGTACGGATAGTCTCCCTCGAAAGGAGGGAAGGGGCCACAGTGTCTCAGCGCCCTGATCAGGGCAGACCAGGGACACCCATGGCCACACTGAGGGGCTGTCATTCAGGCTCCTCAACCTTCCACCCCATCCTGCTCCATTTCAGCATCACCACCAAGAGCGTGTCCAGGTACCGGGGTCAGGAGCACTGCCTGCACCCCAAGCTGCAGAGCACCAAGAGGTTCATCAAGTGGTACAATGCCTGGAACGAGAAGCGCAGGTATGCTCCGCCTCCTTTCGCCTTTCTCCCCGCCCCTCCAACCTTTCTTCCCACCTGCCCCCCAGATGCAGATCCTAGACCCCTGGTAGGTCCTCTCGCCCCGTCGAATGGATGAACACCCACCACAGTAACCACAGCAGGCAGATATCCAGACATGGCTTGTACACCCCCAGGGACAGGGAACTCACCACGTAACAAAGCAGGCTATTGCTCTCTTAGACAGTGGCAAGCATCGAAAATGTATTCTTTTGTGAACTGAAGTTTGTCTCATTTTAACTTTCATATTAAATTCCTCTTCTAATTTAAATGACGTCAGTTCTCTGACCCCCGGGTTCGCTCTGTCAAAGGCCAGGTGAGCCCCCGGTACAGCGCTCACGTGATTCTTGTGGGGTAAAACATGACACGTAATTTAATGGGTTTATTAACTATAAAACTGTGGGACAACCACAAATGATAAAGATGACTCCTTGCTAACCATATACTCTCCCGTCAAGGTGCCCGCACCCCCTGCTGCCCAGAAATCTGATAAACTCCTTCCCACATAGGTGCAGGAGGGACCTGGGGTTTTACCCTTTAAAATCGAGCTATTCTTAACCTCAGGGGCAGCAGTGGCCAGATGACCAGAGCCCTGAACCAGACCCCCACCCTCTCTGGGCTCTGTTTCCCCATGATAAAAAGATGGCTTCCCAGCTCTGATTTCCTGGGGTCCTATACCTGGCCTCAGAGGGACAGGCCAAGTTCCTGGTTCCCTCCTACCACATAAAGGTGAGGCTGTCCTGAAGTAGACCCAGCCCTCGCACTCAGGGCCTGTTCACATCTGTATCTGTACAGCATGGCCAGGGAAGCAGGTGCGCACACACATGCAGGTGAGTCCCCCAGGAGCTGGTGCCAGCACCTCATCCCACAGAGGGGGAAACCAAGGCTAAGTGGGGGTAGGGAGCGACTTGTCTGAGAGCACAAGACAGGAAGCCAGGCTTCGCAGTGTCACCTTCCCGCTCCCTACAGTCGAGGCCTGCTCTGCTCCTCCCATCACCCGACTCAGCCGGCCCTTCCACCCTAAACTCAACCCATGAGCAGCTCCCACAGCTGACATTTGGGCCCAACCCCAGTACCTGAGCCTTTTGTGCTGCCTCCAAAACTGCCTCGTCTGCAGTTGCTTGAAATAGAAAGTGATGAGAGCAAGAGATTATTTTCTACACATCTGATGGGAATGGAGCCCTCTTCCTGGTCAGGGCAAGCAGCTCACGTGGCAAAAGCAGGACCTGTCCCATCCCGTCACACTCCAGCCCCTGCGTCATCAAAAGTGTAACGAGGCTGACCTTAGGGCCAGTTCATGGAGGGGTGGAGAACATTTTCATCCGACTCCTGGGAGATGCTCAGACCTTTTTCCAGGTGCATTTGTCCCTCACCCCTCCACCTGGGCAGCAACTTTAAAGAACAGGAGGCAGACTCAAGCCCGTGCAGTCCTGTCATTTTTATTTCTGCAAATTCCTACCATGAGGGCAGTAAGGGCACCTCCGTCCCCAGAACTCTCATCATGTCATTATAAAATGAGCTCACCCCTCTTTCTTGGGATGCTGAGATGTCCTGGAAGAGGAAGGGGGCATTCATTCCCTTGTCCTCCCCCCCTCCCTTCCCTGTAAAAGATCAAAAATGTCTCGTGAATGTAGAATGGAGATAAGGAACTACCTTGAAGTCCTCTTTGCAGAGAGACTAGGAGAATGCTGAACCTCAAGTAGAGGAAGGAGAGGACAGAGGACAGAGGGCCTGCCCAGTCCCTGAGGCCCAGACTAGTGAGCTCTGAGCATCTCAGGCCCAGAGCTTCCGATTGCCACTGGCAGCAGCAGCAGCAGGCATTTGATTTCAATGCATCATGAGGTGGTCTTGCGCAGAAATCAGGAAACAGGCGGAGGGAGCAATGAGCTGTCTGAGTGTGAAGCGTGGCCCTACGGCAGCCATGGGGCAGAAGAGAAGGGATTAAAGTACATAAATTAGATGGTTTTGGAGGTGAGGTGGCAAAGTCAGCTTGTGGAGGTACACAGGCCTGATAAGTACTCAAGGAGACGACCTGGAACCACAGATCTCCACAACAGCCCCAGTCTCACGAACAACTCTTTAGTCTTAAGGCAGTTCCTCTAGAACTGGTGTTTTTCTGGAGGAAATGCATTTTTTTTGGACAAAATAGAAAGGAAGACACAAGCGTAAGTTGAGAGGGGAGATGCCTCTCGTCCTCCCGCCCATGCTGGAGACAGAACTCATTCCTATCACGGACATTCAATGTCTGTAAGTCTCTTGTTTCCTCGTATACAAAGAGGATCCGCTTCCCAGGGCTTTGAAGATAAAATGAGACTGCAGAGGTGGAGGCTGTTTAGAAGGCACAGAGCCAGGTTCAGGTGAGCTTTTGTGGTCCGTGGGATGGCATCCTTTGAGATGTTCCCCCCACTTCTCCCGTGCTCCTGCAGTCCCAGGAGGGGATGCTCCCAAAGACAAGAAAGAGGCAGCAAAGCCACCAGCCCGTGCACTGCCTGAGTCATATCCCGAGCCATTTACACTGGTGTTTTCTCTCCCCAGGGTCTACGAAGAATAGGGTGAACAACCCCGATGGGAAAACATCTTACTGGTTGGGAGACAGCAAAGAACTTTGCAGAGTTAAAAACAAAAAACAACCTTTCCTTCTCACAGGCATAAGACACAAATTATATATTGTTACAAAGCACTTTTTACCAAGGGTCACTTTTTACATTTTATAGCTGTGTGCAAAAGGCTTCCAGATGTGAGACCCATCTCTATTGTGCTCCAGACTTCATCACAGGCTGCTTTTTACTGAAAAGTGGGAAACTCATGCCTTTCCTTTGTTAAAAAAAAATGCTTTTTTTTTTATTTGTCCAGATATCACTTATCCATCTGAGCTTTATAAGCGCCTGGGAGGAACAGGGAGCATGGTGGAGGCGTTTCACAGCAGCGCTGCTCCGCTCCTAGCACAGGAAGCTTTCCGCTCAGAGGTCCTGGCGCCTCGGCACAGCTGCCGCGGGCTCTCCCGGGTTCATGGTCAGTCACAGGCGCAGGGGACCCCACAGTGGCCCCAGCCGCAGGGCGAGCAGAAGCAGATCTCTCTGCATCTGTTCTTTTATGAACTAGAGTTTGGCTGCCAGGGAAGTGGGCTCCAGCCCCCTGGTTCATTTTTTACACACTCTAAGGAAACATTTTCAAAATCCCGGGATGGCGAAGCAATCTGTCCTTAAGGAAGGGCTAGGGTCTGCTCTCCAATCTGTGGGTTTGCAGAAGGTTCACTGCTTCCATAGTTAATGCTTTGGAAGTAGGTGAAGTTTCTGACCCTGTTAGCAAAAACAGGAGAAAACCTAAAAATATACAGATACACGCACGATATACCGCTACGGACACAGGTTCTATTGACAAGGGAGAACCTTCAAAGCATGTTTCTTTCCCTCATTGCAATGGAACATGCAGTACTAAGCCAATCTACCCGTGATTCCCCCACGTAATTCTTCAATGTTAAACCGTGCAGTCCTGTTTTGTAAGCTAAGATGACCATGTGCCCTCTCCTTTGTAAATATACTCATAAGAATGCCCCCTCCACACATGGCCCCCTCAGCATCTGCCGCATCGTACTGCTGTGTCTTATGCTATGTAAATGTCAGAAACCATTAGCGTTGCATGCAGGTTTCATATTCTTTCTAAAACAAAAAGAAAGTAATAAAATATATTTGAAATGTACCAAAATTCTGGACTACTGACTTTTCTTTTCCATGTAATTAAGCCAGGATAACAATCAAATGTTTACCATGCCCTGAGTAGACAGAGACAAATGTACTGGAAGGAAAACTGGTGTTTTTTTCCCCAAATACCTGTCAACACTGTCACCTTTATGGAATGTCAGCACAGTCCTGAGACATAAAGCCAGGCCTCGAAGCTAAGGCTTCCTCCCCACCTGACTTCCACACCTGGAGTAGGTACATCAGACCAGCCAGGTCGGTGTGCACAGTACTGGAGGGTCCCACTGTGGTCCCCATTTAGAGAAGAGAGGAGACAGGGGACTAGTCAAGATCCCTCTGGTCCAGGGCCCCAGGATTCCCGGGGCAGGTGATCATGGAGGGGTGGGAAGTGCCCAGTAAGAGGCCGTGGGTGTCTGGAGCCAGGCTGTCGGAGCCACAGCTGGGGAGGTACTGAGGCTCCATTTCTGCTTCTGCAAGGTGGAGACGAAAGCATACCTCATGGTGCTTCGGGGGCTGAACGAGGCAATCCACGTATAGCACTCAGGACCAGGACATGGCGAGCACTGGGTAAACGTGAGATCCTTTCATAGTCACAAGACCAGGCCACCTGTTCTTTACAGAAACTGCCCACAGCCGCATCTCACTACATCCAAGTCAGCTAGGCCCTGAAACTCTGCCTGCCTGGGTGCCCCACACTCCACAGCACTGTCCAAGGGGACATGCCTCCACCTCGTCTGCACTTCTTGTCTGCAACATGAGGAACCAGGAGCCAGCAACATGCACGGCTGGCTCGGCCAACACTTAGGGGGACACACAAGCAAGTACCCTGCCCAGCACGTCCTTAGCAGGCCCTTTCCATCACAGCTTCGTCTCCTGACAGCACCGTTCTGCCAAATGTATTCCTAAAGAAACTGAGGACCAGAGGGGTCACTCGTCACACTGCTCCAGTGGCTGAGCCTGGCTGCTTTTCTGCTGAGGGGAGCAGCAGCGGTGAGCCGAAGCCACACTAGGCCAGGGCGCCCATGAATGCCCGGTGTTGGTCCCGCCTTTCCCTTCATTATGGAGGAAGAAGGGAGACAGGACAGGGAAGCCTAGACACCAACAGACAGAGCGGAGCCTGAGGAGAGCCCCAGTCGGAGGGCACGTAACAGGGCAGTGGAGGGAGAGTGATGGGGGGTCTCTACCAGGAACCCTGCGCTCTGCGTGGGCTTTCAGGGCGGTGCCACTGTAAGGAAGTCAGCTGACAGTCCCCCCCAACACACACACACATCTCCTGCCCCGCAGACACAAAGGCCTCTCCATCCAGCATGGCGGGGGGGGGGCAGGATTCTCTGTGCTGCTCCCTGAGTTTCAGGCTCCACCTTCCCCCTTCCGCTCACTCTAAACACGTCACATACACACCTCTCCCCCCTTGCTCGGCCTCTCCTCCATCCCACCTGTGGTTCCAGTGCCAGCACCTCCTCTTCCAGCCTGCTGGCCCAGGTGTGCCCTCCATCATCTGACCTCCCAATCAGAGGCTGGATTCGTAGTAACAGTAACAACGCCCCTTACAGCGTGCCAGGCACCGGCACAGGCTCTTGCCCTGCACGCACTGGCTTCACCCTCCTAACACTGCTGCCACCCCCCAGACCAGCTAGGGACTTGTTTAGGAGGGACCGGAGGTCAGTTCAAGGAGAGCTGAACTTCAAGGCCTTGTCTGTCAGAGAGCAGGAAAGGTGGAATGTTGTGCGTGACTGTCTAATCCCTGGGGGACAAAAGCTGACTATGCTTCTGAGGATGACTTAGACCCTGTCCTCCAACAGACAGGTATTAGCTGGACCACGAAGAGGCTCTCAGCCCCAGCACCTCACAAACGCCAAAAGGGTCCTCCCGTGCCAGGAACGGTGCCTGGCTCCAGAGAAGAATGCCCTATTTTTGCACTTACAGAGCTGTTTCCCGTCATTTTTCTCCTCTGGGCTTCCCAGCAGCTCTAAGATGTCTACTTACCACATTCCAGAAAGGAGAGTGACTCTAGTGCAGCAAAGCAAGGCCAGGCCGCCTTTCCAAGCAGGCCCTGAGACTGTGTCTCTCCCAGGTCTCCCTGGAGGGGCTGAGCATGGTCCTCTGAAATCCCTCAGCAGAACTACAACAGACAGGCATGCTAGGGGTCCAAATGCCACACCCCTGACCCCCCACTCTCACACGCATGTCCTGAGAAGGTACACAGTGCTACGCCAGGCTCGACCCCAGGACGGCCGCATTCGGGAGAACTCCAGCCCAGCTCTGTCTCATCTCCACCCAACCAAACCCTCCTCAGGCCCCCCCTTCACCATGGGGAGTCAGGGCCAGCCACATCACAGCATCACAGGCCTGATGCAAAATAAAGATGCAAGGCCCCCTGTTCAAAAACTATTATGACTTTCAAGATGGCAACAGCAGAACATGTCATAAGCCCACAGAGCAGCCCTAGACCTCAGGTTTCAACTCTCACACGCATCCGACAGCTCATTTTGGCCCTGAGTCATTACATAACTTGTACTACAATTTAACAGTTTATTTTAACTTGAACATCTCACAAGATGTGTTCTTAGAAGCCAAGGACTGACTGTGTTTTATGATTCTTTATAAAAACCTCCTAGAGCCTATGACCGCACTTATGAGGTACTCAGACACTGAATTAATCTCAGTCTTCAGGAGCTCCCGACAACATGCTTTCTGCACTCACTCACTGAGCTGCTACTACATGCAAAGCCCGCACTGAGCACTGCAGGGTGAGGTGACACTCCTTATCCTCAGGACAGAGACTAGTCACTCATCCACCCAGCACTGTGTCGTTATGCAGCATTTGCTATGAGGGGCCCACGGTGCTCAGTGCTGCAGATGGCCCCTCCAGAAACCCTCAGTCTACGAGGAAGGCTAAGACATTGCCTGAAATGGCCTGTTGGTCCAAGCACCATTTGAGGGTTGCACAGCAGGCTGTGGGGGTGACCCCTCACCCAGTCTTGAAGGAGGCGACCCCTGACCAAGAGCTCTATCAGCTCTGGGAGAGCTCAGGGCAAACCACGAGTTGTTCCCAGGCAGCAGCAGGAAGGGCTGTGTGGCCTGTGGCCTGCTGGTCCACGTGCCCTGAGACAGGCCCACACAGACAGAGCACGCCAAGGGCGGAAAAGTGGAGAATGCTGAGGGAATTCAGAGCGGCCTCAGGAACACCAGCCATGCCCCAGTTGGACGTCCAGAGAAACCTGCCTCAACTCCAACCTCTGCGCCCATTTCATCCATCTCACTTCCTCTCCATCATACGTCTCATCTGACCTGCCCATAAACTATGGCTGGGACTTCTCCAACCTCTCAGGCAAGGAAGCCCACCACAGCTCTTATGTTCACCCTCCCACACAAGGAAGGCTCTTCCTGGCTGGAGAGCCCTCAGGCTGTTTTCCTGTGCTCTTTTTGAAAAGTTGAAAAGACATTCTTAGAAGGCATCAAGAAAGAAATAAAACCCAAAGCCATTTTCTTGCTTTCAAGGTCACATCTCCCAGCTTCCACCACACCAGGCTGCTCTGACCGTGCCACCACGGGGTAGCAAAGAGCCGGTGCGCCTCAGCCAAGGTCTCCCCCGGTCCCCAGAGACTGTATGGGAACAGTGACAACAGTAACTGGCACAGTTATTGCTTCCTGTGAGCCAGACCCTGTGCCAAGGGATTTACGTGCCTTATCCCATTGAATGGGTAACAATTACGGCAGGGTGTTCTATTATTAGCTCCACTTTACAGATGGGGAAACTGAGGCTCAGTGAGATGAACACATCGCCCGTATTCAGGAAGCTAGTTGGTGGCAGACACGGGATTCTGGCTCCAGAGCAGGGCTTTTGCTCCCTGAAATACACAAGGTCTTGCAGCTGCTGTCGACTCCGGCCCAGAGGAGACTCTGCTGTGCCCTCACCCACACTTACCTCCTGTTTACTGAATACAGATGAATCATCAAGTTAACTTGGGCCATAGGGACAACCAGCCTTAGCCAGGTTTGTTCTGCGTGTGGCTCGTTTTGTCTTTGGGAGGCAGCAGACTGTAACAACCACAGGTTCCTCTGGGGCTTCTCTTACTGACCCGACAAATGGAGCCCTACCACTGTGAGGTCGCTGCTCTGGCCCACATTTCATAGACACAAACTGCTTGAATAGAAGCTGCCAGAGATTTTCACCCCTAACACCAAATAAGTTGAATACGCAAAATGGCAAGGATATCATCAAATTCAGCTCAATACTTTGGTTAGAAACAAGTTGAAACCATCAAGATGTTGGTTTAAAAAAATGAATTCACAGCTAAGCTGGGTTTAAAATCATCAGCCTCGTTTCACAATGAGGAGAGCTGATATTCTGGGATGACTAGCAGGGTATTTAATTAGATGCAAATAAGACTTTCATCTAATATTCGAAGTTATTCTCCAGAGCAAATGGAGAAGGTGAAGCAACAGGCTCTTTCTTTCAACCCATTGTTTCATTCAAGGCAACCCTCGCAGAAGAAGCATTTCTAAATTACAAAAAGGCTTTTGTCCCCCAGAAATAATGGACTGGAGTTAAGTATTTACATTAGTAGAGCCAAAAATATATATTATAAACTAAGAAAATTATGAAAGAATATCCTTTGATTCCTTTATAGCTGAAAGGTATCAGCATGCTAATTCCATGTATTTTGAGAGGCAGCAAAGTTTAATAAAAACAATAGCAACAACCACAACCAATAATTATTGAGTGCTTTCTCACCAAACTCTGTATTAGTTTCATTTTACAGATGAGGAACTTAAGGCTCAGAGAAGCTGAGTAACTTGTCCAAGGTCACACAGTGGCCAAGTGGTCTTGGGCAGTGTGAAATCTTTGTTTGGACACTCCTAGGGACCATATGTCCTGGTTTGCCTGGGACAGTTCTGGCCTACGACAGTTGTCCCACTGTAATTATGAAGAGTATTCCCTTTCACTCTCTCAAAACAGTGCTAGTGTGGTTGTTAGGACCACCCCACTTACAGGGCCTAGCAGGAGAGTACATAGGATGAGGGGACCACTTAGAGTCTAAAAAATAACTAGTCAACCTTTCCCCTTGGACAACCTACTCCTAAGTGAGTGTGGGCCCTTTGGAAGTGATGGTGACTCTTAAGCCCCATAGAGAACCCTACAGAATCTTCCTGGGCAGTCCCCTGGTTTTCCTGTTCCACTCTGGCCTGCCTCCCGTTAGACACAGGTTGGAGCTGACGCCCATGGATTGTTCAGTGGGGGCACACCGCACTTTGCAGACCCATCTGTTGAATGAAGACCCAAATCAAAATCCTGGTCCCCCTCTCCATGTGTCTGTCTATATGAGATTCCCCAGACAATTAAAATATCAGATTCTGGTTTCAGGAGAACAAAAGTCAGCCAAGCAGCTGCACTTCCCAGAGGATGGGAGAAAACCTTTCCCCACACTTTGGTCAGCATGTGCTGTAAGCGGGGGATTAGCACTTCAGAGCAGTGGTAATGGGATATGAGCTTTTGACATCCTATTCTGATTCAGGGAGGCTGGGGAGGGTTGGGACATATAAGAAAGCTTGAGCAAATCCATGGAGACACAAAGGTGCAACACCCCCGCCCCTCGCCACCCCGAAATCTTCCCACACCAGTCCTGAGCATGTCATCTGTCAGGACTGGCTGGGGCACTTGTCAAGTCAGAGTGTTTTCCTGCAATAAGGCTGCTGACTTGCTCCCTGCCCTCAGCCTCGGAGGACCTGAGGTGGGAGAGAGGGCAGAGCCCCAAGACACAGGCCATGCTGCAGCCTCAGCCTCGCGGAGCCACCTGGAGCCCATGCATCTTGGGGGGGGGGGTCGGGTACCTGAGTCCTTCAGCCTCACTGACTCACCTGTCCTCTCCCTGTTCAGCCCTTGGACTGGCACCGGGCTCTAAGGCTTCAAGGCATCCAGCTCCTGCTTTGCCTGACCAGACCTTCCGCAGATACTAAAAGGTTTTCAGCCCTTTCCAGGCAACTCTATTCAAACAGGCCCTCATGAGAGAGATACACAGAAGGGGCCCAGGCCTCCATCCCAATGTCCCATCCCCATGTGTCTGCAGAGCGGAGACTACACGCTGTGGGCCAGCGGCCTCCTTCAAGCCCTGGCTCCTCTCCTGAAAAGCCCAGTGACCATGAGCAAGTTACTTAATTTCTCCCAGCCCTTTAATTTCTTCCAATCCCAACTTCACAGGGCTATAGTGAGTATTAAATGAGATATATGCCTCAACATGGAAAGTAAGCAGTCAGTACATGGTGGTTGCTTATTATTATTACCATCCTGCATTTAAAATTTCCAAGGGAAAATTATAGTTTTTCCTATGTTGATATCATAATTATTAGGCATAAAAAGGCCAAACTTGGGGCACATACATGTCAAGAGAAGTTGGAACCATCTGTGAACTTAGGTGAACGTCTGCGCCTCAGTTTCATCACCTGTAAAACAGGAATAATAATAGTGCTTAACCTCAAAATTTTTTTATTAAAAACACTAAATGAGATAATTACAGTAGAATATGTAAAACTTATATAACACATAAGCACACAGTAAATGATGGCCAGCAATAATAATAATTTCATGTTACTCACAAGAACATATTTTTTTTTTAAGATTTTTTATTGGGGAATTAGGGGGATGGGAATAGTGCTGGGGAGTCGGGGGATGGGGAACAGACAAGTTGCTGTCATTTTGTTCCTCAGTCTAGCTGTGGAGGACGTTGCCCCACCGGCCCAAGTTGGCACCATCATTGCGCTCCTCTAGGATGTGGCAGATCAGTCGCCGGCCTCTGGACGGCCGCTCACTGCAGCCGCTGGCCGCTCACGCTGGCTGCTGGCCGCTCACGCCGGCTGCTGGCTACACACGGCAGCCCATGGCAACCCACTGCCACAGGGGCTGCAGCCTATGCCGTCACCGGCGACTCACGGCAGCCCAGCTCCAGGCCGAGCCGCCATTCAGCATCTTAGCTGTGGAGGGCAGTGTCACCGGCCCCCACATGTGGGATCCGAACCGGGGCCCCCCGGCATTCCAAGCCAGTCCCTAACCATCGCGCCACTCGGCCGGCCCACAAGAACATATTTAACAATCTAAAGACTCTTAAATCCGCCTGTATCCAATAGCTCAATTTCTCCAAAGTTATCAATTTTTTAACTGCTTTTGGACACTGGAACCTCTTGAAAAGCTAATGAATGCTGCTTCCTTTTCCCTAAAAAAAAAAAAAAAATACACAGACTATCTTGCAAACAATTTCCGGAGTTCCCGGATCCCCCTGAAGTTATCCTTACGGTCCTTTGGACCCTGTGTAAGTAACCCCTGCCCCAGACCATCACGGATTGTGCATCCAGAGGCTGCATGACTGCGGCCAGTAATAGGAGCCTCCCAATTCATAAAGCAGCTCACTGTGATTGGAAAATCCCAAATGCTAAAAAGTTTTTATGTTCTTCCTTAAATCAGGACATTAAAAGAAGCTTCTTGAGGTCCGGAGCAACACAAAGATAGCACAATACTGTTTTCAGGTGCCAGCCCTTGATGTGCTGGGGAGGCAGGGGCCATGTTGTGACATGTCTGATCCTCTCTAGGCTAAACTTGCCTGTTCTCTCAGCCATTCCAAACGACAGCTTCCATGCCCTTTGCCATCCAGATCATCCTTCTCACACTCCCTGCGTGGTTGTGGCTTATTTCCTTTGCCTAAGACATTGTATTTCTATTAGCTCGTCCTCTGTCTGTGCTACTGTTCTTAGCCACCTCATCACAGCCATTAAGTGGGCATTTCACTGACGCCCAAGGGCCCATCATACAAGAGCACAGTGTCATGCACACACACCCCGACTCTAACCTAGTGTTTGGACAATTGATTTTGAACCTAAACCCAACACTTTACATTTATCCCAATTAAATTTAGTCTCACCACCGTCTTCCCTAACACTCCAAACATGTTCTATTACCCAGTGCATTAATTCTGCCTCTCAGCTTTGAGACATTTGCAAATCCCACACAAGATAAGGAACTCAGTGAGACAGGCACCTCTCCCTGTGTTAATCTCAGGGCTGAGTGCCTTCCACATGTTGTCATTCAATCTTTACACCAGCTCTGTGAAATTGGCATTGACATCTGTACCACCATCCCTGTTTTATAAACAAGAAGACTGAGTCTGATAGAGATTCAATCACTTGCATGAGGTCACACAGGCACCAAGCTGCCAAGCCAGGATTTCAAACCAGGCCTGTCTGAGCCACACCATTTTACCACAGCCTCAGCGTTTCCAGATTAAAGGGTATTTTTCTAGCTACGTCTGTCTTTCCAACGAGGCTGTGGGATCTCTGACAATAGTGCATAGGTTTGTCTCTGAAGTCCCAGCACCTGGCACATAGTAGGTGTTTTATGACTAGCGGAGGAGAGGAAGCAAGTCAAGGGGTCCCTGTGGATTAGTGTGTGAAAGAATGCTCCTGATACTGAACCCTGAAGTTCAGGCTCTTCTTTTAGAGCATTTATTCTACCCTGTGGAACAGTAGGATATATTGTCGTCCACACCTGACTGGAAAGTTCTGTGTCCACAGTCCCTAGGACTATGCTGGCCCTAAAATTGTAACATTCATGCACCCAAGTCGCTAGAAAGCTGACCCAGAAGAGAGGCCCTGCATCCCTCCCACACTGTCCTATTCCTGTGCACCATGGGTCCGGGGGTGGACTCTCCCAGTGTGTCCCTCCCACTCTCCCCACCCCAGTGGGCCTCCTCAGCACAGGGGGCTGCCTGCTTGGAGGGAGATGGTTCGGAAAGCCTCTGCCTTGAGATTTCTCAAATGCTCTTGACGGGGTAGCCAAATTCCTAACTAACTCAAACACTCTTTTTTCATCAAACAGATTCTTGAGTGAACTCATAGAGCTGTAATAGTGAGGCATCAAGCTAAGGACAAGAGGCTTGGTATGAAATAACCAAACACTACCACTGGTGTCAAACTACCATGTGGGTGTTTGACCAGTTCTGTCCACATAGCACTACTTTTCCACGTACCCTGCCCCGTGGCACACAAACCCTACTATGGCCAGTTCCTTTTCCTAGAGGCTGCAAGGCCTTAATTCTTCCGAAAAACATTAAGCAGTTGTTCCACCAATCATATCTCTGTGGATGCATAGACTGAAAGACCCAAGGAAGGCAGGCTGGGCCCAGCACTCATGGGAAGGAGAAAGATCAAAAGCGCCATCTTGTGGTTACTTCACAACTCGCACGCTGCTTATCTGAACCACGACCTCAGTAACAGCATCTCAGCATCTTGCGCTTTCCTTTGGAAGCCCCTTCCCAGCCTGTAAAACCTGCGGGGGATATAAACCACAATGCCCACCCCACCTGACACCAGCAGTGGGGAATGGGCACCGTATATGACCCGTGATGGGCAGAGCTCAGAATCCTCCCCCTAGCACACTGATTGGCTGAGACATGGACACAATTCAAGCCAATCGGGGCCATCACAAGATTTACTAGGTGGAAGCTGGAGGAAGAGGTTTCTTTTTAATCACAAGCCATAAGGATGTGGACTCAGGACACCAGAGATCTTTGTGATCCTGTGAAGAAAACTTGCCTGAGAACAAAGTCAACACACAAAAAGAATCAGAGCCGAGAAATGGAGTGAGGGGACTTGGACCACATGAGTGAGCCCCCAGATCCAGCTTTGCCTGAAGTAGTTCTCTTCCCAGTTACAGGAGCCAAGTCATTCGGGTTTTGCTTAAGCTAGTTAAGAGTCAAGTCTCTGTCACTTATAATCAGAGACATAACACATCAATAAAAGTTTCTTTTTAAAGTGAAGTCTAGTTGCAGAAAATGATTAATGCTTACATTAACTTTATAATTAATTCTTTTAAAAACAACTGTTAATTTGAAACAGAACCCTTTCTGAGTATTTTATATTGTAAAATATCTCTGCAGCCTGTGGGACAATATGGAAATATCTTCAGCAACTACTGTATAAACCCTTTAAACCAATAATTCAGTTTCTAAGAGTCTGTGATAAGAATCCCAATCAAAGAAATTAATACTTGTGTGGAGATGTTCACTGCAGCATGATTTACCATAGGTAAAAATAAATAAATGAAACAAAAGCAAACTCAAAAGGTTAGGCTACAATTGAGTATGTTATGGCACGTCGATTTCGTTAAATATACATAGCTAGGCACACCTTTCATATTCCAGCTATAGAAATACTTATTCAAACATTTGTGGAACACCAACAATAATTTATGGAGTTCTTATGGATGATGTATTTTACATGTTTCATGTCATTTAATCCTGGAACAATTGAAATGTTAGGAACTTTTTTTACAAACCCTTTTTACAATAGAAGAGTATTCTAAGGCTTGGAGGAATTTATAGTGAAATTTTCAGTAGAAATGACAAAGGATTTGAACCCTGTAGTCCAAAGTCCACACACACGCCTACTATGCTTTACTCCGTGAACCAGGCAAGGCACTGAGATGCTCACTCGAGTTAGTGTATAAGCAGCACATGGCCTCTGTGGGAGCAGCTTTGCCTGTTTAGCTGTCCTTTCTCGCTCATGTTCCAGGAAGGGGTGGAGGAAAGAGCCTTGATTCAGCATCTACCAAGCATCAGACACTGTGCTGGGTACTTTGGTTCCACTGTGTACATTAACCCTTGCCATGGCCCCTAGTGGGGGGTGTTACAATCCTCTATTTCTACAGAGTTCAGAGAGATTGAGAGGTTTGCTCCCGGTCAGGGACACGGCGCATTATCCCCATGTGTGATGAGGAGATGAATGGGAGAAATTGTGGAGACCTGCTCAGTCAGAGCAGAGGCTATGGACCTGGGAATGGTCCGGGGGCTTCAAAAGTCGGACAGAAGAATAGCTGTGCTAAAAATTGGGGGTGAAATATCCGTGCCCTAAAACCTGGGATGGGGAGAACAACAGTATGTCAATAGCTACCATGGTTGTGCTTACTCCACGCCATCACTCCCCATGATTATCGCATCTCCTCTTACCCTAAGAGTGCAACCCAGGCGTCAGTACCCTATTTTACAGATCAGAACACCCAGCAAGTGAGTGGCGCCACCAGGCCACAAAACCAAATAAAGATCCATTCTCTCTACACTCCAGCCTCTCTGGAGCTCAGGTTGAGTCTGTGGCAATTTCCAAACACGAGACACAGAGAGGGGCTGGGGTGGGGGAGCCCACATCGCTCTGAGGTCCGAATGGCAGCAGCACAGCTGGTGAGAGACAGCAACCCAGCTCCCACTAATTGTCCCCCTTTGTGGTGTTCGGTGAAGGACTCAGAAGAAACCAATCTTTGTGTCTTTTCCTGGTTAAAATTCTCCGTGGAAGAGAAACCTCAAAGCAGCCACCAAGCCGGTCTTTGTTGGGTTTCTAGGCAGTAAGGATGCTGCATGTCGACACTTAGCGCTCCGGGAGAAAGAGGCTCGGCTATTCAAAGGGGAACTCAACAAGAGTCTTTCTCTCCCAAGTCCTTGCGATTTTGGACTCACTTTTTATCCCCGGAAGAAATGTTGAATCCCTGTTTCCTCCCCATCTAAAGATTGTTCCTGCAAGTTCAGAAGCTGTCAGTGGAAGATTTTCCTGAGTAATTTGCACGGTCCCCATTTTCCACCCCATTCTGGCAGAATCAGCTTGACTTTCAGAACCTTGAAACCTTCATTTTTGAAAAAGCTCAACACACTCAGAAATAAATAAATAAATAAGTCATGTTATATAATGTATAATTAAATATAAAATAAATATATATAATTTAAAACTCATCTGGTTATTGTGTCACAAACAAGCCTCCCCTGCATTCCACCAAAATAAGGTGCCAGGCAGGTTTGTAAAGAGCCACTCAATGGAAACTTTAGCTTAATGTGCTTGTCCTAAAAGAGCCCATTTATCCTGAAAGAAAAGCCAAAGCAAGTTGAGATTCTACAAATACCCCATCCCAAGTGGGAAAGGGGCCCATTCCAGCTCCACAAAGAGTAAACTAACAGCTTCTAAAAGCAAAAACCTCTTGCCTTTCTGGGCCCCAAGTTCCTCTCTGGGTCAATCATCATCATCATCATAACTATCACTTCTACAGCAGCTAAAATGTGCGGGGCCCGCTGGGGGCCCCCTGGAGGCAAGTGACATATTTCGTTCCATCAAACCCTCAGACTTTCCAGAAGAGGAATGCTTCACCCCACTCTGCAGATACAGAACCTCGGGCTCCAAGACTTTCAGAACCACGCAGCTAGCAAGTGGCAAAGCAGGAGTCAAGCCATAGCTGTTGGGCTCCATTCTGCCCCAATCGCCCACGCCCCTGCCCATCTCCAAACCCTCCGCTCAGCTCATGAGAAGATCTACAAGCCATTAGGTTAGACTGTGATGCTGAGGTGAGAAATTTTCCTCCTTCTCTTCAACAAGCTTTCTGTTGACCCTCGACCCCAAACAAGATGTTCCCAAACAAATATCCTCTGACCTCTCTGCCCAGAGAAAGCAGTACTCTAGACTCTCTCTTCTTCATCACTCGGTCAGCCAACCAACTGCAAACCTTGCTCAAGGGTCCTGGGATCCAAAGGTGGCAATGGTTCAGCCATTTTGGAGAGTAGTTTGACAGGGTATTATCATAAAAAAAAAGCCCATTTCTGGCATCCTATAAAATATCTGACCTTAAAGGGATGGCACAGTCAAGCGGGGCAATTAAAGATAATTTAAAAAAGGAAAGTCATTGGTGTGCTGGGGGACAGTCCAGGAGAGTCAATTGCACGACTTGAAGAATTTTTGTGAGCCAGTTATTAAATTGTTGGTAGTCTGAAATTAGCCACGGTCGGAGAATTTACAGCACAGAAATCGGGAGATGCTACAAATCAGGTTTTGGTTTAGTTTGGTTTTCCCCAGAGAGCCAGTTATTAAACATTTACCAGCACACCCCTGGGAGAATTTGTAAAAAATGTGGGCAAAATTAAGGGAAATCAAACAGGACAATGCAGTCCCCTGGGGTTAGCAACAGTGGGGAGCTGTTAGCAACTGAGACCTGAAGCAGCAAGAGCAAGGAATCGTTTCCAAGCCCAGACCGTGTGGCTGGAGGGGAGGTCCATCCTTCAGGGCCTTTGAGAGGCGATTCAACAGGGCAGGAGATGGGAAGAGAAATACACCAATCTCACCCCCTTCCCACCTCACCATCTCCGGCTGGTGCCTACCTTTGACCCCGCCCACTTGAAAGCAGAGGGTGAGGGAGCCCCACCCTACATACTCTCACACACACACACCCAGTGAAGTCCATTACGGATCAGTGTCGGGGCACCGGGCACAGGAATGAGAAGGAGAGAGGGGTCCCTCTGGGGGTACCCTGTATCCAGAACAATGTGCTCAGATATTGTTTTAAAAGTTGTCTTAGGGCCGGCCGAGTGGCTCAGTTGGTTAAGAATTGGCTTAAGAGCGCGAGCTCTGAGCAACAGGGCCACTGGTTCGATTCCCACGTGGGCCAGTGATGCTGCGCCTGAGCTGAGCTGCCACTGAGCTGCCAACAGGTGGCAGGATGGCTCAGCCAGTGAGAGCACATGCTCCTAACAACAAGACTGCCTGTTTGATGGTGGGCTTCTCCAGCCCGCAAATAAGACTGAACTCGGCAACTTGAGCTGCGCTGCTGCCTGGATGGCTCAGTGGATAGAGCGTGCACTCTTAACAACAAGGCTGCCGGTTTGATTCCTGCATGGGATGGTGGCTACGCCCACCCGCAACTAAGATTGAACACAGCACCTTGAGCTTAGAGGCCACGAGCTGCTGACAGGCTGCCAGATGGCGACTGGCACCCTGCACAACTAATATTGAAGAACAATAACTTGGCTGGTCCCCCTCCCCAAATCCCCAACACTGTTCCCCTCCCCCAATTCCCCAATTCTTTTAAAAAATTGTTTTAAATTATTTATTATTTTTTAAAACTCCACATTCTATGCACATTCAAGCATATATATTTCTGGAAGAGCCCCCAAGTAACTGGTAACAATGATTACCTTCAGGGCAGGTAGCTGGGCAACAGGGGTCCACAGAGGGAGACATTCTTTTCATTAGACTCCCGTTCACATTGTCTGACTTATTCCTGTGTACATATTACCTTTTTTAAAAGAAGCAAATTTTTTTTAAAAAACAGTAATGATTTCCTCTCTTTACACATGTGGGGCACCCACTAAGGACAGAGGTCTCCATTTAGTGGGACAGTGGCTGCTGCCACGTTGCATGATTTCAGGGCGCACTACTTGCTAACAAGAGCTGTCTCCTGGAAAGACGCAATGCTGCAATCCACTGGGGGAAACACTGAAGTCCCCATGATACAAAGCAGGATCCCCAACAGGCGGAAATTATGGACTCTGCCCCAGGCTGGCTCTCAGAACAGGACAACCAACCCCTGAGCTTCAGTTCCGTGGCTTGTGGGAGAAGGAAACCACCATTAACTTAGTGGGGTGGAAGGGGGCTAATTTGGGTGTTCAGGAGAGGGAATTTCCTTCAAGGAAGCTATTTTGTCTCCATGAAGGGACTGGGGTAGGGATGGGGGCGTCCTCTGAGCACTTTTCTTCCCCAGTCAGTCCTTTGCCCCCACCTCCCAGTCTTCCCGCCAGTCAGGTGCCTTTGGAAGGCGGTGCCCAACTCCCCCTTGTGGCGGCTCGCACAGCTCCCTGGAGATGGGCAAGGATTCCAGCTGTAGACAGAGACTTCACCCACAAGTTCACCAGACATCTCTGCCTCCTGCCCCTCACTCCCTTTCTACGCGGTGCCTCGAGAGGAAGGTTGGCCCAGGTTTCAGCCGGGACTATGGCTGTATGTCAACTTCTAAAACTCACCCTGAAGCTGGCCAGGAGGGAGCCGCTCAGAGTCCTTTCGGACTGTGGCTGCATCCAACCACGTTAGTCCTGAATGGGACAAAATGCCAAAACAGAACACTATAGCATCACTGCTCCACCTTTAATAAATGAATGCTTTAAACCCCTAACAGAATACTTAATGAAATTTTGCCACAGGATCATAAGATTTTGCAGAATTTAAAAATATCAATTCATAGTGTAACATGGCATGATCTAGAAAGAGGAAACTTCAAAGTTGTATGACACTTGCCTTCTCTCTAGCCTGTCATTTTTAATTATAAACTCCTTGGAGGCAATGTTCAAATTTAGATTGCAGCCCCAGAATGGGAGGCTGGCCAAAGCACTCCCCTGCCCTCCTGCCCCTGCAGCCAGCCCCCTACCCCCGTGTGGAGCGCTCACTAAGTAAGCGGCCTGCAGGAGAACCTGCACACACACACAGCTCCAGCTCATTCCCAAGAGATGTTTTCTAAAGAAAAGTGGGGAGAAGGCTGGCCTAGAGGACCCTGGTCCACCAAGGGACCAGGGATGCTCTTGTATATTCAGAACTGGAAAGGGCCTCGTCTATTGGCCTCTTGGTGACCCAGATAAAGGGACTGAGGCCCCGAAAGCGGAAGGGTATCAGCCTAGACCAAACTCTTCTCCAACTCCCTCTAGAAAGTCCTTTCATGGAGCCACACTGTCTCTGGTTGAAGCTCAGAAAACGATCACCTTTACTATGACAGAAAGGTGGAGCGAGTCCACGCCCACCTGAATATATTGGACCCCACTCCCTGGGAAACGTCGTGAGCTTTCCAATGTGCTCAGCATCCTGGTCGTAGGGGCTGAGTTCTGAGAGGCCTCCAGATTACAGCCTAGTTATGGGACCTTGACGGAGGGGATAAAAGCCCATGAGGCTCCCCCACCGTACCCCATTGTAGTGACAGAAGCTGAGTCCCCAGGGACCAAGGCCCTGGCCCCAACCCCACTTGGCACTACATGCAGTGTGTCATAGTTGCTCTGGTGGACAGAGTCAGGCCTGGGACAGACAGGGACTGGAGGGCAAGGTACAGGCGGGAAGATCAGGGGCTTTGCAAGCTGCATTGTGACCTTGTCCCCTGTAAAACCGGAAGCAACAACTGCCTCTTTGTGACCAGGGTATAGAGAAAATGGCTTCTTACAATAATTTTAATGGAAACTAAGAGAAAGTAACAGAAAGCATGTATTTCTTTTTGAAACGAACATGGAGCACTTGAAAAATAAAGCACACTTATTCTAAACAGTCAAAAGCAAACTCAGCCATTTGTCCTTGACCCTCATTATTTACCCCCCATGTTTTGAGCCTCCACTTAAGCGCTCCATCCTCCCCGAAGGCTTCCTGGTTCTGCCAGGCAGACCTGAGTGCTTTCCTCAAGTGCAGGTGCCCAATGCCCGCCTGCTTTCTCCCCTTTACCATGGCGCTGGTCACTTTCCCCTTGCCTCACTAGATGTGAGTCCTCCAGAGCAGAATCTGGGGTCAAGGCTTGTCTGGGACACTCACACGCCTCAGCCCAGCATCCACACCCTAGCACGTGCTCAGCAAATATCTGAGACCAACTAAATGAATAGATACCCGGACTGATCATTCATTACGCTTATGAATGGGACTTTATTATGAATCTCGGTATTGAGGATTCAGAAAACGTGGACGAACAAAGTCTAACAACAATCCTTTGAAAACCAAGCTATCTTACACATACAAAGTCTACAGGGTTTCCAATGCAGTGGGTCATCTTCCCATGAAAGGTCTCTTCTAGCTCTTAGATGCTAGAACTCTGTGCCACCCATGGCTCATAACAGTTTATCAGCTGTAGACACAAGGAAGAAAAGGCCCAGGGGAGGAGTAGTGCCAAGCTGCAGTAGGATCAGAATTCCTTTTTATTGTTGTTTGTTTATAATTTTCCTTTCTTAAAACCACTAACTTGAATATGGATTATGTACACTTATTTTAAAAATTTACCAAAAAAATTTTAAAAATGCATTGTAAGATCAATGGTCTCCCTCCCGTTCCCCAGTCACTGTGTCAACGGTTGCTTGTGCAGGTTCCAGAGTTTCCTCAGGCTTAGACAAGCAAGACGAAGCGTTAGTTTATATCTCCTCTTCTGTTTTCATAAACGATGGCATGTATGCACACTGTTCTACACCCTGGTCTGTGCTATTGGTTTGGTCCTGCTTTCTTAACACCCCTTGGAGACTTTTCCATATCAGTACACAGTTTGTTCATTATTGTCTTACAGTCACGTAGCATTCCCTCACGTGGATGCAACAGACTTTATCTACCACTCCGCTACCTATGGACAGGTGGGTTGTGTCCACCTTTTCTATTTCAAACAGTCGTGTAGTGAATAGCTTACATCATTTCACAGTTATGCAAAAATACCATGTCGCTTTCCCAGTGCTTGCCCACTCAGGTTTTGCCTCTTTGAGGGAGCCTCTCCAAGCTTCTCAAGACAATCCAGACCCCTCACTTCTTCCACATCCCTCTTCGGTTTATTTTCTGAGATCTTCTGGTGCCTATGAGGAAGGACGGGAGCAGGCAGCCCAACCTCCCAACTCAGCCCTCTCCATTCTGAAGGCAAAGCTGTGCCTCCAAGCTCTCCTGCTTCCCTCCAGCCCTCAGCCCACTCCTCTCCACAGACCCTTACCCACCCCATCCAGGACTGGCCTGTGCATCCCATAGATGATTAAGGTCATGTATCCCTGTCTTCTCTTTAGCTGTTGCACAACCATCACCCCGTTTCACCAACAGGTGGCGTTGCTTCCCACCTTTAGAAAGCTAAATGGCTTTGCCGGAAGCCCTGCTCCTCTGAGTCATAAACTCCTGAGGATGGGTGTAGCTTTCATGAAGACTTTGCAGCCATAGGACAGCCGGCACATCTCTCTACATGATCTTCCCAACAGCTCAAGGCCATGACTACAATTTCTCTGGTTTCCCTTCTCGTTTCTATGTGCCAGGTGTTTGTAGTTTGTATTGTTTTCCTATACAGGCATCCCTCATTTTATTGTGTTTCGCTTTATTGAGCTTCACAGATGTTGCGTTTTTTACAAATTGAAGGCAAGCTCTCCCACCAGCAAAAAGACATGCTTTATTGCGCTCCTCGCTGTATTGTGGTGGTCTGGAACCCAACCTGCAATATCTCCGTGATACACCTGTATATTAGAAGGCAGAATCACCTAGTGGTTATGAACATGGGATCTTAAATCAGCCTTATGTTCAAAACCTGACCCCACCACCGACTGGCTGCATGACCTTGGGCAATTGACCTCACCTGTCTGAGGCCCCCCTGCCTCCCCTGCATGACAGGAGTACCTCATCGAGTTGGTGTGAGGATTAAATCAGGTGTAACACTAGCACAGTGCTAGGCACATGGTACGTGCTCAGTAGATATTTGTTCTTATAGTGGCATATTGATACGCATTGTCTGTCCAAAGTTATCCACACCTCCCTCCTGAAGGCTTTCTTAATGTACACTGGTCTTCCATCAGTTCTTCACACACTACAAGCTTGTTCCTGTCCCAGAGGCTGCGCTTGCTCGGGCCTCTGCCTGGAATGCTCTCTCTCTAGCTCTCCCCATGGCTGGCCCCTTCCCACCCTTCAAGTCTCAGCTTCCACGTCAGATCCTCAGAGATCCTCCCTGCCACGTCAGCTAGAGTGGATTTCTCCTGTTCTTCCCCACAACGGCACCCCATTTATCACCACTCATTACCACCTGCTGTTATCTTAGGTGTTCATTCATTTTTGTGACTGGTCTGGATTCAAGTTGGAATGTAAATTCTAGGAGGGCAGCTCCGCTGGGTTTCCTAGCACTGCACACACTGACCCCGCCCCTGGGAGGCACTCCATAAATGAAGGACTGGTGACTGCCTGGTAAATGAGAGCCTGTAGGCAGAGCTGCGTTTGAATTCCATCCACTGGCTGCTTTGCACACTCATGTTCTGACTTCCAGGCAGACTACCAGCTCTTTGAGGGCAGGAACGGGGTGTGCCCCCATACCCAGCCTTCCGCTGGACCCACTGCCAGTGCTCAGTGGGCAGAAGGGAGGGTGGGGAGCAACTGGGTGGGCTGCTGAGGGCTTGCTAGGAGGGAGGGCCCTCACACTCCCACCCGAAACATACCCCCACGGGTTGGCTCCTGGGAATGATGGGGACGCGCTTCTGGCTACCCCAGTGGCCTTCCCTAGCCCCAGGTGCAGGTCTCCCCCTGCTGACGGTCGCCCACCCAGGTGTGCCTTGCCCTCAGCAAACGCTCAGCCCCCACTGTGCTCTGAGGAGTCCCTCCTCTTCCCTGCCTGTCTGGCAGGAGCATCCCAGGGACATCGCTCTCCATTTTGGACTGGAAAGCCTCCCCACGTCCATTCCTACACTGTTTAGGAAGCATGTGTGCACAGCTCCCTTTCACAAAGAGGAGAGACGTCTACTCCAGCAAGTGCACAGGTCTCCTCTGGGCACAACTGATGTGATTCAGAGAGTCCCATGGGTTCCAGCGTGACACAGAATCATCCTGGGGCGGGGTGGTCAGACCCAGGTCAGAAATGTGCTCTGTCCAGCCAAGTCAGAAAATGTTCCCGTGCCTAGAGAGACCCATCTGGGACATGCTCTACTCAGAAGCACACAGCTTCACAACATGTAGAAGAACTAAGCCATTCAAATGATTCTCTCTCTCTTCAGCCCAGACTTTTCTGGAGCTGGAAGTTGGAGACACATGATAGCAGGGCACACACACTTCACCATTGAGGTGCATTTAAACCAATGTCTACATTCAACCATAAAACACACTGAGCACCTGTTACACGGTGAGCACTGTTCTAGACATTGGGAAGACAGAGGTTAATAAGCTAGACAGACACTGCAGCCACGTGGAACTTCCAGTTTAGCTGGAGACAGACAAGGAAGAGGCAAATAAATAAATACGTCAACGACTCCCAGATTTCTGTGCTGGTGGAGAGGGAGTGATGTGTGGGAGAGTGATTACAGGGAGCAGGGCCATGGAGGGTGGCTTTGGCCAGGATCATCAGTAGGTCCTTTGAGATGAGACCTGGAGGGTGAGAAGGACCCATCACAGGGACAGTGCTCCAGGCAGAAGGCAAAGCAAGAGCAGAGGGAAACCGGTGTTGCTAAAACACAACAGGCAGAGAAAAGAACTGGTGATGAGGCTGACACCCCCCAGGAAAGCAGGGGGCAGACTGCACATAGAGTCTTGTTAACCGTGGTTAAAATAAAAATACAGGGGTATTTCATTCTGAGCGCAATGGAAAATTTTTTATGGGTTTTAGGCAGGGAAGTTAAGTGATCCTTTATCCAGGAAAGGTGGACTTACGATCATGGAAATGAATGAATGAATGAATGAATGAATGAATGAATGAACAAACGAACAACTACAGAACCAATGAACATAGCTTCTTCCCAATGTAACCTAGGGTCTCTCAGTGAGGAGGTCATGTTGAGTTCTTCAAGGACAGGGAGACAAGAAGCCCAGGACAGCCCCCAAACTCTAGGACCATGAACTCCACACCAAAGAGCGCATAGAGAAAATGCCCTTCACCACTCAGATGCCACTGGCTTTAGCTCTGCCCACAGCTCAGCTCTCGGAGCCCTCATAAGATCTGCTCACCATGCAGATAGGAAGACGAGAGAGGGGAGGACATCATCCGATGTGACACAGTCAAGTGACTCCCCAAGAACTCAGGTGATGGCAGCACTCACCAGTGATCCTGGAGATCTCCCACTAGTCTGCAAGCCCCTGGGGACGCATCATATATACTCCACTTCTACCCCCATCATCCCTTTCTGAGATGCTGAGGGTGAGAAGGGCTTTCTTATGGGAGCAAAAGAAACCCAGACCTCTCAATTCTCGTCAAGAAAAGAAGAGCAGAAACCAGCTTCAAAACCAACAGTGTCCCCTGTGTGCCATGGTCACAGCCCTTCCCCACAAGAGCACCAACCAGCCCACAAGCACAGACCTTCTCCTATCTCCACACCTGTGACAGCTGCCCTTCCCCACAGAGGAGGGCTCTGGTTTCCATCCCATGTCCCCAGCACCTCATTGGAGCTGGCCACAGCATGAGTTTTCACATAAAGGGAGAAAGGGACAGAAGGAGGATGACAAGTGGTCAATATCATGGCCACTGAAACCAGATAACCCGGGGTTCCAATCCTGGCTTTATTGTCTGCTGGCCCCATGACCTTGGACGTGTGTTTTAACCTCCTTGAGCCTCAGTCTCCTCCGATTTAAAAGGCAGATAAAAAATAAACAACTCACAGGCTTGTGAGTTTAATAAAATCATATGTATTGAGGTTGTAGCTTAGTGTACCTCTCACAAAATCGTTCACAAATAGTATTTTTATCAATATGGATGATGATGATATGATGATGATGATGATGATGTTGGAGTTAAAAAGCAAAGAGGGGCTGGCACTGAGCATTTTGGCCCTGGGCATTCAGCGCCCATGAAAATGGGCATCTGGAACATATTTGTTAAAGCAAGAAAGAAGACTAGGATGTTTTAGAAAGATTCCCATTTTTCTAAACAAGGTTTTCTGTATAGCCCTCAAATTAGCAGAAAAACCAGTCCCACTGGGTTCCCAGCACCCCCACTCCACCCCACCCCAGACTCCAAGAGAGCCACCTCCCAGCTCCCACTCTAGGACAAACCTCTTGGTGGTAACAGGTGTTGCGGTGAGCAGCTTGTGGCTTGGGCTTTGAGAACTGGTGCTGTCACCACGGTAACTGCCCCCTTCTCTCTCTCTCAGCTCCCAGATTGGAGGCTGGAGAGTCTGAGGGAGCAGAAAGAGAATCATGTGGCCAGAGCTTTGGCAGAGCTTGGCAACGCCTTACCTGTGGCCATGACAGTGATTGGCATGAAGGCGTGACCAGAGTTTCGATCTGCCCTTGCCTGACCCCCACAGCCAGCGTGGGTAATTAGGGGCCTTGGATTATGGCACCTCTATGTCCCAACCCACCCCATTTTATCTCCTAAAGTTACACCACCACAGAATGAGTGAACAGACACCCACCCAGCAAGCCCTCTGCCAGCTGGGGGCTGACTCCCTGGCAGAGCCTGGAGTTGCAGTGCCAACTCATGGGCCCACTCTCGGGGCACAAGAGGTGGAGGATTCCTGGAGAAGTGGTGCAACCCAACCCCCTCCTCCTTTCTCCACCAAAGGTGAGGAAGGACTGTGTATGCACACACATGTGTACATGCATGTGAGCTGCGCACAGGCAGACGCACAGGCGTGAATACCTGGAGCCCATGCACAAATCCATTCTCTCTGAGAATATCCTCTGAGCATCAACTAAGCTAGGCCAGGCACTGTGCCAGGCACCGAGGGCGCAGAAGAGAAAGGCTTTCCCTGTGGGCAGATGTGACTGTGTCATCTTTGCTTCCCCAGTTCCCTTTCTAGGGCATACTCCATCCCACAGACCCTTCACCTCCCCCCACCCATTGTCACCGCTATTACTAGGGTCATGTTGGGCCACTGGTGCTTCTCTATTGCATCCAGCAAGAATGGGCTGTTAGATCACTGCATTCCATGGCAGTCTGCTTTACCTCGATGGGTCATGAGTAATATATTTCTGTGCCCAGATTTTGGGAAGACCCACAGTGCCTGAGCTGGAGGTGCAGTGGAGCTGCCTCCCTTCTTATAAGGAGCAACTGCTACCTTCTCCTTCATCACACACACATGGGAGCTGGTTTTCACACTTTTCCCGCTTGTCTTTCTCACTCTGGTTGTGTCTTCCCCCACGTGCCCCAGGTCCAGGGTGCCCGCTTCTCTTTTCCTATTTCTGCCTCAAAAATACTTACTGAAGTGTCCATCCCAGCCCTAATTAGCATCAGCTGGGGCACTCAGCACAGTGAACTCGAAGAATAGTTCTTAAGTGAGCATTCCATCCAGAACGGCCCCTTCTCTGTCCCCATCATGCAGCATGGGAAAAAGGAATGAGGGGAGCAAAGACCACCCCCCCTCAGAATATACAGGTCCTCCACATTTTTTTCCAACATACATTGCTAATTTGTCACCAGATACTGCGGTGCTGCACCCACTCATGAGTCCCCTGGGGTCGGGTGGCGCTAGGCTCATCGGGATTGTGTCCTCTGGCTGTCAGAGCGCTGGCCTTCTGTGAAGTCAGGGTGGGCGGTGTCCTCCCTCCTCCCGCCCCCACCCCCCATTTCAGATGCAAAGTGCACATATGGCTCATCTCCATCTTTGGGGGAGGTTCTGTCTAAAGTCCTCCCAAAGATTCAGATTGTATGACAAATCACGTTCTAGACTATCGCGGCGAGAAAGGGCCCGGGCATTTGCATCATTACCCCCAGACAACAGCTTCATTAGGCTGAAAGAGAGGTTTGCAGCCTCGCGAGCTCCGCCACTGACCTGGGCCTCTCACTTCCCCATTGTCTGTGGGCTCCGAGGCTCTCCCTCCAAACCATATGGTCCGTTTGGGCACCTCACACTGCCTTCCGGGAAAATCAGGCATGTTGGGGAGCGGTTGGGGCAAGCCAGAGGCCTGCTGGCATGATCCCAGGTGCCATCCTGCCCCATAGTGGGGTTAAACTGGGCCAGAAGAGAGAAACTGCCACAGATCAGAGGGGAGCTGAGCTCTGAAAAGCAGCGTGTGGGCCCAAGAGGGAAAGAGAAAGGCTCTTTAGCCAGAGGGCAAAGGAGACAAGAGCCTTGGCATTTGTCCCCTCAGGGAGCAAGCAGCCTGTTGTACCCACGCCATCTGAGAGCATGTCTGACATTATGTCTGACAGCAGCTTGGTGTGGAGAGCCCCTGTGTAGCACTTTCTTTACCTTGGTCCCCTCCCTGTCCCCCAAGTATTTGGAGACCCCCCCTCAAGGGCCCCAGACCCCCGACATTTCTCCCACGAGGATGATAAGCAGAGCCACAATCTGGCAGGCTGAAGCCAGAGGCAGCCATTCCCTTTCTCCAGTCCCCAAGACGCTGAAAACCAGGTTGTCCCTTGAAAAGGGTACCCTTGGGGCCAGCTTACAGGAGGCAGGGGCACTGGGCCAGGTGAGGTGCCCCAATCCCTACCTCTTCAAAATCCCATCGCTTTGAAACCCCCTTTTGCTCCAAGCCTTTGCAAGGTTCCAAACAGATGGAAGTGAACCCAGAAACCAGCACAGCCACATGGGCCTGGTAGGGGGGGTGGGGGAGGTGAAAGCACCCCCCGCCCAGAGGAGGCCCTGGCCGGCTCCTGGTGGCCTGGAGCCAAAGTGCCTCCTCTCATCAAGAAATGGGCCAATGTGAGCCTCACCTGCTGTTTCTTTAAGAGTAGGGGAAGAAAACAAACTCTCGTGGTGCAGCACTTCCACTCCGCCAGCAGGGCGGATTAGGGTCAGGATTAACATTTTAAACTCCACCAGACTTTCTGACTCAAAGATCTTCTCGCGCTAATCGTATTACTATCCCTGGGATTATTGCTTCACTCGCGGGCAGAACAGATTCTAACATCAAATTGCTTCAAGTGCCCTCCTGTTTCCTCGCGGCTCCTTTCTGGGGGTTTGTAGCTTGTTAAACCCGACTTTTAACGTGGAGTCTCAGTTGTTGTTTCTCTCCTCGCCCCGCGCCAGGCGGCGGTAAGAAGACGGGCGACACGGTTCCTTTATTCCCGCCCACGCCTGTTCCTAATTCCTGGTAATTTATCCCATATTAAAACTTCTTTAAGTAAGAATGGACAAGCATCAGCACCTGCTATGCAAATGCGGCCAAATCCAGCCCGGGCCGGGGGGCGTGCGCGCCCGCCCGACCGCGAGCGGCCATTCAGCGCTCCCAAGGCGCCGGCGGCCCTTCATATGGAAACCGGGCCAGGTCCTGACAGATTGCGACGTGCTCCTCGGGCCGGGGGCGGGGGCCCGGCGGGGAGGAGACCAAGGGACAGAACGCCCTCCGGCCTGGAGGACGCCCAGCGGGGACTATCGGGGCTGCTCCCGTGGGTTTTCTTCGTTCGTATTTTTTTCTTCGACGCATCTTTGTGCATCTTAATGAAACGCCCCGTTTTCGGGACACCACCTAGATTCCCGATCCCCACCCCCACCCGCCTTCCCCTTTATGCGCTAGGAGAGCTTCTGAAGTTTCCTAAACGGAACCCTGCCCCCGCCCCCGGCTGTTGTGCAGGCGCGGCGGTCCCCCGGGGATGGCCACGGCCTCGCGGCTGGGCTCGGAGTGGGGCTGGGTGGGCCCCGGGTCGTCCGGGGAGCCAGCCGGACGGAGGAGGCAAGCCCGGCTTGCGGCGTGGCGCGGGGCTCCCGCCGGATAACAAGGATTAGTTTGCTGGGGACTTTTGAAGCCGTTTCTCTCCTCACGTGGCTGGAGGCCGCGGCGCAGTCGCCTCTCGTGCGGCCCTAATCCCGTCACGCGGCCCTGGCGGCGAGCGGCCCCGGCGGTGACCCGGCCCCGGCCCCGGCCCGCCGCCCCCACGCGCTGTCCGAGGCCCGCGCCGTGGGAAGAGCCCGGCGCGAGGGTCATCTGCGTTAGGGCTCGGGAAGACCCGCTTCTTCCAGCCCAGGAGTCTTTATTTGTGGCTCCATAAAAGAAACCGAGAAACGCAGGCCCTCGGGGCGACGGCGACGGTGGGGGCGCGCGGGCGCGGCCGGCGGCCCAAAGAGATGCAAAGTGATAAATACATTGTTTAGCGGCCGCCCGCTCGCTCGGGCCCATGGGGGGGCATAGAAAATGAGGCACTTTCTTCCCCCTTTAACTCGAGGGGAGTACCAATAACTCATGTATGTTATAATTCTTCATTGCCCCTAGGTAGTCTGGGAAAACGGGAAGAAAAGAAAATGCCAGAAAGTTATGGTAAAACTTAAGATGCGGCCGAAGTCGCTTTCTTTGCCCCTGCTGCGAGTGTTTGAATAAGAAGAATGCTCCTGGACTGTAACAAGCAAAAAGAATGAAGAAGACAAAAGATTTCCAGAAAAAGGTTTAGCTAGAAGACAAGGCAAGTGAAACTGAAAGGAGAAAAAAAAAGCATTTACAATGGAACAATAAGTGTACTAATCGCTTTGATATATTATACAAGCCCAAAGACCCAAAACATTGTGTAATTATTTATAAATGACTTCTCCACTCCTGTGTATAATGCAGAGGAAAGAATAAAACTGCAGGCTACTCTCTAAACTATTTCTAAATAGACCTGGTTCAAAAGAAGGCAGAAGTGTTTGAAATAAAATAATTAATGGTGGATTTTATGGTTGTCTCATTAAAACATTTTAATTACTACAAACAAAATGCATTTGTGTTCGAACCCAACGTGAATTTATGTAGCCGAGTGTTAAGGTAGAGAAAAGCAAAAGGAAAACACTCCAGCTATTTCTCCTTTCTCTGTGTTTATTTCTGAATTCTCTCCATAAACCAATAGTTAAATTCCATTAGGATAAATTTCACTGTGACTTCTTTTGTACACACAGATGAAAACACCCTCACACAGTTTTCCCACACTTGACCCACAAGCATCTTGGCGGAGGGATGTTTTTAATCTCAACTGAAGACGTTCTTAAGAATTCAGAAACATGAAGCAGACAAAAATGAAACTGCCCGGCAAAATTAACTCTGGCTTTAGCAATATACTGTGGCAGGTGCAACCTGGATTTGGGAAACTAAATCTAGTGATAGCAACAGCAGGAGCTATGTTTTGTGCTTTTTTGTTTTTGTTTTTTTAATCTGAGCCCAGAAGATTTAACTTCGAGAAAACTACCAAAGCAAAACTCCCGCTTTGAAGGAGGTTCTGGATTGATTCTAGCCTCAAGCAGCTGATATGAAAATGATTCCAGGCCTCACTGCTGAGGGGTGGGGGTTGGGGGGTAAGCACCTTCTGCCTGCTCCCTCTTCATTTCAGGGCCTGCACCCTCATGGGTCCTCCCTGCACAAGCGTACACACACCCCCCTTCGCTTCCCCCACTCTGCTTTGGGCACAAAAAGGACATTGTTTCACCCAAGACTGGCCCAAACTGCAAACGCACTTCAAACCTTGGGCCAGCCCAAGGCTTACTTACTGTCCCCCCACCAGGCTTGAGAACTCCAATCAAGTTTGAAAAACTCTTGAGGATATAATTTATTTGGCTGCAGAATGGCCCCATGTGTTTTTGGAAGGCTTTTCTTATGCAGCACTAAAATGTCGATTTGCACCAGGACTTCATCCCACACATAGGCAGACTGTACACAACCAAACACATCAGTACACAATACTCCCGAATATTTAGGCAGCCATCTCTGAGGTGGGAAATGCATACAGCCGGCACTGTATATAGCAGGGCAGGGGCCGAGGGGGCCTCCATGGATTTCTGGAAACCATGGATAATTTGCCATTTTCCTTGCTCTGTCACTGAAAGACCCCTCTGTTTCCCCCCTCCTGCCTCATTTTCCCCCTCCCTTTTACTCCCCCTTACACAACTGTCATGGGTCATCAGTAAAGAAAATAGGGAATTGTTTCTCCTTTCCATTCCCCCAACCCCACCCTGCTTCTCTTAGATGGAAACGCATATCTGCGGGTGTATTTAAGGAACTGAAAGGAACGCTTTGCTCCTCTGGGTCCCACATCACCCTTTATCCCTTTCTCTTGTGTAACTGCACCTTTTTCTTCCCTTTTTGTGAAAAGGATACATGTTTTCTTTCCAAATGCCACCCAGGAAACCAATGCCATCCCACCACCCCCACCACTCCCAGGTAGCTCCAGCAAGAAAATGATGATGGAAATGATGGAAGTTGAGCAGTCTTGTTTAGAAAAGATGGCCATCTCCACAGCTTTACTTTGTGCAGTAATTTCCATCAAGACTACCCCTGTGGACGTCGGTATTGCCCAACAACTTTATAAATTCAGTGCAGTGTACTGCCCCATGCCCAATACCCGGATGGATGAGTGGCTAAGTAAGCTGCCTGCAACATTCACCTCTCCAATCATAAACCTCGTCTGAGAGCTCATGTGTGCTATACAAAAAAAAAAAAAAGAACTTTGCCTGTAACCCCATGAAAGATCTACATGTAGGTGCCACCGCACTCTTGAAATTTATATTCTGTCTGACAACTGGAGTGGATGTGGAATGAAATGAAAAGCCTCAGCTAAAACAATTTGGGGGGAGGGGGTATAAAATGTGATGTCTTCCTCACCTCCAACACATTCAGATGATCATCCCAGCACCTGTAATACAGGACGCTAACCCCTCAGCCTCATTCTCATTACAGCATCTCTGAATGCTCAACCGCAGACTTACGTTGTTTCTGATAACTGAGAGGATGGCAAAGAGGCCATGTTGTTCAGCCTCATGTCCACAGAAGGCTGTGGGGGTAACTCCAAATGAAGTCATGACATAGTCACTGAGACCCTGACAAAGCTGGAGGAAGACGTGCAACCACAAATTGAAATCTGAGTCCACCCCTGGATCCCCGTGCCTACAGGCACTATAATTTGGTGTTCATTTGAAAACACTGAGATTATCTTGTGAACAGCGCAGACTGCTTTGTATTTTTGTGTTGCTCACATTAATTTATTACATGTAAACATTTATAATTTGTCACTATTTTTGGCCTTTTTTCATTAAAAAAAATACACCAAGAATCCCAAAAGACCCTGAAAGCATCGCTTGCTCAACCCAGAGAGCTTCTCCTCCACATCTCTCCAGAAAGTGGGTTCCTTCATCAGTATGTTAACATCAGAAAGGTCCTCTCCATAAGGAACTGAAATCACCTGCTAGTTCTACAGTGGTCTTGAGTCAGACCTCCAGAGCTGCCCACAACAGTTGTGCACCTTCTGGCCCCTGAATGCCTTTCAAGGATCCTCCCTTCACCTCATGTCCCCAGTTGTCAGACAGACAGGCAAAGCTGCAGGAGAAGCACCAGCCTTAGCAATGCATGTAGCTGTCACTGAAACATGCCTAATCTACCTCGAGGGCGTAGGCAAGCACAGGAGAGGAGGGTGGATGCTAAAGCAAGATACTTATTCCAATACGAGGGGCAAACAGAGACTCTAGGTATCAGCCAATAGCGACTACAGTATGTGGTCCAAATTTCCAGAGACTCTGATTCTGGGCATCTGGGGTGACCTCCCCCCCCCTGCCCCCTCATCACTACCACCTCAGGTGACCACAGTGTGAGAAACTCTGGCTTAATCCCTTGGAACATCTGCCCCACCCACCCACCTCCACCCCCCAGCAGATTGGCAGCTGGATGGCTCACACATCAGGCAGCCAGAACACCTGGTGCAGCCCTCACCACACCGGCGCCTGCTGTGGTTGGATTTATTACATGCCCACATTGCATCCTATTGTGCTCTGGGGATGAGGGTTCCACAGATGTGCTCTGACTAGGCTCCAAGGATTTTGGGGGGCAGAAGAAACTTTCATCTTCCCCAGCAAGGCTACGTATCCTCCTAGAAGGGCCCAGCTTTTTCTCTCGAGGAGAAAGCTCTGAGACTCCTAAAGAACAAACAGGTCTGAGCCTAAGCTACCATCTCATTCTCATCTTCCCAGGGTTCGGCTCCATCCTCACTGAGAGGCCCTCTGCCCCCAAGCCTCAGATGCACTTATGAAAAGCACGAGGGGCAGGCACTGATGTCCAGGGCGGAGCTGCTACATGCATTCCCCAAGAGCCAGGAGCAGGCAGGGCAAGGGCTAAGATGGCTGCATGGTCAGGTCACTAAGATGCGGGCAGAGGAGAGGGACAAAGGCAGGAGAGAGCACAGAGCCACTGCTAGCTCCCAAGGTGCCTTTGTGCACGTGTGAAAAGCACACTTCTCTGGGCAGAGCAATCCCACATCAGACTGCGTGGCTTGGCGGGTGGTGGACAGGCTAGATTTTAGCCGCCACTTGCCCTGGGTGCCCTTGTGCAGTAAACCACTGGAACAACTGTGACAGCACTACTCAGAAAGCAGCAGGAGACAGAAAGGAAGAAGAAAGGCCAACACGGCCATTCAAGGCCCATCACAACTGCCCCCTACCGTCTTCCCACTGGGCCCCCACAGAAGCCCCATCCAGAAGGGCCCGCACATTGCCCCAGTCATCCCCTCCCTTCCCTTCTACCTAGATTGTCTGTTCATATCCCACCCATCCTTCAAGGCCTTCTTAAGTTGCCCTCTGCCAGGAAGCCTTCTCTGACCAACTTTCTCTGACTCCCCTTTGGGGAAGTGCACAATGCTCTTCCCATCTGCTCCTTTAGGGAGCCACAGCATTTCTCTCAGCCAGTGGCAGGTCACCTTTCTGGGGGCCATGTCTCCCCTGCCCCAAGACAATAGGTCTGTCTGACTCTCCACAGAGCACCTGGCACAGGGCAGCATGTAGGTGGCACTCACTGTGGATGATTAATTGTGATGGAAAAACATGAAACAGGGGCTAAAAGTCTCCCGAGTCCGACTCTAGTTTGACTACCAGTGATCCTTGGGGTAACCTGGAGAAAAGCCCTCTCCATCTCCCTCCTGTTTCCCATGCATGAGGTGCAATGGATGGATGAATAATTTCTAAGGGCTCTGCCAGCACTGAACCCTAGGCTTATGACTCGGAGCTCCTGGCCCCCATCAGCCAGGTTTTCACCTGTTACCCCAGTGTCTAGCACAGTACTTGGCCCAGAATAGACAACAGTATGGTCTATGGGGTTGTCTTGGTCTCTATGCTTTGGCAACCTGAGCATTTAACTTGGTGTTTTATTTAGCAAACCAGACATCGAACCTGGCTAACTCAAGCAAAAGAGCCCTACTGGGAAAAGACCTATTATGGGATTTCTCATGCAATCAATGGGAAGGCTGAGAACCAGGCTTGGACAACAGGTGTGTGTGTGTGTGTGTGTGTGTGTGTGTGTGTGTGTGTGTGTGTGTGTGTGTGTGTAGGCAGGCCCAGAGGAGAGCTAGGTCAGGACACCCACTGGCTCCTGGCTCCTGGCCACCTATTCCACCACTGGTCATTGCCTAACCCTAAGCAGTTCCTGCCACTACACAAACACTCCGAACTGTCACCAGCTCAAAGCCTAAGTTCCAAGTGGGGCTTGGGATCGATCCCACTTAAGTCAGTGGCCACATGGCCACACTCTAATTGCCATATGTAGGAAAGGAGGTGCTCATGCCTTCAAATTCCTCAGGTGGAAGGCACTTCAGGTACAAGGCAGCTAAAAAATGACCACTCTGAAGACACTGTTCCCCTGACCAACGAGATTTGCTCTTCCAGAAATTTGGAAAAGGAGCTGTAGTATGTTGAATAGTGGCTCCCCAAAAGATATATCCACTCAGAACCCCAGAATGTGAACTTACTTGGAATAAGAGTTGTTGCAGCTAGAAGAATTAAGGTAAGGATTTCAAGATGAAATCATGCTGAATTAGGATGGGCCCTAAATCCAGTGACACGTGTCCTTATGAGAGACAGAAAAGAAGAAGAAAAAACACGGAGGAGAAAGAAGCAGAGATTGAAGTGGTGCAGCTACAACCAAGGAATGCCAAGGACTGCTAGGAGCCACTGGAAGCAAGGAGAATCGCAGGAGAATCGCAGAATGGATTCTCCCTCAGAATCTCCAAAAAGAGCCAGCCCTGCTGCTGATGCTTTGATTTCAGACTTCTGGACTCCTGAACTGTGAAGGAGTAAGTTTCTGTTGTTTGCCCCTCGTTTGTGGTCATTTATTATAGCAGTCTCAGGAAAATAATACAGGGGCCCAGAGATGTCATGGAGTCGAAGTTGGTGGGAGTGCGTTAGAACCCTGGGAAGCTGGAGCAGGGAGAGATACAGGCCGGAGGCAGAGTGAGGACTCACACAAATGTCAGCAGCCCTTGGACTCCGTGAGATGCTCAGTAGCACCCAGCAATTTCCCTTTCTTGTTTAAGCTAGGTAAAGCCACTTTTTATGATTTCTAACAAATCCTAAGGCGCGTAGATGACCGTGTCCAGCCTGCCCCCCAGGTGAGAGTACATGTGGGCTGCAGCAGGGGAAGGGCAGGCTAGGTAAAGTCCACTGAGCCAGAAGACAAGCAAGCACC
This sequence comes from Hipposideros armiger, assembly GCF_001890085.2. Classification (NCBI taxonomy): domain Eukaryota; kingdom Metazoa; phylum Chordata; class Mammalia; order Chiroptera; family Hipposideridae; genus Hipposideros; species Hipposideros armiger. The sequence goes on from NW_017731416.1 coordinate 809,947, forward strand.
GGTCAGCCAGCCAAGGCAGGCTCTGCCTCCAGAGAGCACCCCTCCAGAAAGGGGACAATGTCCTAGGCAGAGTCCACTCTGAGGACAGCAGGCCAAGCACCAGGGCTGAGGCCACCACCCAGATATGCGGAGGAGGCCAAAACTTTGCTGAAAGGTGTTTATTTTGTTTTGAACCCCACCCCCGTAACCAGGTACTGTTCCTTAGTGGCTGCTTTTCCTTAAGTACAAAGTTGGGGGTATCTGGGCCTCTATTGCCCCCGCCTGAGCATTGGTGACCAGAAAGAGTAAAGCGACTCCTGACATGCAGAGTGAAAACCTCCTAGAATAGTCACCTTTACCATCACTAAGGGGAAGAAAGAGATGAGGGGAGAGGGGTGCTTGCTACCCTCTCTCCTGGGCCAGGAAAGCCCTGTCCCCTAGCTGGCTGGCACTCACTCAAAGGGGCCCAAAGAGACGCAGTGCACACCAGGTGGGGGTGGGGAGAGAAGGCGGGTGAGAACCGCCTGAGGGGAGAGGACTGGCACATTTTTGTTACTTAAAGAATCTTCCGATAGTGTTGGGGGGGGGCCGTTGGTCAGCCAAGACTCCACCCAATTTAGGAAATCATCCATTCCTTTACTTGCCGCCTGCTCGCCTATCCCCGCCCCCAGGTGAAGGTGAGCAGAGCCATTTCCGTATTTGGATAGGGTTTTCCCCAGGTTCTGAGGGCGCTGCATCTCCCAAACGTTCATCAGGCGCTCAGTTACGAAAACACCGTGCCAAGTGTCCCACGGATAACTACACAGCATCCTCAACCGGAAAGACCTGGACCCCATTTTACAGATAGGGAAAGTGAAGTCAAATCACTTGCCCAAAGTCAAGCGGCCACTCAGCAGCTTCAGAGAGGAGGCGAGCCCAGATTCTCAGCTGGCTCCAGGTTTCCGCAAGTCGCCGCACGGCTCACACTTTGCTGCCCGCGCCCCGCCTTCCCATCCCACCCCAGCGAGGGGCGCCCGGCCCGCCCCCGGAGGAGCGTGCCTCGGCGACTAATCGCCGGCCGCCCCCGCCTCCGTTTTCACTGCCTGGAGACGCCTGGGCCGGCTTAGCCCAGACACGGCTCCCGGGGCCGCGCGACACCGCCGATTGGCCCGCGGTAATTACGGGCACGCTCCGGGAGGGGGGAGGGGCGGGGGCGGCCCCCCGCGAGCATAAATTATGCAAATACCCGGGCACCGCACGGGGCTGACCTGCCGCCTCGCTCCATTCAAGGGGGCTGCCTCAGGGGCGGAGGTGGCCAGGGAGGGGGGCGCCCATTGTTGTGCCGGGTACTTAAGGGGTCCTGAGGCCGGTCGTGTGCCACACTTGGTACTCACACGAGCTGATCTGATTGCCGGCGAGATCACTCGGGAGACCGGCTGGAGCGTGGCCCCTGCAGGCGAGGCGAAGGAGGCGAGGCCAAGTTCCCGGTGCGCCCCTGCGCCCTTCCAGGCCTTCGCGCCCGCAGCGGGCAGAGTAAGCCTGGGCCGTTGGTAAAGTAAGTGCGCTCCGGCACCCCTGCCCTCAGCCCGGGCTCCTGCCCCTCTAAGCACCCTCTTATCTGTCCGTCGGTCCTGCACGACGCAACGATGCCAGCCCCTCTGGAGACTTGCCTCTCGGACCTCGACTGCGCCAGCAGCAGCAGTAGCAGCACCAGCAGCAGCGGCAGCGACCTGTCGGGCTTCCTCACCGACGAGGAGGACTGTGCCAGGCTCCAAACGCCAGCTTCCGCCTCGGGGCCGCCCGTGCCGGCCCGCAGGGGCGCACCCGGGCTTCCCGGGGCTTCCGATACTCCCCGGGCACAGGACGACGAACAGGAGCGGCGGCGGCGCAGGGGCCGCGCGCGGGTGCGCTCTGAGGCGCTGCTGCACTCGCTGCGAAGGAGCCGGCGCGTCAAGGCCAATGACCGCGAGCGCAACCGCATGCACAACTTGAACGCGGCGCTGGATGCGCTGCGTAGCGTGCTGCCCTCCTTCCCCGACGACACCAAGCTCACCAAGATCGAGACGTTGCGCTTCGCCTACAACTACATCTGGGCTCTGGCGGAGACTCTGCGCCTGGCCGACCAGGGGCTGCCCGGGGGCGGTGTCCGGGAGCGCCTCCTGCCTCCGCAGTGCGCCCCCTGCCTGCCGGGCCCCCCCAGCCCTGCCAGCGACGCCGAGTCCTGGGGCTCCGGTGCTGCCGCCTCCCCGTGCGCCGCCGCCGCCTCGCCTCTCTCTGACCCCAGTAGCCCTGCCGCCTCCGAAGACTTCTCCTACGGTCCCGGCGACCCCCTTTTCTCCTTCCCCGGCCTGCCCAAAGACTTGCTCCACACGACGCCCTGTTTCATCCCTTACCACTAGGCCCTTTTTGGACACCGTTGCCTCCCCCCCTCTCCCAGGCAACAGGCAGTAGATGGGGCCCCAGCTGCGGGACCCCCACTCTAGGCGTAGGGAGGAAGCAGGAACTTTAAAGGGGGTGGGGGATACCTGAGCCGCTTGTTAGGTCGCTGCACCCTCGCCGTGTCTGCCCCTGGGTCTGTTTCTCCAGCCCTCAGCCCTGGGCCCCTCCTGCCCACCCCTTTTGCACTTTCTGAACTCCACAAAACCTCCTTTGTGGCTGGCTCAGAGCTGACCCCAGCCACCACTTCAGTGTGATTTAGAAAAGGGACAGATCAGCCCCTGAAGACGAGGTGAAAAGTCAATTTTACAATTTGTAGAACTCTAATGAAGAAAAACGAGCATGAAAATTCGGTTTGAGCCGGCTGACAATACAATGAAAAGGCTTAAAAAGCAGAGACAAGGAGTGGGCTTCATGCATTATGGATCCCGACCCCCACCACTGCAGGCCCGCTCTGGAAGCACCCGAGACTCTTGCGCAGCTATTCAGGCACCGGGGCTGGAGAGTACTTTAATTTATTCAAGATGCTTCATTCATATGAAAATGTATTTTTGTACATAAAGAGTTTATTCTATTATTATGAACTATCAAAGTTTACATTTTTGTACTGCAGATGCTTTGTGTAAATAAAAACTAAGTAAAAAAAAAAAAAGAATAAGTCACCAAGTTTCTTGCCTAATGGTGTCTCTCTGGGGCTTTCCTTCCCTTCTTCTGGCGGCTCAACCACTAAAATGAAACACTATCTCCACCCACCTTCAAACCCTCCAGTCTTGTTTCAAAAACAATTAAAAAATAAAAATGCACCTGATGTCACCAAGAGCTGGATAAAGACAGGCTAGGGACTTTGGGGTCCATCATTTCCTTTCACCTTGTAAACACAAGGGAGATCTTTCAGGCTCCCCATAAGCCAATTAAGACTTTTTTTAGTGGGGAATTAGCCCCGGATACCAGCTACCTGTAGAGGTAGGGGCGGTGGGAGTCTTTCTTTTGAGGAACTCCACATCAGCTGGCTGTGTGTTTCAAAGAGAGGGGATTAAAAAGATCAATACAGTGTGACCACTGGCTAGGAAGTCCCAGTGACAGGTGGGCCCAGCCTGGACAAGCAGAAGGGTCCACTCTTATAACAGCCTATTTAGAGAGGGAAATTGATTTGTAAACAATGCCTCCAAATTGTTGTCCATTGAGGCTGGGATCACCCTGGCTGTGAGGTATAGGATGAATTACGCTGGTGTGGTGTTGCTGGGTGAGGTGTGCAGCTGCCTAAAATTGTGAGTTAGGGTGCTTGCACCTACACACACACACACACACACACACACACACACACACACACACACACACTGTGCCCACAGTGGGGGAGTGGGGGCGCGGAATGTGGTGGGCTCAGTCCCGGCTTGCTCAGCCAGTCCTCAGGGGCAACAGCCAAAGCTTTCATTTGCTGCCAGAGGAATCAGCCGACCAAACTCAGTGGGGATTTTTCTGGCTGCAGTGTGTTTCTCTGTTGTCTGACAATTAGCTAACAGCGCTGGCAAGTAGTAGCTTTTGTTTTAAATTTCAGAATGTGGATACTCACAAGAGATAGTCCCGAAAGTGCTGTTGATGCCTATTCCCCCAGCTCAAAGTTACCCCACATGAAGACCAATTTTTTTTCCTTCTAGGTTGCTCCTTTTCATGAAGATGATTATTTAGCGGGAGGAGGTAGAAATGGGTTCAGGAAAATAATATCCTATAGTGTTAGGGAAATCATACCCATTGAGGAGGTGACTAGAAGCAGAGTGCCGGAAGTAAGTCCACTAATAGCATTTTCCCTTGTGAAGTGTTTTCCCTCCTCACACACATGTCCTGATGAACTGGATCCACAGAGTCATGTGCTGGTTCCCCCACGGGCACCACTTAGCCCACGACAGGCAAGGAGCTCTCTTTCAGATAAAGGTGCTCCTTTTTGGAAGCTTCTGGAAAGCTGTGCCTTCTCTAACTGCCTTCAGAGCAGAGACAGAATCCTCCAAGAAAAGCTTCTGAAGTTGTGAGGGCTCAGAACAGAGTTGCTTCTGCTATAAGCTCCAAGGAAAAAGTTGTGTCTCTTGAATGACCCTGCCTGGGGCCCCACTCTATTGTCTGTCTCAGAATTAATTCACTCTAGTAGCTTTGCATTTTCCTATAGCAAAAGGCACAAATGGTCTGCCTCAGATTTTCTGCTCTCCCAGGCATAGGATGCTTGGAAGTGACTACCTCCAGCTTTCTGAGAGACTCAAACTGGGTCTGCAAGAAGGGCAGGTCCCCTATAGAGACTGCACTTGGCTGTGGTGTAGGTGCACGTGTCCGGGCCAGAGGACGAGAACAGCTTATTGTGTTTATTACTGTCCAAAATCCTTGGGAAAACCAGCAGCAAATAAACACGACGAACATCCCTGAAGCTCGTGGCGCTCCCGGCTGCAGTAGGAGTCTTGTCTCGTACAACTGCACTGAAAACGTCACTACCCCCAGGAATGAAGAAGAACAAACCATATTCCAAACTTTGTTGCCAAAATGGGCTCACAACTCAAGGCCCAGAGCACCTTCCATCTAAACAAACATATTTAACAACATGGACTGCTTGGGGGGGAGAGTCGCCACCTCTGCCAGTTAATATTGTTCTTCCAAGGAAGCAAGCGCATATGTGCAGCCCTTGGGGTTCCCAAATAGGAGAAAAGAAGGAAGATGGTTAAAAATGCTTATCCCCAACTCAGGGGCTTCTTTCTTCTGGCAGCAAACTCTTGTTCATCCACTGGCGTCTGTGAAGGCAGGCTGGGGGTTACTGGAGTATTCTTATCACTTATAGAGCCTAGAACTTCCCGCTGGCAGTCATGTTTCACTTCCTCAACGGAACCTTCCATGAGGAATCAGCAGGTGCTTAGGAAGCCTTATTTATTCTCTATCCTGATCTCTCTATTTGCTTCTGTCCTGGTGTAACATGTCTATTTTTACACACGCCTTCCAAGCCTTTGAAAAACCAGGACAGGGAAAACGGGACAGCAGGGTAATATGAGGCATTCACTCAGTCTCTCACTTCTTCGATGATCTAATTTATCAAGCCCTGCTGCATGCTGAGCGCCATTCCAGGCCCTGGGGCAAACAAGACAAAGTCCCCACCCAAAAAGAGCTCACATGTTAGTGGAGAAAGACAAAATCGACTGATGGCAGATTGCAGTAAATGCTGAGGAGAAAAAATTAAAGTAAAATCAAGGGACGGTGGAATGCCAGGGTGGGAGGGAGACTGCTCTTTTAGGAAAGGCAGCGGAGGAAGGACTTTTAATGAGATGACGTTTGAACAGAGACTCAGAGGCAGAGAGGAAGGAACAAGCCATGGCAGTATCTAGGGGGGAGCACCCCAGGGAGAAGGCCCCAAGAGAGGAAAGCCCTGGCCATGTCCCTGGGATGACAGGCACATCGGGGAGGCTGACGTGACTGGAGCAGAGAGCATGATGGGGGAAAGGATGGAGACAGATGGGGACAGTGTAAATTACGGTGAGCTTTATAAACTATTATAAGGACTGGGTTTTGGTTTTTTTTGTTCAAGGTAATTGGAGGGTTGCAAGCAGAGGAGTGATGTGAATTGACTTATATTTTTAAAGGCCACACTGATTTTTGTAGGGATAGCAGACTTTAGGGTCCAGGACAGAAGGAGAGACCGTCTAAGCATCTGCACATTCACAGTGGCAGAGGGGTGAAGAGCGGTCAGAACTTGGACACCTTTACTTTTAAAGACGCAGACAGCAGAATTTGTTTGGGGGCATGAAAAAAAGACAGATATCAAGGTTTACTCCAAGGATTTGGAGTCAGGAGCCATTTAGAGTTAGGAGCAATGTGGAGTCAGGAGCAATTTGGGTCAGGACAGAGAGCACACAGAACCTGTCCCAACTGCCCTCTACAATTGCTAATGAGGAACAGTGAATTTTGTCCAAAACTGTTCATGTTAGCGCCCAAGGCAAAGATGGAAACACGAGTTGCAGTGTCCATGAAATAAACATAGATTGGTGCTCAAAACAGCCATAACTTTTCTGAGCTGGGGCCTAAGAGAAATGCCTCAGAAAAAATTCAGAATGAGGGTAGGGAGAAAGCACTCATGATGTCATGGGATACGTCCTCAATGACATCACTGTCCTAGCTAACACTTTATAGCACTTACTCTGTGTTCTATGCTCTGTTCTAAACACACTACACATTTTCATCCATTTAATTCTCACAATCCACGAGGTTGATAATAGCATTATCTCCATTTTATATTGGGTTGTTGGAAAACTCCTGACACGTGTTCGCAACAGATGGCAGTAGTTCATTTTTGGAAGTACTAGAGTCATTCGCATCTATGTTATTGCTAAATCATTTGACAGCTGACAGTTCTAGCTTCATTCTAAAAAAAATTGAGTGATTTGGTTGAAGTTTTGGAGATTTTACAAAAGTTGAAGATGGAAGACCAAACTGTGCGGTTTTGCCTTATTTTACTGTTTTACTTGCATAAAGAGAAGAACACGCGTCAAGCTTGTGAAAAGTTGCATCAAGTTTATGGTGACAATGCTCTACAAGAACATCAGTGCCAATGATGGTTCACGAAATTTCGTGCTGGTGATTTTGATCTCAACGATGCTCCTCGGTCAGGGAGGCCCACCAAGGTTGATGATGACAAAATAAAGGCATTGATCGAGTCAAACCCACGTTACATGACACAAGAGATTGCAGAAACATTGAACATCTATCATTCAAGCATTCACGACCACCTGAAGAAGCTGGGATACATAAGCAAACTCGATATTTGGGCTTCACATTAACTCAAAGAAGTTCACTTGACGGCGCGTATAAACATCTGCAATATGCTCATTAAACGTGAGGAAAACGATCCTTTTTTGAAGCAACTGATAACTGGTGATGAGAAGTGGATTGTTTACAAAAATATGGTGCGCAAACGGTCTTGGTCCCAACGTGTGATTTGCCTTAAACGATATCGAAAGCAGACATTCATCAGAGGAAGGTTATGCTCTCAGTATGGTGGGATTTTAAAGGTGTTATGTTTTTCGAGCTCCTACCAAGGAACCAAACAATCAATTCAAATGTGTACTGTAGGCAATCAGACAGTTTGAACAAATCCATCATTCAGAAATGTCCAGAGCTTGTTAATTGTAAAGGAGTTGTGTTCCATCGCGACAACATGAGAACACACACAAGTTTGATCACCAGTCAAAAATTATTGGAGCTTGGATGGGATGTGTTGCCACACCCATCATACTCACCTGACTTTGCATTGTCAGACTTCCACTTGATTTGCTCTCTTCAAAACTCCTTGCGTGGTATAACGTTGAATTCAGATGAGGCTGTAGATCAGCACCTTGTTTAGTTTTTCACGAATAAAGACAGGTCCTTCTATGAACGAGGAATTATGAAGCTCACTGAAAGATGGCAAAAGGTTATCGAACAAAATGGGCAATATATAATTGATTGATCTTTGCTCTTTATATAAAGAAATGACCTTTGGAAAACAGGCACAAAATATGTCATGACTTTTCCGACAACCCAATAGATGAGGGAACTCTGGCACAGAGACGTCAAATACCTTTCCTAAGATCACACAGCTCATAAGTGGTGAAGCCAGGTTTGAACCTGAGCGATCTGGCTCCAGCATTCCTGCTGCTTCTCAGATCTTCTCTCAAGGAAAGCACATGAAGTACAGCTAAGCAAAAAGCATCAGGGGCCACCAGCTTAGCTTTCCGAGGCCCAGCCTAAGCCAGGAGTAAGCTTAACCACAGCTCAGGCACAGCCGCAGCTGCCATATGGGGCCTCTGGATGAATGAGGAAACAGCTCAGTCCCCTGGGGCACCAGTCCCATGCCATTGTGCACAGCAGGGTGAGTGGAGTTTCCCCTCCCCTTCCCCCACCTCCCGTGGAGGCTGGGTACAGGGCATAGTCTGTACAACCTTATCCAGCAGCCCTGCCTAGAGGCAAGGATGAGCCACTCAAGTGTGCGTTTCCCCCACGGAGGTGGAGGTAGCCTGCAGAGGGTTTGAGGTGAGTTCTCTGGCAAGGACCTGGGGTGTCACTGCTTCAGTTTGCAAGACCAGCAGGGCTAAGCGCCTGGTGACATCCTCTTGTGAAAAAACCGTCTCTTCAGCGTTCACATTTGTGGGAGCTAGAAAGGCCCCACATATCTTCCCAAGGCCTAGACTTTCCTGTAGAAAATATGTTGGAGGTTGCTCCAGTCTAGTTGCCAAGCAGGAAATTGAAGCTCTGAAGTTCCACGCCAGGTTGCCTAGTGGTGCAGACAGACCTGGAAGGTGCTCCTGCCAACTTTCACTAATTGCCTGCATTGCCCATAAAGCAAGAAGAAGCCCAGGGCCGGCCGAGTGGCGCGATGGTTAAGAGCTGGCTTGGGACGCCAGAGGGCCCCGGTTCGGATCCCACATATGAGGGACAGTGACACTGCCCTCTACAGCTGATATGCTGAACAACAGCTCAACCTGGAGCTGGGCTGCCGTGAGTCGCCGGCAACGGTGTAGGCTGCAGCCTCTGTGGCAGTGGGTTGCCATGAGCTACCGTGTGTAGCCAGCAGCCAGCGTGAGCGGCCCTGAAGCCACTGTGAGCGGCCGTCCAGAAGCCGGCGACTGATGTGCCTTGCCTGGGAAGAGCGCAATGATGGTGCCAACTTGGGCCAGTGAAGCAACGTCCTCCACAACTAGACTGAAGAACAAAACAACAGCAACTTGTCTGTTCCCATCCCCCCAATCCCCCAATAAAAATCTTAAAAAAAAAAAAAAGAAGAAACCCAGGGTACATCTGACTTTTGGAGCTGTCTCTTCCTGGGGATGGCTCAGTCCAAACACTCTGCTATAGCGCTGAGCTTACCTGCTGCCCATTGGGCTGACGGGCAGGAGCCAGGCAACCCTGGTGGCAGGATGCCAAAATTGAACACTGGGGTTTCAGATGGCTGATCTTATACCACCCTTTCCAGCAGTAATTAGGTGCCAGTACTGATGGTCCGCTGATGTCACTCTCTTGTTCAGGTGAAGCCCACGGTGCCATTGACTGATACATTTTCTTCCAGCCTTGAGAGCATGGGACAATGTATACCCAGCTTATGCCCAGGTGATTTCAAGTCATTAAGATGCAAGCAAAAGATGGGGACCAGAGAACACCATTGCTTTGTCAACTCAAATTTTATCTTTGTTCTCTTTAAAGAACTGTATTCGGCCTTAATAATATGTGCTTGATTCTATTAGGTTACACTCACCTTTGCACAACCTGGGTACCTACTGTGCACCCAGCATGTGAGCTTGGTCGATTGCACTATTTGTTCACCACACTCTCCTTAAGTCATTGGTGTGTCCTATCCTATTGACCTGGGGTTTGGTCATGCAACTGGCTTTGGCCAATGGAACGTGAGTTGCCATGGGCTGTACCACATCCATCCAAGCAGAAGTATTCAATGTACTTGTACAGTTTGTCTCTGTCTACACCTCTGCTTTCTGCATGAGGGAAGCCTGACTGAGAAAGTGGCTGCCCTTTCAGCTTGAATCCCCGAAGAACTACCTGCATTCAAATCCTTGTCCCAGGGTCGGGTCTGCTTCTGGAAGAACCAAACACCAGATAAGCCAACTCTCAGATCCATTCACAGCCTTCTACTCAGAGAAACCTGATAAAAACATTCTACACCAAAAAAAGCTACAGCTGACTCTTCCTCAAACTAAATCCAGAGGCCTTGGTTTGTATGTCCACCCAACCCCTCCATATCCATTAGGCTTGGACCATAAGAACTTTCTCATCATTCCCCACACACAGCAGGGCCCTTTATGGCTCTGTGTCTTTCTACCCACTTTCCTCCTCTCTGGCTAGCAAGCTCTCACTCATCCTTGAAATTGCAGCTCCAACATGACCTCCTATGGGAAGCCTTCTCAGACCCCCTAAGCTGATTTTGTCACTCCGCCCTCCTCTGGGCTCCTACCACTCAGGTCGCGCCCCTGATCACTGCCCACACTGTGAACACATCAGTTTTTGAGGGAATTTAGTCTGCTTCAGACCAAGACACATGCCTGAGTTTTCTCCACGCCCCCAGAGCCTGCATCTCATCTTCATCCGTGAGGCTCCTTTGGGGCAGATCACAACTTCGCTGTAAAATCACCAAAGTGGCTCTCGGTCTTTCTGGAAGGGTTTGTTCAGTCTTTCACCTTGTTCTAGCCATTTTTCCTGAAGGAAGAAGGCCATAAACCTGCAGTCAGACAGCATTGGGGAAGTGGGGAGAGTGCAGGGGAGGAATCCAGGTAACCGCCCAGGAAGACAACCAAAAGCATTCCTCTTGCTTTTCGTTCCCACCACAGATCAGCTCAGAGGTGCCCAGAGCTACTGTACAAAAGAATCATCCAGGAAACCTTTCTTCAAAAAAAATCTAGGTGTCACCTCCAAAGATTTTCCTTGAGATTATCTAGAGCAGGGGTCGGCAAGCTTTTGAGATGGAAGAACCAATCCTGTCCCTCAAAGTTTTGCAAGACCTATAAAACAAATTAAATCACCATTATGTGAATAATATCCTTTAAAATTTTTATAAATGAAACTATGATAGTTTTATTTGCATTTTCAATTTTACTTCAGAGCCACATGTACATACCCAAAGAGCCGCATGTGGCTCGCAAACCGCAGTTTGCCAACCCTTGATCTAGAGTGAAGCCCTAGCATTTGTATTCTTTAAAAAGTTGCACAGATGGTTAATATGCACATCAGGATTAAGAACCCATGTGCTTGCAAGGCACCTGCCTCCCACAAGATCCAGTCTATCCCCCAGCTGACCCCAATGGAGTCGGAGCCCAGGTGTGCATAGACCTGGAGATCTCCATGCACATTTCCCTCATACACTCACGGCACACACGTGAGCGGATGGTCCTGGGCCTCTCTCTCTTCGGGTTTCTTACCATCTTCACAAGGCTAACACCAAGGATAGAGCCAGTGAACCTCACTGTTTTACAGTGATACGCAATTACTCCAAGCCAAGAATCATTTTAGATTTTACTTGCTTGGAGCCTCGTAACAGAAACTGCTGATTATTCACTAAAATCCATGCTCTGCTTCCTCTTGGACACATGACAATACAACATTTCCCAGAATTCTTTGCAGCTATGCATGATCCTGTGACTGGGTTCTCTTCACTGGCTCATGAGTGAAAATGTTGCAAGCCACTTCTGAGGCTAAGCCTTTATGATGATGGTGGGAATTAGCACTGTTGTGTAGAATATAGGAAGCTACAAAGATCATCACCCCAGTCAAAAATGAGAAAAAGTCATAAAATGTACAAAATCTTAACTTTTCTTCAGCTAATTAGAGATGTGAGGTCACAAGGCAATTAAGTAAAGTGAATTACAAGAGGGTAAAGCCCCTCCAAGAAGAGACAGAGCATGTGGACTGTTTCACCTTGGGCAAAGCATGGGAGAGAGAGGTGACTGCCATACAAGCAGAAAGAAGAAATTGGCTACAATCTTAAAGGCCAAATGTGAGCTAGAGTGTCAGTTTGGAATAGGAGACTTCACACCCACTCACAAGCGCTTCGATGGGCGCCGCTAGGTGCTTACAAGAAAGACTAGGCCATGGCAGAAGATTGCAGCAGGGAGTCACCTCTGTGGTAAAAGGGTCCAGGAGGTGGCTGCCTCTTGGGGATAAGCACAAGCCCCACTCACTTTCCCAGACATGCTATCATTAGAGCAAAAAGGGCCATATCTCCCGTAGGGTACAGGATATTGCATCTGAGGATAAACAGAAGCCAAACCCACCTGTTTCTGGTAGAAGGATAGGAAACTGCCTCAACCTCAGGCCAAAGGCAAAGATCAGTTGCTGGTGGAGGAGATGTAGGACAAAACACCCTCTTTCCTGAGGCAAGGGCTAGGATCCTACACCAAGACTAAGCAAGGGGCTGCTACTCTACCTGGAGCGAAGCAGGAAACTCCTTCCCAAGAGCAACCACAGACACAAGGCCGAGTTTGGGACAGGAAGAGCTGGAAATCCCTACCCTGAAAGCCAAGATGCGAAGACTGGGGCTGGCCCCCCTTTATGAAGCTATCACTGAGGAACACGCACATCAGCCTACTGCCAATGAGGGACAAGAACACAGGGAGAGATGCCCATCGGGAGCACAGGCAGGCAAGAATGGCTGAAAGCTGATGGTGACCGGGAGCGTTGAGAAAAACCCTCTGGCATCCCCCCCAGTAAAAGTACATGGTAACAACAGTCCACTGCTGAAGAAATTGGAAGTCTGTGGTGCACTGAAAGTAATAATAAAAAAAACACAAACCAAGCGCAGCTCCTGACTAGATCGACTGACCGCTGTCCCTCCATATTAACTGCATGACAAAAAAGGAGGTAAGCCCAGGCATAAAATTATTTACTTTAGTACCAACTGTTCCTCTACATGTGCTGTCCAGCATTAATAAAAAAGTACAAGCTACACCAAAAAAATAAATAAATAAGAAAAATAACGCATTGCCAAGAGATAAACCAATAGGTACAGATTCAAATTAACCCAGATGTTGGAGTTTTCAGAAAGGAAATTTAAAATAACTTTGATTAATATGTTAAAGAATCTAGTGGAAATTGTGGACAATGTGTTTGTATTAGTCAGGGTTCTCCAGAGAAACCAAACCAATAAGATATAGAAGATAGATAGATTATAGATAGATATAGATATAGATATAGATAGATATAGATATGAAGACAGACGGACGAGGAGACTGATTATAGAAATAGGCCCACATGGTTATCGAGGCTGAGAAGTCTCACAGTCTGCTGCCTGAAAGCTGGAGAACCAGTAGTTAGTGGCATAATTTAGTCGGAGTCTGAAGGCCTGAGAATAAGGGGCCAATGATGTAAGTTCCAGTCAGAGTCCAAAAGCTGACGAACCAGGGGAGCTATGTCCTACAGCAGGAGAAGATGGATGTCTCATTCAGGCCCTCAAAGGATTGGGTCATGCCCACCCACATTGGTAAGGGAGGTCTTTATTTACAGTAGTTTCCACGGAGGATATGTCCCAAAACCCCAAGTAGATGCCTGAAGCTGCAGACAGTACTGAACCCTGTATATACTATGTTTTTTACTATACATACATACACACCTTTTCACATAAAGGAAGCACTTTACGACTTCCCTTTGGCATATCTGAATTGCTAGCATCACCATTCTTGCACTTTGGGGTCATTATTAAGTAAAATAAGGGTGACTTGAACACAAGCACTGTGATACTGTCACAGTCTGTCTGATAACCAAGATGGCTACTAAGTGATTAAAGGGACCAGTAGTGTCTACAGCGTGGACACACCGAACAACAGGAGGATTTAAGCCTCAGGCAGAACGTAGTGGGCCACATGAGATTTCATCATGCTACTCAGAATGGTGCACAATTTAAAACTCATGAATTGTTTATTTTTGCAATTTTCCATTTAATATTTTCAGACAGTGGCTGACAATTGGTAACTAAAACTGCAGAAAGCTAAACTGTGAATAAGGGGGGACTACTGTACTAGTCTACTGATTCAAATGCTAGTATCTTCCAGAGACATCCCCTAAAATAATGTTTACCAGCTATCTGGGTATCTCTTAGCCCAGTCAAGTTTACACATAAAATTAACCATCATGCTGCTTAAACAAATTGGGATTTTCAGCAGGGACATCACAACTATAAGAATGAGTCAAACAAGATGGTAGAAAATAAAATATGATATCAGAGTTGGAGAATTCCTTTCATAGGCTTATCAATAACCTGGACATAGCAAAGGAAAGACTCCATGACCATGAAGATGTATCAACAAACTGCATCCAAACTGAAACACAAAGAGAAAAAAAAAAAGTGGAGAAACCCACCATAGAACAGAGCATCCAAGAACCAATCCAAATGAAAACTTGAATCTATCTATACAAATAAATGAAGAATAAAGGAAATGGAAAAAAAAAGTCAAAACACCTTTTTAAAAACTTATTTTAAATCAGTTTAAAAAATAATAGTGTAAAACAAAATGAGTGATACTGTATTGTGGGGCTTATAACATATGTAAAAGTATATTGTACAGCCAAAATAGCTTAAAAATAACAGGACGGGGTCGGCCAAGTGGCGTGATGCTTAAGAACTGGCTTGGGACGCCAGAGGGCCCCGGTTCGGATCCCACATATGAGGGCCAGTGACACTGCCCTCTACAGCTAAGATGCTGAACAACAGCTCAACTTGGAGCGGGGCTGCTATGAGTTGCCGTCGATGGTATAGGCTGCAGCCCCTGCTGCAGTGGGTTGCCATGGGCTACCGTGTGTAGCCAGCAGCCAGCATGAGCGGCCAGCAGCCGCAGTGAGCGGCTGTCCAGAAGCCGGCGACAGATCTGCCTCACCAGGGAAGAGCGTAATGATGGTGCCAACTTGGGCCAGTGAAGCAACGTCCTCCACAACTAGACTGAAGAACAAAATAACAGCAACTTGTCTGTTCCCCTTCCCCCAATTCCCCAGCACTGTTCCCATCCCCCCAATTCCCCAATAAAAATCTTAAAAAATAAATAAATAACAGGAGGAATAAATGGGAATATACTCTCATAAGATTCTTTCACCTTACATGAAATGGTATAATATTATTTGAAGGTAGATTCTTTTTTTTTTTAATTGGGGAATTGGGGGAGGAAAACAGTGTTGGGGAATTAGAGAGGAGAACCAGCCAAGCTGTTGTTCTTCAATCTTAGTTGTGGAGGGGGCCAATCGCCATTTGGCAGCCTGTCAGCAGCTTGTGGCCTCTAAGCTCAAGGTGCTGTGTTACAATCTTAGTTGCGGGTGGGCATAGCCACCATCCCATGCGGGAGTCGAACCAGCAGCCTTGTTGTTAAGAGTGCACGCTCTATCCACTGAGCCATCCAGGCAGCAGCTCAGCTCAAGGTGCTGAGTTCAGTCTTAGTTGCGGGTGGTCGTAGCCACCATTGAACAGGCAGTCTTGTTGTTAGGAGCACGTGCTCTCACCATCTGAGCCATCCTGCCACCTGTTGGCAGCTCAGCTCAGTCGCAGCATCACTGGCCCATGTGGAAATTGAACAGGTGGCCCTGTTGCTCAGAGCTCACGCTCTTAAGCTAACTCTTAACCAACAGAGCCACTCGGCCGGCCCCTGAAGGTAGATTCTTATAAGTTAATGATGTATATTGAAAACTCTAGGAGAAAAACTATAAAAGTTTTAAAAGAGGTATAACTAATAAGCTAATAGTGGAAATAATGAAACTAATAAAAAAATCAATTAATCTTTGAAAAGTGGGAAAAGGGAACAAAGAACGGATAACACGAATAAAAATCAGTAGAAGCCAGTAGATTAAAATCCAAACACATTGATAATTATATTAAATATATATTACATTAAAAGCAAATACTGTAACATGGAATGAAATAAGTAAGACCCATCTATATGTTACCTATAAGACACTTACTTCAAATATAAAGATATAAATGGCTTCAAAAGAATGGAACGGAGAAAGATACCATGGAAATACTAATAAGAAGTTATACTGGCTATATTAGTATCAAACTAAAGAGACTTTAGAACAAGGAATATTTCCAAGGATAAAGGAGACATTACATAATGATAAAGGGATCAATTCATCAAGGAGATATAACAACCCTAAGTGTGTAAGTATTCAATAATGAACCTTTAAAATACATGAGACAAAACTGCTCTAATTGAAAGAAGAAATAGTCAAATTCACAATTATAAAGATTTCAACACTCATCACTCAGTAATCTATAAAGAAGACAGAAAACAGTAGATACGAAGATCTGAACAACACTATTAACCAACGTGATCTAATTGACATTTATTTAACATTCCAGCAACAGAAAATACATTCTTGTCAAGTACACATGGAATATTCACCAAGACAGACATTCCAGGCCATAAAACAATCTCAATAATTTAAACAAATTCAAAAACATAAAATATATTCTCTGAAATAGCAAACTGCCAAATAATTGCAAGTTAAGCAATATACTCCTAAAATAACCCATTGTTCAAACAGGAAGCCAAAAATTTGAAAATATTTGAACTGAATGAAAATGAAGATACAAACATATCAGAATTTGTGAGATGCTGCTAAAACAGTCTTGGGAAAATGTATAGTATTAATTGCTCATATTAGAAAACAAGCAAGATTTTGAATTAATAATCTAAGTTTCTTCTTAAAAAAATAAAGAAGAGAAATTTGACTCAATGCCACCATAAAGAAGGACATACTAAGGAAAAGAGCAAACTTCAATGAAATTGGAAACAGAAAGCAATAAA
This sequence comes from Hipposideros armiger, assembly GCF_001890085.2. Taxonomy (NCBI): domain Eukaryota; kingdom Metazoa; phylum Chordata; class Mammalia; order Chiroptera; family Hipposideridae; genus Hipposideros; species Hipposideros armiger. The sequence continues at coordinate 826,629 of NW_017731416.1, forward strand.
GAAAATTCACAGAGGGCTGGCCGAGTGGCTCAGTTGGTTAAGAGTTGGCTTAAGAGCGTGAGCTCTGAGCAATAGGGCCGCCGGTTCGATTCCCACATGGGCCAGTGATGCTGTACCTGAGCTGAGCTGTTGCTGAACTGCTAACAGGTGGCAGGATGGCTCAGCTGGTGTAACAAGATTGCCTGTTTGATAGTGGGTTACACCCACCTGCAACTAACACTGAACTTGGCACCTTGATCTGGACTGCTGCCCAGATGGCTCAGTGGATAGAGCGTGCGCTATAAACAACAAAGCTGCTGGTTCAACTCCCACATGGGATGGTGGCTATGCCCATCCACAATTAAGATTGAGCACAGCACCTTGAGCTTAGAGGCCACGAGCTGCCAGTAGGAAGCCAGATGGTGACTGGCACCCTCCACAACGAAGATTGAAGAACAACAACTTGACTAGTCCCCTCCCCCAATTCCCCAATAAAATCTTAAAAGAAAAAAGAAAGAAAGAAAGAAAGAAAAGAAAATTCACAGAGCCAAAAACTGCTTTTTAAAACATAACCTACAAAATCAATGAACTTCTAACCAAATTAATTTTAAAAATACAGGACACAAATTATTGATCAAGAATGAAAGAAGGAGCATTATTACAGACCACACAGACCTTACAAAGATAAGGGCATATTATAAACTTTGTGCCAATACATTTGATAAATTAAATTTCTTAAAAGACACAACTAAAAAAGTAATCAAAGGGAACTAGGTAACCTGAATAATCCTATATTTATTTTAAAAGTTGAATTTGTATTAATGTCTTCCTGAAAGAAATCTCCAGACCCAGATGGCAACACTTAAGGGAGAAATAATATTAATTCTATAGCAATTTTTTCCATAAAAAAATGAGGGAACACTTCCCAATTCATTTTGTGAGGCCAGCCCTACCGATATAAAAACTAGACAAAGACATTACAAGTAAAGCAAGCTATAGACCATATTCCTCATGAACATAGACGTAAAAATTCTCAACAAAACATTAGTAAGTTCAATCCAGTAGAATATAAGAATGTTAAGTGTGTCATAATTAAGTGGCTTTTATCCCAAGAATGCAAATTTGGTTCAACATCTGAAATTAATCAATGTAATTCATACCATATCATAGACTAAAAAAGAAAAACCATATAATCATTATAACAGGTGCAGAAAAATCATTTGATATCCATTTCATGATAAACTCTCTCAGCAAACTAGGAATAGTTATCAACCTGATAAAGGGCATTTTTTAAAAAACTCCCACTCATATTATACTTCAAGTAAAAAGAATAAGACAATGAAGTCGGCTTTCATCACTCCCGTTAAACATTGTGCTGGGGCCGGCCGAGTGGCTCAGTTGGTTAAGAACGCGAGCTCTGGGCAACAGTGTCACCAGTCAATTCCCACATGGGCCCATGAGCTGTGCTCAAGCTGAGCTGCCCTCCTGCCAATGGGTGGCCGGATGGCTCAGCAGTTAAAGCGTGTGCTATTAGCAACAAGGTTTCCGGGTTCGACTCCTGCATGGGATGGTGGGCTATGCCCACCTGCAACTAAGATTGAACATGGCACCTTGAACTGAGCAGCCGTGAGCTGCCGATGGGCAGCCGGATGGCGACTAGACTTGGAGCTGAGCTCAGTGTGCCCTCCACAACTAAGATTAAAGGACAACAAGTTGGCTTTTCTCCTTCCCCAATTCCCCAGCACTGTTTCTCTTCCCCGATTCCCCAATAAAATATTTTTTTAAAAAGAAAACATTGTGCTAAAACTCTAGCCAGTAGAATAAATCAAGAAAATAAAAGTCATACAGATTTTAAAAGAGGTAAATCTATCTTCATTTGCAGACAACATAATCACCTACTTCTACAATTTTGAAAAACAAGAACAAAGTCGGGGCTTGCACATCATCTGACTTCAACACAGTATGGTATTTGTAAAAGGATGGACTAAGGGATCAATGAAACCAATTAACTAATCCCAAAATAAAACCACACATATATAGTCAACTGAATTTAAACAACTGTGCCAACGTACTTCAATAAGAAAGGATAGTTTTCAACAAATGGTGATGGAACAATTAGATATTAATTCTAATGCACTAAAAACTAACCTTGACCCAAAACACACACCATGTACAAAAATTACCTCAAACTGTAAGATTTAAAATTACAAAATTTGTAGAAGGAAACATAGGGCAAAAATCATTGTGACCTTGGATTAGTCAGAAATTTCTTAAACAAAACTCAAAAAGCATGAAATATAAGAGAAAAAAAATGATTAATCAACAATTACAAACTTCTGCTCTTCAAAAGACACTGTAAAGAAATGACAAAATAAGCCATAAACTGGGAGAAAATACTTGCAAAACCCATTCTGATAAAGGACCTATGGTATCCAGAATACATAAAGAACTCTCACAACTCAATAAGAAAATAAGCCAATTTAAAAACTGGCAAAACAAAACAAAACAAAACAAAAAAGTTGGACAATCTACCGAAGAAAACATAAGTTTGGCAAAACAGAACATAAAAAACTGTTCAATACAATTAGTGATTAGGGAAATGCAACTTAAACCCACAATGAGATTCCATGACTCCACAATTCTTAGAATGGCCAAAATAAAACAGTTGACAATATAAAGTGCTGCCTTGGATACAGAGCAACTCAGACTTTCATACATTCCTGGAGGGTATGCAAAATAAGACAACCGTTTTAGAACAGTTTGGCAGTTTCTTATACAGCTAAACATACATTTACAATATGACTCAGCAATCCCACTCCTAGAGATTGACCTAAGAGAAATGAAACTGTATGCTCACACAGAGACCTCTACACAAATGTTTATATCAACTTTATTCACACTCTCCAAAAGCTAGAAAGAGTCCAGGTGCCTGTCAACAGGAAAACGTATAAAGAAGTTGTTGTATATCTAACTAAAAAACAATTATTTGATATATGCAAGGACATAAATAAACCTCAAAGTCATAATGGTAGGTGAAAAAAAGCCATATGCAAAAGTCTAAATATTGTATGATTCCATTTATATAGCTCTTGGAAAAAACAAAATGATAAGAACAGAACTCAGATTAGTGATTTCCAGAGGAGAGTGAGGGAGAAGATTAATTAGAAATTCAGCAAGAGAGAACTTTCGGGGGTGATGGCAATAGCCTGTATCTTGATTGTGATGGTAGTTACAGACTTTGTCAATACTTCATACCTGTATTTCTTCAAAGGGTGAATTTTATTTTATGCAAATTATACTTCAATAAGCCTGACTTAAAACATACAAAATGATCAAGGGGGTATGGGGGGGGTCCTCCTCCATACCCTGTTTTCCCTTTCCCCACGACTGTCACAAGGACATGATGTAAAGCAGCTTCAGCCATGAGGTCATTGACAATAGGCAGGCCAGTGCCATTCGCAGGGTTTTCCAACACCAGTCCCTGATGAACCGAGTACGGAAACTGAGGGATGTATTTAGTAGCTTTTATAAAATGTAAGTGAGTAATATGTCTGTTGTATCTAATAATAAAATACTTTAGTCTTGTATTTTGTAGGTCTTTGGGGTTTTTCTTTTCCTTCACTTCCCCAGCAATTTGTTGTTATTTTTTTTACAAAAAAAAATTTGGTCTGAAATGAACTGAAAATGTTAAAATAAAAATGGGTCCTTGACCTCATCTAGTTTGAGAAGCACAGCCTGGGGAATGGTGGGGCAAGGTGGAGGACCCTGCATCCCTGAACGACTGCATGAAGTAGGGCCACCTGCCCGTCTGGAATGCTCCTCTCAGACTGCTACGTGAAGGAGAAACAAACTTGGATCTTTAAGGAACAGTATTGCCATGTGTCTGTTAGAGGAGCCGAACCTTAGCTTAACTGGGATCGCCACAAAGGCATGCTATCTGCTGAGTCTGAGCTAAAGCTTTAGTCCCTCGAAGAGCTAGAGGCCAGCTCTTTTCAGAGGGCACAGGCTCAAAACACATGGAAAAGCAAACATGGCGAGTGTTACTTTACACACCACAGCAAGTCCCCACAAAAAAGGGGAGATAAGAGTGGGTGTTCTCACTTCTTCAGCAGGGTACAGGCAGGCTGACAGCAAAGATGGAGTGGGGAGCCATTCGGACAGCCTGCAGGTCCCCACCGAACCTGGCTTGCCCTGGCTGACTGTGAGAGGAGCAGGGCATGCATCAGCAAGGACAGCTGCCCCCAGAAAGATGGCGCTTAGGCCTCCCTTTTATTGCGCCAGCTGGGAATGGGTGCTTCTGTGACTGAGGGTGCTCAGGCAATGTAACTCACCAGTACAGTTCTGCCGATGCCTAATTGTTAACCTCTTTTTGTCTTCGTCTCCTCGTCTGTAAAATGGGAGATAATAAGTACGTACCTATCTATATCATAGGATTTTTCAATGTTTCAATGAGAAGTAATGCATTTTGTAAGGGGCTAAAGCTGTGCCTTGCTCATTAAAGAAGCCTGATAAATTTTAACTATTGACTGATTTAACTGCAAGCCAATTGCCTTTGTAATGAGATGATTTTTCTTTAGTCACCAGATGGTCCCTATGGTGATAGAAGGCTATAGGCCTTAGATACAAACCGGACTAGTGTAACTTGATTCTAAGGCAGCAATTTAAGTTTAGGGGGCCAACGCTGACTTCAAATGTAAAGCTGAGATTAATGAGGACCTAGGACGGATATTAAATTATACCAAGTTATGGTCTGGTGGAAGCCCAGACTCAAATCTCACTGCCTTTAAGAACTCTTCATATTCAGCACGAACACAAGTACAGTGCCTTCCAGTTTATAAAGCAATTACATCCATCACCTGATATTAGCCTCACAATGTCCAGTGAAGTAGAAGGGATTATTGTATCTATAGCACAGATGAGGCAAGGGGCTCAGAGGTTAAGTGGCTCACCCAAGGTCACGGGGTTAATGAGGGGAGAAGGTGGGGCTCAGAGCGGCATCTGGTTCCAAGCCCATTCCTTTCTCCCAGATACTTTTCTGCCTCTCCAGGCTTGCCTCACCTGACCCAGAGCACACCTCCACTGCATGCCCATCTATACACTATGATTTGCAACCAAGCCAAAGATTAATAATAATGAATATATAATTAGGTGAAACCGTATAAAATTGCTGATATTTGAACTACAGAAATGGCAATTTTACATAATCCATCCTAATAACTAATAATACTTGTTTGGATACTTACCAGGGGTCAGGCATTAAGCCAACCACTATACAATTGTGTTGGTTTATCTAATCATAATAACCCTATTATATCCATTTTAGAGAGGAAGAACTGAGGCCAGAGCTGCAAAATTAATAAGTGATGGGGGCAGGATTTCAATCCAGGCATTTGAGCCCAGAGCACAAGCACTATCCACTGTACTGCCCTATCATTTATTTCCCCAGTAGGACGACATAAGCTCCTAATGAAAGAAACCATGTCTGATTCAACTGTATAGTGGGGCATGCAACATGTGGACTCATTCATTCAGTCAACAAACAGAAGGGCTTATTAGGCATCTTGTGTTGAGACAATTCTCCATGAGTCTCAAATATTTCTATACATCCTGTGAGTAGAGGTACTGACTGCTCTTTTTTCCAAAATATCTTTTCAAAGATATTTGTATATCAAACATCCTTGGAATGATACAGTGTGATCCTCCAGAGAAAAGGGCAGTCAGGCTGTCCAGTAAAAAAGAATCAGGTTCCCTAAGCTTAGGGGTCCTCCCCTATAACTCACTGAGTGTATAGGTGTCACCTGGCCCTCTTCATGTCACCCTAGAAAAATCAGGATTTGGAGAACCATCACAATGAGTTAATAATACTTTGGTTACTGCTATTGCTGTGAGCAATAAACTATCCTTTGCCTCTGACCCAAGAGTCTCATATCTTCTGCCAGCTTGAAACGAGCAGGATAACTTGTTAGCTTGCAAGTAGGATACAATCTCAGGTTCAGAGTTCTTAGTTGTACTGGTCAGGTGGATGAATGCATGTAATGAGCACTCCTTGCATACAGAGCACTCTCTCTCTCTCTCTTTCTCTCTCTCTCTCTCTCTCTCTCTCTCTCTCTTAAATTAGTTTCAGGTGTACAAAACAATGTAACAGTTAGACATTTCACCCCTCATGAAGTGATAACCTTCCTCTCCCAATCTATTGCCCCTCTAACATCATATATATCTATTACAATTCTGTTTACTCTATTCCTATGCTGTACTCCATACCCTGTGACTATGTATATATAAATTGTAGTTGACATACAATATTATTCAGCTTCAGGTGTACAGTGCAGTGGTCAGGTATCTACACCATCCATGAAGTGGTCTCCCTAATAAGACAAGTGTCCATCGGATACCCTACAAAATATTTACAACATTATTGATTATATTCCCCAAACTGTCTCTCATATCCCCATGGCAATATTATGACTACCAATTTGTACTTTCTAATCCCCTCACCTTCTCCCTCATCCCCACCCCCTCCCATCTAGCAACTATCAGTTTTTTTCTCTATCTCTGACACTATTTCTGTTTAGTTTGCTCATTTATTCTGTTCTTTAGATTCCACATATAAGTGAGATAATATGGTATTTGTCTTTCTCCATCTGACTTATTTCACTTAGGGTAATGTTCTCTAGGTCCAACCACATCATTGCAAATAGCAAGATTTCATTCTTCTTAATGGCTAAGTAATACTCCATTGTATAAATGTACCACAGTTTCTTAATCTAGTCGAGTGCACTGTCTCTTAAACACTCTCATAGTGTCACTCACGGAGCCCTGACTGCCACCTCAAGAGAAATAATGTAAGGAAACAGCCAGGAGTGTAGGTCTGGCTCCCTGGGTTGACCACTGATCTGCAGAATAACACCAGCTTTTATTAATAACTGATTATGCATCTGGTTACAATCTTCTGAATTCCACAGTGTCTACCTAGGAGTACTGTGTAAGTCCTTATTGAGCAAAGGATCCATTCAGCTATTCAACATATATTTATTGAGAGCCTACTATGTGCCTGGCTCTGTTCTAGGGTTTGGGAAAATAAGACAGACTGCATCCCTGCCCTTCTGGGTTTATCAATGGGTGGGGCAGACAGTCAACACACACAGTATCAGATAAGAGTAAAAAGTTCCACAAAGATTTAAAGAGGAAAATGTACTAAACAGTGAGTGGAAACCACTTTAGAAGTGGTGGTCAGAGAGAGAGGGCCGCTAAGCTGACATCTGAGTGATGAGAATCACCCTTGCTCATGTCAGCGGGATGAGCAATCCAAGCAGAGGGAATGAGATTGGCGTGTTTGAAGGACAGCGAGAGGCCAGTATGGATGGAGCCAGTATGGTGGAGGGGATGACAGGGAGAAAGGAGCCAGATCATGGCTTCATGAATCTCAAGGAAGTTTCCTGTCAAAATGACAGTGGGCACAATTGAGTGCTTTCCATCAGAGCCCACCAGCCACAGTCACCAGGATTGCCACACTGTAGAAGGTGCTCGATCCTGCACCCTGAGGTATTTTTACCTCAGCTACTGTCATCTGTAAGGTGACCATTTGCCAGGGAAGAAAGAAAGAAAGAAAGAAAGAAAGAAAGAAAGAAAGAAAGAAAGAAAGAAAGAAAGAAAGAAAGAAAGAAAGAAAGAAAGAAAGAAAGANAAGAAAGAAAGAAAGAAAGAAAGAAAGAAAGAAAGAAAGAAAGAAAGAAAGAAAGAAAGAAAGAAAGAAAGAAAGAAAGAAAGAAAGAAAGAAAAACTTAGGCCACCTGCATCTCCAGAGAAGGGTTATTTGACAAATTAAACATACCATGGGATATATTTTTTTTTAAGAGTGGAGCTTCTGTGGCATGAGCTGAGGTCAGTCCACATGGGCTCATACAGAAAACCCTTCCTGGAGACTGCCTGAAGAACAAAAGTTGGAGTCTCCCCCTGATTATGGACTACACAGGGCCCCTGACAAGCGAGGGGCGCTGCCAGACATCGAAGGAGGGAGACCGCGCGGGTGCGTGTGGAGCCTGGAGGTTTTAAAGGCAGGGTAAGGAGCAGGGATAGAAGACTGGGGGCTCTTGCAAATATCAGAGCACTTCCCAGAAACAGCTTTTCTAATGTAGTGAAGGGAAGTATTTTTTTAAAAAAAGAAAAGAAAAACTCAATGATCAAATATGCAAATAATCCATTTATAACAACCACCACCACCATAAACCTCTAAATACTCAGACTCAGGGAAACAACTCAGCAAAGTAAAGCAGAACAGCATCATGAAAAAGCGTTACCTTCTAAGGATGCTTATAAAGACGATGTAAGCACATAAAGCTTGAATAAAATGTCAGATGGAAATAGATTGCAAACTTTACATACACATCGATCGAAATGATGCAAACTAGCGAGACTGCAGGAGTTAGATGTCAACAGTAGTTCAGAAATGGTGAGAGGGTGCAGTTACAGATTTTATAGAGTTGCTTACTCAACTAAAAATTATAAATGAAACGTCTTTCCTGATTTCAAAGCTAGAATACAAGCTTTGAGAAAAACATGTTTTCCCAGAACGAGGAAGACCTAAAATAACAGAGCCGCCCCCATCTAGAAGCCCGTTATTCTGGCCGCGCTGCTACAAGAGTTATTGGAAATAAAAGTGCCCACCATTAGCCCTTGAATGTCCTTAGGCATTTACGGCTTTCTCTCTGCTACAGGCAGTAGTTTTAATAAGTCGCTCTGTCCAGATTCCCCTAATGATACGCTTTCTACATAAAAAAAAAAGGGCTTGTGAAACCTAATTCCTCTGACAGAAGCGAGCTCGGGTCTCTGAAGCAGCGAAGATTTCAGATTTCCGCCGGGTTTCCTTGCACCTGCCCTTGCAAGGCATGAGGTTTTGTGTGCAGAAGCCTCCAGGGGTTGAAATTTAGCCCTGTCCATGTAGCAGGAAGGTCAGCCGAAGTCACTGGGTCCCAAGACACTGGACTTCAATCTCCGACCAAAAACAAAACATCAAAACACTTCTATTCACCGGGACGTGCTTAGCAGCGCGCTGGCATTTACAAATGTAAGGCAGCACCGTGCAGTTCAGAGAGGGGGCTCTGCTTAGAAAGTCCATTGTTCTTCAGAGATCTGACAACCTCTATCAGATCTGTGTCAGCCCGGCTCCAGCAAACACTCCAGAGAAAGGCAGCCTCCTCCAGGCTGAGCCCTGGCTGCCACCTGATACCTGAATGAAGGGCAGAGCCAGCAAAATCCAAACTCCTTTCGGGACGTCTGCTTCTGTGGGAAATGGTTTTGATTTTCTCAAAAACCATTAATGTGGAAGAAAATTAATTTTCAATTGGCCTTTAAAGGCTGATGTTACGTACCCACTCTTCAGAATGATGGTCTTTTACCAGGAAGAAAACCGTTGCTCCATTTACCTGGGTATTTCTTAGTACTTTCTCATCTAGGCAGTCGCCTTCCTTTGTATTATTATTATTATTTGTTATAATGATAATAATTACAAGAACAGCCAGTGCCAACTGAGCATTTACCATGTGCCAAACACTGTGCTATTATACTTAGGCCTCACAACAAACAGAGATATCATGACTTTGTGTCACTTTGCTGAAAGAATGCAGAGGCTCAGCGAGTTCAAAGGGTTTGCTCAAGGAGATTACCTGGCTAGTAATGGGCAGAGCTCGGACTTGAAGCCAAGCTCTCAGCTGCTCTGGGTTCTGCTTCACTTTCCCCCACTTCACTGTGGGTGCATGTATAGATGATGACAGCCCTTGAACTCCCCCCACCCATCCAGCCCGACAAATCCCAATTTAATCTGGCAAACATTGACCAGTTGCCCGCCTTGTTTAGGGTTCTGCATTAGCACAACCCCCCTACCACGGGGCACCCACAGGGCAAGGAACCAAGTGTACAAGTAGTAACAGTAACCCAAGTAGAATGCAAACAGCTTAGCAGGGGCATCAAAAAGGCAATGCGGATCTAGCAGAGGGGACAATTAATTCCAACTGAGGCCTCTGGTAAGGCTTTCAAAGTCGCAGAGAACATTTTTTTTACAGTAACAATGCAGAGGATTTAGAAACACAGAGAAGAATAAAGAATAAAATAAAGATTATCTTTAATTGCATCACCCAAGAGTGACCACTTTTCTTTTTTCATCAAAATAACTTTATGGAGGTATAGTTTATACGCACTAAAATGTACAATTTGCTGCATATGACAAGTGAATACACTTGTTTAACTGCTATCACTATCAAAATATAGAGCATTTCTATCACCCCATAAAATTCCCTTCTGTCCCCTTCCATCCAATGATCTTTCTTTTCTGGTCCAAGACAATCCCTGATTCGCTTTCTGCCACTTTGGATTAGTTCTACTGGTTCTTGAATTCCATATGAATGGGACCATAAAACATGTACTCTTTTGTGCTTCTTTCACTCAGAATAATGTTTTTAAGACTCAGTCGCAATGTTATGTGTATCAGTGATTCAAACTCTTCTATTTGCTGAGTGGTATTCCACTGTATGTGTGTATCTCAATTTATTTATGCATTCATCTGTTGATGGACTTTTGGGGCTGTTTCTGGTTTGGGCCTACCATGAAAAAGGCTGCACAGGTCTTTGAATGGACATATATTTTCACTTCTCTTGGGGAAACACCTAAGAGTGGCATTCCTGAGTCATACAAGAAGGGTATATTTAACTTTATAAAAAAACTGACAAACCGTTTTCCAAAGTGGTTGTACCATTTTCTACTCCTGCCAGGGGTATATGAGAGTTACAATTGCTCCAAATACTCTCCCAGACTTGGTATTCTTATTCTTTTTAATATTAGCCATTCTAATGGATTGTAGTGACATATTATAATTTTAATTTGTATTTCCCTGATGACTAATGATGTTAATGATATTTTCATGTTCTTATTTGCCTTCCATATATATCTTCTTTTGTAAAGTTCTTGTTCAAGTCCTTTGCCTATTTTTAAACAGCTACTTTTTTTTAAAGATTTTTTTTAATTTTTATTGGGGAATTGGGGGGATGGGAACAGTGCTGGGGAATTGGGGGAAGGGGAATAGACAAGTTGCTGTCGTTTTGTTCTTCAATCTAGTTGTGGAGGATGTTGCTTCACTGGCCCAAGTTGGCACCATCATTGCTCTCTTCTCTGGCAAGGCAGATCAGTCGCCGGCTTCTGGACGGCCGCTCACTGCGGCTGCTGGCCGCTCACGCTGGCTGCTGGCCGCTCACGCTGGCTGCTGGCTACACACGGTAGCCCATGGCAACCCACTGCCACAGGGAGTGCAGCCTACGCCGTCGCCGGCGACTCATGGCAGCCCAGCTCCAGGTTGAGCTGTTGTTCAGCATCTTAGCTGTGGAGGGCAGTGTCACTGGTCCTCATATGTGGGATCCGAACCGGGGCCCTCTGGCGTCCCAAGCGAATTCTTAACCATCGCGCCACTCGGCCGGCCCTTTAAACAGCTACTTTTATTACAAACATATATGCAATGTACCATCAGATTAAAATATCGTATATGGATATTAGTCATTCCCAAACACCATTGTGAGGAAGACAGCAAAAAAGAATAAAGTAGTAGTGAAAGATACTTTTAAAACAAAATCCATGTTACATTTTCTAAATTTAAATCAGAGTTGATGACTGCTACTTATTTTTTCCCTTTGCCAATTAGTTAATTGGGTTGTCTGTCTTATTCATTATTGAGTTATAAATGTTCTTTATGGATTCTGGATGCAGCTCCTTTGTTAGGTATGCATTCCAATTACTTTCTTCCATTCTGTGCCTTGCCTTTTCATTTTCTTAACAGCATCTTTTGAAGAACAGAAGGTTTTAATTTTTGTGGAGTTCAGTGTATCCTCCTTTGTTGTTTTATCATTCATTCTTTTTATTTCCTATCTAGGATATATTTGCCTACCCCAAGGTTGCCAGGATTTTCTTCCCAGTTTCTTATAGAAATGTTGTAATTTTAGCTGTTACATTTAGGTCTATGACCTGCTTTGACATCAACCCCTTGTGGCATAGTATAGCCTCAGGCTCATTTTCCATGGGGAAGGCTAGGGGCCTGGGGTTTACTCTAATGGAGCTGACATCAAGGGCATGAGTTGGAGTTAGATGGAGACCAGTACAATTTACACAAAGTAAATCCCCATCCTCTGACCACACACTATTCTTCAACCCAAATAATAATCTCATCAGCTGCTGTGACTGTTGGCTGTCAACAGCTCACAGCTGCTTCCTTCAGAGAACTGCCCTTACCTGATGGGAGCAAGGGACAGACTAGGTGGCTACCCACTCCCCTCGGCAGCCGGCACCCAATAACCAATCAATGAAGGTGCCAGGTGGGACGATGTTGAGGTACTATTCCCATTCCAGAGTTTCCTGTGTCATCAGGCTGAGCCCACCTGTTTGCATAACTTCCTCCCCTGCCTTGTCCTGTTTCCCTCACGGGTTTGCTTGAGAACACTTGTTCAATGAATCACTTACTCAAGAATCTCTGATTCAGGCCCTGCTTTCAGAGAAGGAAACCTAAGGCAACTAGCTAGGCTTTCAGAAAACAGATGCAGCCACCCCTAAGGCCTAGAATGAAAGCAGGAGCTGGTTATATCTTCTCCTTGGGCCCTAGTCTCCCCATCAGTCAGGAGATTTACGTATTAACATCCTTTGCTGTGCTCATATTTTGTCACTTCTAGTAAGGACTCTGCTCTAACTGGGGACAAATTACGCTTTCTCCCCCTTCCTCTGAAGAAAAAGGCCCCGAGAACACGCCATTATGCATTGGCTCTTGTGGGTCATCAGCATGCCTTCCAGTTTTAATATATATTATTTCAACCAATTATTGGAGATGCCTACATCACTCACCTCAGGGTGAGCGGTCCCCTGAGCTAAAGGTAAGCATCTTTTTATGCTCATTATCCAGACTATCGTATGCAAACTTTCTGAGAAACATCATTCCACAATACACTTGATTTGGGTGTCTAGAAAATACAGACTTCAATTGTAAGCCCATGAAACGCTATACCATAATTACAGTTTCTAGGCACCTCTAATGACCCATTAAGATGGATTTGTTAGAGCAAGCAGAGACTATATGGCCAGCAGCAGGTGAGACTACAGGGTCTAGCGCTTTCTCTCTGAGGGCAGAGACCCACCAGAAATAATCTGCTGTAGAGGAAAATCATGGTGAAAGATGAGATCTTGTCATGAAATACTCACCACCACTGAGAAGGCAAATCCTGAGATTTTTACATTTCCAGGACTAAAAAATCACTTTGAGAATGGAAAACATCTTGTGTTCAGCTTATATTTCTAAGAGTCACTCATGTATATAGTTGTATTCACTCATGCTGAACACCCTGTTGTGTGCTGGTACCCTAGTGTATTTCTTCATTCTCATGAAAATGAGTATTTGCGTTGTCTCCATTTGGAGGCTATCATAAACTGTGCTTCTTTTACCTCTCTCTTGGTGTTCAGGTTCAGAAGTTTCTCTAGAATATGTGACTAGCAGTTGAATTGCTGGGCACAAGGTAGTGAATGAAAAACATTTTACAAGATAATGTCAAATCGTTTTCCAAAGTAAATGTACCAGTTTGCATTCCCATAAGCTGAAAACAAGATGTTCTCCATTCTCAAAGTGATTTTTTAGTCCTGGAAATGTCAAAATCTCAGGATTTAGTCCTGGAGACGTAAATACCCTTTTTATAAAGTCAAAGACAAGCAGAGAATGATAATCACTAACTTCAGGATGTTGGTCAGAGGCAGGGCAGAGGGCATAAGATCTGAGGTATAAAATACTGGGTTGTCAGAAAAACCATGATGTATTTTTTTCTATGGTTTTCATTGCAAAAATGCGTCATGACTTTTCCGACAACCCAGTATAAGAGGAACACATGGGTAGACATGCTAGTAATAGTGATTGGAAAACATGCCCTAGAACTAACCCCTAGTACCTGTGGATAGGACCGTATTTGGAAATAACGGTCTTTGCAGATGTAATTAAGTTAAGGGTCTTGGGCTGAGATTACCCTGGATTTAGGGCTGGGCCCTGCATCCAATGACTGGTGTCCTCATAAGAGAAAATAATGAGAGATTTGAGGAACAGACACAGGGAAGTTGGCCATGTGAAGGTGAAAGCTGAGATGGGAGTTATGCTGCCCTAAGCCAAGGCACACTAGGAACCACCAGAAGCTGGAGGAGGCAGGAAGCATCCTCCCCTAGAGCCTTGGGAGGAAGTGCGGCCCTCTGGACACCTTGACTTTGGACTTCTGGCCTCCATAACTGTGAAAGAATAAATTGCTGTGGTTTTAAGCCACCCAGTTTGTGGTAATTTGTTACAACAGCCGAAGGGAACCTGACACAGCAATGCTCTAGATCTTAAGTTGGGATGTTTCTGGGTGCTCACTTTTAAATTTTGTGTCATAACCAACATACACCTATGGCATAAAGCAAATATTACAAAACATGCTCAGAAACAAAAAAGTTAGGAAAGCATGCATAAGCAAAACAAAAGTTCCTAAGCCTGTTTAAGGCTCCTGAGAGATTTGAGGAATTTCATGGGTATCAAGTCCCTACCAAGTGCCAGGGATCATGCTCAGCACTTGAGAGATGATATTTAATCTTCAAAGTAACGCTGTGGTAAATATTAATAAGTGACCCATTTTACAGACAATAAAACTGAGGCTGAGAGCAGTGAAATGCTTGCCTGAGGTAACACAGTGAATGAATGGCAGAGCGAGGACTCAAATGAGCATCAGTTTGCAAAACCCCTGCTTTTTCTACCATAACACCCCAGGTTACCTCTGCTTACCTCAAGCTTGTTAACCTCCAAATACCAGACGTGACCAGTAGTAACTCCAGGCAAAAACATTTACCTGCTTTCTCTCCTATTCTCGATTTCTCTTCAGACAGAGCTGGACAATACCATTAGCTCTCACAATTTTCACATAAATCATGCATGTAAGGGCCTTTTATCTTCCAGCACATCTCACCACAATCTATGCAGATCACCTTAAATTAATTGATGCGTGTAATTCACCCATCGCCCATTCCTTCCCCGGGCTATCCTAACCACAATGCTGAAAATACAGAAAACTGATTGGAAATTAAGTTTCCTCTTTCTTCACCTCCTGGGGGTAGGAGTGGGAGTGGGGGGGAACTCTACTTCTCCTGAAATAATAACCTCTAAGAAGACATGTACCCTGGTTTGCCTGGGCCTCTCCCCCATCTGAGCGCTAATAAGTCCCACATCCCGGGAACCCCTCCATCCTGGGCAAGCCAGGATGGTTGTTCACCCTGCCTGGGGGAAACCTCCTTTTCTTCTAAGATCTGAAGAATTTACAAAGGGTGGGAAACCATCTGATTCAACCATGTCCTTCCTTCTGGGACCCAGCCTGAAGCCATGCCCCTGCCCCCCTACTTTTCCCCTGAGGCCGAGCCAGGATGTTGGGGGGGGGCGTGCTCACTCTATTGGAGCATGTGCTAGCCTCATTCCTTTCCTTCTCACCCCCCTCAGCAACTGGCGGGTTTTGATGAATTGATAACCAAAGGCTTTGAAAGCTGCATCCTAACTCCCCGGACCATCAGTGCTCAGGAGGAAAAGCTGTGGGGACACCTTGGACAACAGTCCCAAAGCAGCAGGATGCCTGGCTCTAGTCTATGGCTGGCTCTTCAGGTCCTCACTTCATCATCATGGACAGACACATGGCGGTTCACATCACTCTACAGTTCATAAAACCTCTTGCGTACAATGGCTCGTTGGGCCCTCAGGTAGACAGCAAGCATCAGTGTGTCTTCAGTTTACACATGGAAACTGACTAAAGGCATGGGTCTGAAAAGCGACAGAGCCAGGCCTGACACTGGGTCTGACGCCCAGCTCCTCACAGCCTCATGCCAATCCTCTCTCTGAAGAGCTGAGAACAGCAGGGAAGAAGTCAAAAAGGAATCACCATTTTCTCACCTCCTACCCTTGCTGTCCCCTCCAAAAATGTATCGTAATCCTGGAAAACACACTTAGCAGATGGTTGAATCAGGAATAAATTCAGGGCTGCCAGGTTTTCTCCATCACAAAAACCTGACACTTCTCCCGCACCGCCTCACACACAGGGTGGAAGATGAGGATCCCTAGGGGGCGATCCCAGCACCAGGCAAGGGGATAGGCAGGGATGGGGGTGGGGGCGTAGGAGACCACAAGGACCCCTGCCCTGCACAGTCGGTTGGAGGGCTCCGTACACCCTCAGAAGGAGAGGGCTGGTTCAAGATACTTGCAGGCTGCCCCCAGAGGCTTGCCCCACAGTCCCCAGGCTGGGCATGACAGATGTGCCTCCCTCTAACTGAGATCCGAGTCATTTGGCTCAAAAGAAAAAAGCACGCGGCTCATCTTTCGCTTCCCTGGGTGGGTATGAACCCAGGGTGCAGAGGGAATGGGCTGGAGACTGATCTGATACCTCCCAATCTGGAAGGTGGCTCTGTGGAAGGCCCCATGCGGCAGGGGGCCAGGGGATTTGGCGTGCCACAAAAAAGGGACTCGAAAAAAGGGTTTTAAAAACAGGCCTGGAACTGGTTTCCCACATCCTTTACTTATTGGACCACTGCTCAAAGGGCTAGACCCTGTGCTACAGGTTTCTGAGGAAGCAAAGGCAGATGAACAGGCTCTGGTCTCCAGGGGCAATGAATCATGCAACCACTGTCTTTATCCCAAGCGTACACTGAGCCAGGAATAGAGTAAGTGCTGGGAGCACACGGCAGGTCACTGTAAAGGCTCTCATTTCATTTCCAATGGGAAGAAAGGGGAAAGGGGAGCTCTTTTAAAACGAGTCCCCTTCCTTCCAGTGGAAGAAATCAGGTGCAAAGTAAAGACGGCAGTGGCTCAAGTCCCCCTGGTCCCTTGTTTTCTATCTGTAGCAGTGTGGTCCCTCAAGACCGCCTCCATTGGCAGGAACCGGGGCAGACCCCAGGGAAGGGACCTCGGGTTCCTTCCAGAGCAGACTGGGAGGGTCTGGGCTTATAGAGACATCCTAACAGGGTTCATTCATGTATACGGTCCAGATAGTCTCAATAATACATCACTCTCTCGAGGCTGTGTCTTTGAAGTGGCTCCTAGTACACTAATGGTGGGTAGAATGCACATTCCAAGGACAGGGAAGGAGAGTAAAAGCCTCTGACTGCCTGGGTCCAGCTCAAGGTCACCTGGCAGTCACATACTCTCAATGACCTCCTCCCGTAACCACAGGCTGGGCCGCTTATAAACAACAGACACTTATTTCTTACAGCTGTGGAGGCTGCAAGTCCAAGATCAGGGTGCCAGCATGGTAGGGTTCTGATGAGGGCCCTCTTCCGAGGTTGCAGACGTCTCACTGTGTCCTCACATGGTGGAAGAATCGAGGGAGCTCTCTGGGGTCTCCTTTATAAGAGCACTAATCCCATTCATGAAGCCTCCACCCTCATGACCTAACCACTTCCCAAAGTTCACTCAGATAAGGACTCACACACACCCCTTACCCAGCTTCTAGGACTCGAGGACAATTCCAAGGTTCCAATTTTTAACAATCTGATTTGCACACAGTTTTCCCAAAAATGTCTTCTACGGACGTAAAACTCTGCAAAGGAGGCTGTTCTCCATCTGACTCCTCACTCCCATGGCTGCTCCATGATTCTACTTTGTGTTTCTCAGCCCCTACTGTGTCAGGCTTAGGCTGAGTTCTAAGGACACTGAAGGAAGGACCAGGCCCAGCACATAGCATGTACTCAATAAAGGTTTGTTGAAGGAATGTGAGCTGCCCTGGAATGGGTTCCTAAGATGCTGACAGAACTTTCACCTCCATCTTTAACTCACCCTTGACCATATAAAAAAGAAAGAAAATAAACCTCTGTTGTTGAGAATACCTCCAGAGTTCTCCCAGCCGGTGGCCTGCCCAGGCCTCAAGTCAGCCAAGAAAAATGGCCTGCTGTTTCCCCAAGCCTCCATCCTCAGGTCTGAAGCAGGCCTCCTGGGGCTCTGTGTCCTTGAGGGACGGGGAGGCCTGAACCACTGGCCATGGCAAGCACAGGAGGCTGGGGGTGAGTGGCTTGTGCCTGTGCAGCTATACACAAAGAGAGTCTTAATGATTCATCATGGCTGCAGGATAAATATTTAGACAGAGAAGCCCCTTCCTTAGAGGGCCAGCCTTTGTCTTCTTCTTCCAACTGAAAGGACTTGGCCTGTTGGGGTGGAGAGGGGGTGGGAGGGGTTCCTGTTACAATGGTAGGAGAGCAAGGAGCACAGCAGCTAGACCAACACTGCAGCCTAAACAAGACAGGTGACCCAGCGGCGTAGGGAGAGTTGAACCAACAACCAGAGTGAGGGAGCCTCCCCTGGGGTCCTCCAGGACACCCCCAGGGGAGCCTTTGCACATGGCACCATAGCCCTGCCTACAGCTCTCCCGTAGGGCTGGGAACTATGCCTAGGACAATGTTCATGCATCTTTCTCTAAAAGCAAATGTTCCCAAGGCTCTAGAGGGCAGAGAGGCTCTGCGGCCTCTCCTCAGTCCTTCCCAATCCCCTCTGTCCAGATCCATAGCTGCTTTCCTCTCTTCAGTTAAGCCACCCATGGAGTCTGTTTCCCAAACCAGGCTCCAGGGCCTTCCCCTGGCAGCTGCCCAGCAACTCTGGGTGGTTAAATTCCTCCCATTCCTGACTCTTCATCTCAAGATGTTCACGACCTGGTTCTCAGAGGGAAAGCCTTTTAAGCCCCCTCCTAGTAAGAGGCCATCGGAGTCTCTTCAGGGTGGTAAAGATTTGTTTCAGAAAGAATGGATTAAGTTCCACCTGTCTGAGGTAATGGGTAAGACAAGGCCTTCCCGGTGCCTGTCCTGCATCCATTTTGGCGGATGCCAACTTGAATGGTGACTGTTAGCAGGAACCATTCTAACTCACAAAAGGGAAACAGAATCCCTATCTTGAAGCCTGAACCAGCCAAAACGTGTCATGTCTTTGTTTTATAATAGCCTGAACCTAACTCACTGCCAAGAAATAGGGTGCGATGAAGCCTTCCCTGGCCCTCAGATCTCCCAGCAGAGCTGCTGGCTACGGAGAACCAGGTCTGAGTCTCAAGCTTATGGAAAAGAGAGGTAAACACTCAGTAGAAATGCGCTCTGCATCTTGGGCTGTCTTGTCTCTCACCATATGAACTGGTTTTCTGTTTCTAGTGGCCCTCCATGGGAACTGTGGTTTCTGATTCAATACAAGTACAGAAGAGTCACACTCTGCTTCCGTAGGGCAGCCTACAACACGAGGAAACCAACATGGTAGCATCTGTGGACCACTCCCACCCCACCTGCCATTAGACAGTCATTCTAGTACAGGGGTAGGAGGACACTGGAGGCTGCTCACAACAGTCCTAGCTCTACTTCTTGGCACTCTAGAACAACCCATTGGCCCTCCAGCCCAAAGAGTTGGCGCCCATTCTGCCAGGGGAGACGGACATCTGTCCTATGTGGAGTAACCCCATATCCATTTGCCCATCAAAATAACACTTTAATTTACTTTGGGCTTATTGTCACTAGCAAGCACAATACAGTCTGAGTGAAATGATAAATCCAAGTGGGCTGTAGCTCATCACTGAAGATAGAGGGCCATCCATCCACACAGCCAGGCCAATATGTGCATAAGCCCAGTTTATGCAACGCTCTTTCTCTGTTGACTCCTAGTCCTCAGCAAGTGGCACAGGCAGGGCGTACACTGTCAGACTACTCCTGTGTGTCCTAGCTCCTGTCACTCAAGACCCCAGACCACTGAGGCAGGGATGCAAACTGGCTGTGACAGATGTGCTAATCTGTCCCCAACACCTTTTTACTGCCCATCAGGCGTACAAAAGGCACCCAGTAACATCCCTCTGAAGGGGGCTGGAAGGTGAAAATGGGGAGCTCAGTGGTGGGGAAAGTGAGGGAACTGGGATGAAGGCTTTAGAGGAACACATCACATGTATTAGGAAAGGAAGAATTGAAGTCACCAGTATGTGCTGACTTATTACTTATGTAATAGGCCAGGCTACACAGATATCCAGTGGGGGCCTGACATGAAAACGGTCAAAATCCAGGTGTTTTCTCTCATGGTCCTAGATGCCTTTTAAACAAGTCACAGCACCTTTGCTCAGCTTCCTCAAGAGCGAATAGTCCTGCGCATCAACCGCAGGCTCCTGCTCACCTACTCCATGCTGCTCACAGTTTAGGTGCCTCAGACTGAACCCATCCCTACCCTCAGGAATGAGACTCATCAACCACATAACCACACATTGAGTGTATATGTAAGTACAAATCTCAGTGACAGAAAAAACATGGGGAGGTGACCAGGTTTGGGCAGGGGGTATGGCCAGGGATGGTAGGTAAATGTTCAGCTCTTAGCTTCCTCTGACCTTTGCAGCCACCTGAAGTGGCCCCACTTGTAAGTACTTGTGGCCTCACAGTCCCCTCTCCCCAAAGGGGGCCCCCTCTTAGCCTGAGGCATTCTTGGCAGTAGAGGGCACTCTGAGGGCTTTCCCTCCGTTCCAGAGGCCGCCTCATGACAGGTTAGGAAATGGACTCATTAGGCTTTCATCCATCTTTTCACTGCCCACCTCCTCCCTCTCCCCACTCCCTGTGTCTGTGTCACTAAATCAACATTGTCACCTCTCTAGCCCAACTAAATGGTCTCTAATGAGGGGGAGGCCTGGCTTGCATGCCGGAGGACCCAGGAACCCGGAGGCACCTGGCCGCCAGCAGGCTCACCTGCCGTGCTCTGGGATCCTGGTGGGTGGTGGGCAGCAGAGCTGCCCCACCCAGACAGAGCAGGGGCAGGAGGCCTAGCTCCCGACCTGTCAATCACGCTTGGGTCCGCAGCTGCGCTCTTTGCGGCCCCAGCGCACTGCTCCTCTGAGAGAGATAAACATCGAGAAATCCAATCCAGCGCGGCTTCAGAGATAAACAGATGTGCGGGCCGACATCGGTCAGGAGATAACGCCTCCTCCCCGCCCCACGCGCCCGCCAGGCCCTGCACCTGCCCGAGGCGACCCGAAAGCGCCTCTTGGGAGGCAGGCTGCGTACCCTCACCCCTCAGCCTGGAGAAATGGTCTCCAGCACCGCGGGTGGGGGTGGAGTTAGAGGAGAAAGAAGCTCCATTTGTAATAAACTCAAAACAGAACCTGGGCTTTGGAATCAAGTGCCAAGGTTCGAATACCGGCCCTGCCACTGTATGACAAGTGACAGCACCCCTGAACCTGGATGTTCTCTTCTGTAGATTGAAGATAATCACGGGTACCCCCTCATTGGGTTGGTACCACTGACATTAAAGGAGGACGCACAAAGTAAGCCGCAGTAAACAGTAGTGGACAGCATTATCTGGCCTACGATCCAGGTAAGCAGCTGCTGCAGCCACTCCTTTTGGGCCTTAAAGGTGGCCCAAGCGTTTGAGGTGTGGGCAAGCGCTGTGGCCACAGGGAACTCCGGCTCTAAGAGAGGACCGGTTGTTGGATCACATCTGGAGCTGGCAAATGATAAGTGAAAGTGACACCATGGTGGGGGACCCGGGTCTAGGAGCAGAAAGGGCTGGGGAAGCAGGGTGCCATCAAGGAATGGCTTCTCCTCCCCTGGCACCTAAGGAAGCGCCAAAGTCCCTCACCCCTGGGCACTTGGAGGACTTCCTGCTCAGAGGTCCCATAAAACTCATTCATTTATTCTATCAGGGAACATCTCTCAAGGGCCATATCCTGAGAGGAGTGAAATATGCCCACCCCCGCCCTCATGGTAAAGTTTAGGGACTCAGCGGGGTCAGAGATGACTGCAGACTATACACCTCCTGGCTCACCCCTGAAGCCCAAACATTCCCTGTTCTTCAGTGAGGCCACCATTTCTCCTTTACCCTCAACAACTGGATTCAACTGTCTCTCGCTGAGGTATGAAGGGTTGATGGATCTCTGGGCCTATCTCTAATGCATAGTAGTTTGATATTTGTCCCTGAGACCACCAGGCCAGAAGTTAGGTGAGAATAGGACACCCCCCGCCCCTGGCCTCAGCAAATGTGGGTGATGTGGAAGCTGTTCACACAGCAGAGGAAGCAAAGGAGGAAGGGGTCATTCCTGGCTCACAGGTGTGCCTGCTGGGGCTCAGCCGCCCAGCGCACTCAGAGCACATTTCACAGAGGGTGTATAGGAAGGAAGGGCCAGTCCTGGACTGCAGGGGGTGGCCTCTTGGCCACTTGCTGGGGCCTAGCAGCTGAGTCTGCACCTAGACTGGCGTCTTTTACTGGCGCTCCTGCCTCCGCTTTCATAGGGTCTCAAGGATTGATCATGGTCTTTCCAAGGGTCAGGAAGGCCCGAGCTTCTAGGGTCGTGAGGTCCACGTGGGCCCATAGGATGCAAGGGTTCCGAGTGAGCTAAGGACTGCACCGCAGGCCCCAGGCGCCTCTGCTGGCGAGGTTAGAAGGAAATGCCCGGCCCTACGCTCAGGAGCTGCCCCTGGATCTCCGAGGGACACGCTGAAGGACATGATCTCCGTCCCCCGGGGGTCGGCAGGGTGCACGCTGGATCTCACCCGGTGCGGAGCGCACAAAGGGCGCAGCGACGCTGTCGTTCGTACTAGTTAAGAGCTTATTACTCCCCTCGGAGCAGTGTGATCCCACTTTGTTCCCGAGCGCGCGAGCGCGCCTTTTCATGCTATTGTGCGCGCTGCGATTTAGCGCGGTCTTTGTGGGCCTGAAAGACTGGCGGCTTCTCGGGGCGCGCGTTCCCGCGGCACAAGCTTCGGCGGCACCGCCATCCCCGCCGCCTGGCCCGAGGCGTGGAGTCCCCAGAGCCACTGCACCCTCCACCCCGTCTTCCATGCGCGGCAGCTGGGGTCGGTGGCACAAACCACTGAACCAGACAGAGCAGCCGTCAGCCCTCTCTTTCCCCCCACCCCTTCCAGCCAAAGTGAAAAAATGCGTGCGGACACTTTACCTCTACCTGGGGGCAATTGGACGGGGTTTAAAGGACTATTGAGGCCTGGAGAGGCCGCTTCTCTGAATAGCTTTGTGTAATGTTTGCAGAGACATTTGCATCTGTTTGCGCTTGAGGGAAACGGCCCCGAAAGCTCGTTAGCCAGAAAGCCTGAGGATTGTTTCGTGTTACCCTCCCCCGCTCCGTCCCCACTCCGCTCTGCGCTGGCCCATTTCGTGCGCGGAGCAGAGGCACGCAAACCCGCCCGGTTCAAAGATTGGACGCCCTCGCTCTCGGCCCACTTTTAAACAATTGCTGTTAACAATGCACTTTTAAGCAGAAAATCGTCTAACTAGATTAAATCCACATGACATAAAAACCAGAGGGGGAAAAAGCCCGCGTCGGCGTAGGAGTGCGGACTCCTAACAGGATAGAAAGTGTGAAATGCATGCAGAGGTGGAGCGACCGGCAGGTGCCCAGCCTCTCCGGCAGGACAAGGGCTGGGTCGCTCGCTTCCCTCCAGCTCCGATGGCTCAGGAGAGCAAGGCGCTCCCGGGGCGCAGGGGCAGGAGGCTAGTCTCCCACTTTCAGCGACTCGGGGGGAGGAGGGATGCCGCAAATAATGTCTTTGGCTCCCCAACATCTTCTCCCCAAAGCCAAGCAGGTCCGGCGATCCAGCTCGAGCTGCACCGGTCCCTCCCCAAAGGCGAGGGGCACAGGGCGAGGCTGAGGAAGCCGGAACGCCCTCTCCACTCGCGAGACTGAGCCGACGGGCTCTTTAATGGAATCGAATCAAAGTCAGGCCTTAGAAAGCCCCATTGCTATGGCAGCGGAGTTCCCTGAAAGCGACAAAGCCCAGAGCCCCTCCCTCCCTACCCGGCCCTGCCCTCTGTTCCCCTTTCCCTGCGCTGCGGCTGCCGGGAGCCGCGCTCAGAGCGCGCTCCGACGGGTTAATCACTGTAAAAACAAAGAGATGAAAGGCTCTCCAGTAGGAGAGCTCTTGGCGGCCCTCTCCCGGGCCTTGGAAGAGGACGGGACCGCTCGAGCCGAGCTTCCCCGGTGAGCCAGGAAGGCGCTCCTGCCCTCGACTGGGTGGGAGCCACATCCCACCATCCCCAGGCGACACCGCCCACACAATCTGGCGCCTCCCGAAGGGCCCGCGGAGGCTGGCGGAGGGGGACAGGCTGTCTCCCCGACACACACACCCGCAGCCACAACCCCACACAACAGAGGCACAAAGCCCCAGGGTTTTTCGCAGCCCAAAGGAAAGGCTTGAGGCTTGAAAAAAAAAAAAATTACTAGCTCTGAAAAACAAAACAACAAAAACAAAACCTCAGCAAAATTGATACTAATGGACATTTAATTAAATGTCTATAGTATGATAACATTGTTAATTAGCCAAGTGTAAACCAACTCATGTAGCTCTATAAAAATTAAATGTAATATAGGATCTGGAGGCATTTTTATATCTTTGATAGGATGTGGGGTGGGACTCAGAAAGAGTTTTTAAAGGCTTAAAGGTTTGCTTGTAAACCCAGAGCTAGGGGCTTGGAGTCCAAGACTAATAGGTACCCATTTATTCTGTGACTGGTCTTTTCCGATCCCTGGTCCTGACTTACACCTCACCTCACCTCACCCCCATCCTCTCAGGCTGACTGACAGGACCCCCTTTAGTGTAGCTGGAGACCCTGAGATAGGAAGCAGGGCAAGGACTTGTCTGGTCACTCAGCCTATCAAAGGCCAGGCAGGGATGGGCCTATAGTCTCTAGGTGGTGTAACTTCCTTCCTTCCACGCATTTCTAAGTCTGCCCTTGGAGAGAATGAGACAGCTGGGGAAGAGGGGGGGCATAGAAAGACTAGCCTACAGAGGCCTCGGGGTGCAGGCCTCCCATGAGAGATGGATTTCTAGAGACTCTTTAAAGTTTGGGGAGAAGGCCACCAGGCACTTGGAGGGCTGAGGGAGATTGGTGCTGGCCTTGGAGCATTACCTCTAGAGACAGCTTTCAGTAACTCACTAGAGATAATTGGAGATTTTTTTTTTTTTAGCCTGTAGGTCCCAGACCACCCCAGCACCCAGCATCACCTAAACCAGTGTCATCCAATCCCCTTGTTG
The DNA here is from genome assembly GCF_001890085.2 of Hipposideros armiger. NCBI lineage: Eukaryota > Metazoa > Chordata > Mammalia > Chiroptera > Hipposideridae > Hipposideros > Hipposideros armiger. Next base: position 851,652 of record NW_017731416.1, read on the forward strand.
TGTTGTCAAATCCCCCAAGGCAAAAAGATTACCCCCCTCCCCACATCACCCAACCTGATGCACTTCCTTCCAGCTTCTGACTTAGGGTCTAGAGCCCTCAGATATTCCCATGATCAAGAATAGCAGGAAGAAAACTCCTCCCCTTTCTGGGCCTCAGTATCCCCACAATAATAGGAATAGATTCCTGAAAAGCTCTGGGGGCAGTGAACGGGGGAAGAAGTGGACAAGAGAGGCCCAGCCCTGGCCTGGATGATGCCTGGGGAACCTCCCTGGAGGTACCTGGAGGTAGACAGTAGCATTCGCTTCATTTCCAAATTGGGACATTGTGTGAGGTCACCCAGGGTGCTCTACTGGCCCGAGACCTTGCACACAACCATTTGTCCTCTCTGTCAGGGCAGAGCCAGTTTTACTGGGGCCACTGATTGTTCAAGGGAATCACAGGGTCAAGGCCCCTGGTGATAAAAATGACAGTGAGGGAAGTATCTCTCTATTGGAGAGCTTTGCTCCAAGCCTAACCCACTCCCATCAATAAGACAGACGTTTCTCTTCTCTTACCATTTGCCTCTCTGGGGACTGCCATCTGCCCCTGATTGCCACATCCATCACTGCTAGGGAGGGGGTTGATAAGCCCCACTGGGATAGGGAACATGGTGGCCCCCCCCCACTCTGTCTCAAAGGTCTCCATCAGAGAGGCTGCTCAACCGAGCCACTGGATCCACTCTCTCTGGTTCGTGCGCTGGAACTTGCTGAGTCCTAGGATCCTCTCTGCATACTGTGGGAATACAGCCAGGAACCAGACCATCAGAGCAACATCTCCTTATGCCTTTAAAATCTTTATTTTTACATCTCCTTCTTCTCCTGGAGACACAGGCTTTCCTCACCCTTCTTCATACAAGAACATAATAAGAGGGTGGCCGTATAGTCTGACTTGGGGACCATTATGCTCAGGACCCAAGGCCAGGGAAGCCTAGCCCTTTCCAGCCTCCTGCCCCAACCCCCAGGATCTGAGAAGCCTCAGGCCCCCTCCTCTGGTGAAAGGCAGAGTGAGCTCCCCTTCCTAGACCCTCCCCACGGGGCCAGGGGGATGCTGGGATCCCAGTTTCCCTCTTCTCTGCCCAACACCAAATCACTTTCTCAAATGGCTTGAGATTCCAGGGGAGGCCCATCTCACAGTCAGGGGAGCTTTTGTTTAAAAGCTCAGGCTCTGAGTCTAAGTTCTGGCTCAAACCCAGCCCTACCTCCGAGCCTCAGTGCGCTCGTTTGTAAAATGGGGACAATAGCTGCCCCCACCATGGGTCTATTGTTAGGAGTAAATGCCATAAAAATGTATAAACAGTTGGCCCCTGCGCTGGAGGAACCACTCCACAAATGTCAGCAAGTACTAGTACTCTCCATCGGGACTCTGTTCCCTGCTCCCACCCTGGGCTGGAAAGGGACTTCCCACTAACTTTGAACATCACACTCTATGTCCCAAACTCTCTTCTCATTATTTTTATAGCACTTGTCACTTATTGAGCGCTTACGTTGCAGACACTGCTCTAAGTGCTTTCACACGCTTAGCTCACTGAAACTTCATTATTAACCCAGCTTATGGATGGAGAGCCCACAGAGAAGCACAGAAATGCTGAGTCACCTGCCCAAGTTTCGCAGCCAATAATGGAAGATCAATCCTCACTCTCCTGACTCCAGAGCCATGCTGAGAAGCCCCAGCAGGCCCCTTGTCATTCCTGTGTCCACATCTGGTGTCCTTGGTTCAGTCCAGCTGCCTTCCTCTGATCCACCAAGACGGGAAAGGGCAGTCCTGGAAGAGCCTGTGGCCTTGACACCAGCATCCTGGGGAGGAGGTTTGAGCACACCTGTGACTGGGAACAGAAAGCCCCAGAGGGGGAAGGACACCCAAGTAATCTGTCTCCCCTCCATGTCCTTCTCCACCAGGCCTTATTCTCACGACGCTCATCAAAGGGGCACCTCCATGGTGCTTCCTACAGCCACCACAGCACTCAGTGCGCCCCTACTGCGTGAGGCCGAAGCCCCAGGGCTGCGCAGCTGGATGCCACCCTCCTGACAGGTATGCCTTGGCACTGCACCTAACTGGTCAGAGGGAAACAGGTGGAAGAATATTCCACCCGCTCCCACTGGAGGGACTCTGCCGTACTCTCAGGATGAGCCAGCTCCCTCAAGCTTTGATCTCACCCCACTGGTGGGGCCTGATGGACTCAGACCCCTCTGAATCAGCGCCATCTGGGTGGGCAGATGGGAGGGAACTGAGGCTCGGCTTGGGGCTCATCCGCCTCATCGCTCCAACACAGACCAGCAGGGTCTGCTCCGACACCAAGATCCCTGGGGACAACAGGCTGCAGCCACCACAGAAATGCTGGTCAGGGCCAACCACCTTCCCTGTTATCCACCTTGTCTAGCCTAACTCCCTCCCACTGCCAAGAGCAGAAATATATGTAAGGACTGAAATGGACGAGGACAATGCCACTGATTGTCCATCAATCAAGTCCAAGCTCCTTATTGGAAAGATGGAGACATGAAGGCTCCAAGAGGAAGCAATTTGCCCCAAACCAGAGACAGATGATTAATAACAAGAAACTGGGGTATGGACCATCCACACCAGGAAAATGATGCTTTCTTAGTAAATGAATGGACATTCCCTGCAGGCCTACCTGTGCTCTAGGTCCCAGGAAAATACCTGTGAGATACTTGTCTCAGGGCTGATGGCTGACCTTGGGAGGTGAAGGCTTAACCCCTCTTAACCTTTGATCTCTGGCCCCAGCTCCTTCTCCCAGGCTAAGTGAGTACAAATCCGGCATCAGTCTGCAGAGAGGCCAGCTGGGGGGACAGCAGCAAGGCCAAGAAGCCCAGAGGCACAGAGCCCCTTCAAGCCTGTCAGCCTTACCCCAGTGAAGGGAACCCCGGCTGCCTGGTAGGATAATTGCTGCAGGAGGGAAAAGCTGGGGCAGGCCTAGGCTCCCACAAGGCCCCCTCTGTCTACATGCTCCAAACCATCACCCACGGCTGGGATGTGCAAAATGCTCCCAGGACTGGGAGGAGGGGAAACAGGTGGGTTTGAAAATCCCATGGCCCTGTCTGGAGTAGGCTCTTCCAGGAGAGCTTGAGGCTGGGAGAGGGGAGAGGCCTCCGCAGAGCTGGGGACTTTTAGCCTACTTGAAAGAACAAATAGCTTTCAAGTGCTCTCTGGAGCACCTATTTCATGGGAAACTCTTGTTATGCTAATCAAAGATCCTTCTTCTTTATTCATTGGAGCACATCTCCAAAAGACCTCCTCCAGCTACTGTGTATCCGGGTGCCTTTGTGTGTGTCTGAGAGCCAAACAGGAGCTCCGGAAAACGGGGCCTGGGCTTCACAATACACTCCACTGGCATTCGTCTGAATCAGAAGTCACAGGAAAGGGCATGTCACCAACATCTCACCGACTTAGAAGTCAGTTCAAGGAAACCTGCCCCTTCTAGGAGCACCACTAAGAAGCAGGCAGCCAGCCAGGGGGAAATGTCCAGGCTGCACAGGGGACATCACTGAGCTATGCCCGGAACTGTAATGGATTACAGTGTACACTCTGGGGTCAAGACAGGCTCCTGGTTCCATCTTGGCTCTGCACTCACAAGGCAGAAGACCTCACCCTGCTCCGAGACGCTGAGGCCTGGTGCTTTGGAGCATCTGGTGTCTCTGCTGTAATGGGTCTTGCCCTGGTCCCAGGCTCAACACTCATCACACAGCCAGACAGACAAACTCAAGATGGGCAGGTTTGGGTGAAGACTTTGGAAGGGAAGCCCCTGGTGTGTACTGGATTTGTGGCTGGCTCTTGGTGACCAATTTGGATAAGTGCTCAGGCACGCGCCATAGATTTCCTTTTTGGAAAAGTTAAATGGGTTTTTCTGAGCAGAAGGCTCGACAAGGGCAACTTCCCAAAAAGCTTAAGAGTGCAGGGTATTTCCTTCACTTTCCTCTGAACCCGGCAGGGTTCTGTCACTTACCACGCATGCACATGGTCACCATGGTCAGTGACTAGGGGCTATGGACTGAATTGTGCCCCGCCAAGTTCATATGTTAAAGCGCTAACCCCCAATGTGACTGTATTTAGAGACAGGGCTTTTAGGAGGTAATTAAGGTTAAACGAGGTCATAAAGGGTAGGGTCCCAATCTGGCAGGATTATGGCCTTATAAGAAGAGGAAGAGAGTGATCTCCCCACACCCCTCTCTGCCATGTGATGACACAGTGAGAAGGCAGCCGTCTGCAAGCCAGGATGAGAGCCTCACCGAAACCCAGCTATGCCATCACCCTGATCTCAGACCTCCAGCTTCCAGAACTGTGAGAAAATAAGCTTCTGTTGTTTAAGTCTCCAAGTCTATGGTATTTTATCATGGCAGCCTGAGTTGACTAATACACTTGGCCTCTCCATGCCTCAGTCTCCTCATCTGTAAAACGGGGATAATAATAATAATACCTTCCTCACAGAGTTATTAGACACATTAAGGGAGCTTACCCCAGTACCAGACACCATAGTAAAGGCTTAATAAATGTTATTACCATCATGATCACCCTTCCATGATGATATTCATCCCACCCACTATAATCCTGATAGGAAGTGATACGCAGAACCCAAATGATGCAGCGGTTTAGAGAAATAAGACCTCTTGGTCATATCAGGGGCCAAAAATGGCTTCTTGAACGAGAACATTGAAAAACATTTGTTGCCCTCCCCACTTGGGGGTAGGGAGGGATAAGATTGGAATAAGTGATAAGTAGCCAGTAAGAGGAAACAGCTGTAAAATAGGACTCACCTGTGCCCTCTTCCCCACCACCCCCCTTTACCTCAGCCCATTCTGGGGCCATGCAGGGGCAGGACACTCACACAGAGCGAGGAGAGGGCTGTTGCCTTGGGGAAGAGAAAGCCCTTAAGAGCAGGCCACTGATCTCAAAGGGAAATAATGGGATTTTCTGGGATTCACATTGATCCCCAAAGGAGAAAAGCTTCTGTTTGCCTTTTTTAAGCCGCCAAACAAGGAACTAAAGCCTCTTTCAGCCCTGAGTCAGGGCTGTCCTTTCTGAAGTCCTTATTATCCTGGGGGCACTGGGAGAACAGGCCCCAGCGCCCAGCCCTCCACGCAGGGAGCTTTCCGCCAGGCAGAGGCCTGCCTGGTTTCCTAGCGACTCACACCCCCCTGGACTGCAAGTGCCGGCACCTTGACCCCACAGTTCTTGACTGTGGCCTGGCAAGAGCCTGGCTCCTGTCCTTGATCTGCCCTGTGATGTGTTTCCACATCCAGGAGCAAACACATGAAGCAACAGCTCGCCAAGCTACCAGATGCCACCCAGACATCCCTCACCCCAGCTGACTGACATGATGACAACGATGCGAACAGTCGCAGTAATAATAGAGCTGCTAGCTCTAGAGCAGTGTGACACTCTAGGCTCTAGCCTCTTGTCCACCCGGCCTTATCGCTGCAGATCTCAATGCATCTCAATGTGGGTGGGACAACCAGTCCTCACCTCCAAACTGCTGCTCACATCTCCAGGCCTGCCTAAGTGATTCCAGTGACCTCTCACCACTTGAGCTGCCCCTTTGATGGCCACGGTCTAGATGTAGTCATCATCTACCACTGCCCCACCTCTGAAACCTTACACATATTATATATTCACATACACTTACACATTCACGCCCACATACTCATACAGTCTCACACCCCTACACACACACACACACACACACACACACACACACACACACACACACACCAAACTTAGCCTCTAGCCTTCTCTGTGTCTTATACCCTCACTCCCTCAGTCACTCCTCCATCCCAATTATTCTCCCCAACCCTGGCCAATTTCCTCAAACTCAACAATGTGAACCAGTCTGCCACCTCCCCACTCTGGCTTGGTCCTCCTCCACCCACAAGTCCCACCCACAAGGAACCCGAGAGGCTACTTCCACCCCTCTTACTTCTTCTCCCCCTTCTTCTTCTCATGCAGATTGAACTTCCTAAACATTCCAGTTTAGAAACTGAACTCGATTTCAAGGCAGTTCAGATGCCACACACACTGCACTTGGAGATAAAGCCAAAATTTCTTTTGGACGCGCATAAGGCACACAGCTTAAGACCTGCCCATCTTTCCAGCATCAGCTCTTGACAGTGTTCTCCATTAACATGGGTGCATACACAAACGCGCACACCTGTGCACGCACACACAGGTGTGCGGCTGTGTTTCAACCCTGTGCTCTGCTCACACAGCCCCGTTTGTCTGGACTGCCCTTCCCCTTCCTCTGTAAATGCCCAGCTCCAATTCATTGTTTAAGACGCCTCAGGTGCCACCTTCTCCAAGAAACCTCCCCTAAATCCCACTACTGTGATCACTTCCTTGTCGCATGTGTCTGTGGAAGATTGTTGTCTTTCTCCGCCCACTGTAATAGAATTGTTAGCTCGGTAAATGGTCAAGAGATTTCCCAGCCTCCATTGCACCTAGATGTGGTCATGATCTGGCCAGTGAAATATAAGCAAAAAAGTTGCATGTGACAGCCTCCAGGAAACTTTTTTGGGAGCGGAGGGGATCTAAACATGTTTTCTTGTCAGGGGATGCCATTTGAAATTTCCCATCTCATTACATAGCTCTCACAAAATCTTTACCAAAAAAAAACTGGCCTCTTGAAGAGGCATAAAGTTACCAAAGGAAAAGAAATATCACATTCCAAATCTGCATTGTTCTTTTAAGTATGAATTATTGGGTATACTAGACTATAAAGTAATTCTTGGAAGCATTTACCTCATGACATCTCACACAATTTCAGCCACACTATAGAAAAAGTTTATTCTATTGTATTAAGCCACTGGCATCAGAACTGACAACATACAGAGAACTACCTAAATATGCATTAAAGCAGTTGTCATAAAAGACAAGACTCACGTGCTACTGAAGGCAGGTCCTCCGCAGCCAACCAGAGCTGTGGTCACAAGGCAGAGAACAATATCCCAAATGCGGAAATGGAAATTTGAGCTCTCAGAAGGCCCCATGTGGAGGCCCGATGCCGAGGCCTGGGCTCGCGGAGGTTGGCGGCAATGGGAGAGCAGTATCTACCGTCTTCCTAGCCTTGACCGCATGTCCTGGCTCCTTCCCAAACCTTCTTCATGGTTCCTATCCCCAGGACCCTCTATTCTCTTTCCTGCAGCAGCAGGGGTGGTACTGCCGAGTCTCAGGTGGCAGAGCAGGGGTGACAACCCCAGGGCTGGGGAACGGGAAACCCCGCCTTGCGAGCATGTAATGCCTTGTCCTGCTGCGGTTCCTGGCAACAGAGGTATGAGCTGTGGCTGGAAAAGTTGGGTGCGTGGTTGTCTTCTTGATGCTGAGACTCAGGGAGGCTGTCGGAGCAGAGGTGGGCGGCTCCCCCATCTGTCTTCAGGGTGTTTCTCTCTGTTCCGAAGTAGTCAGGAACCTTTCTTAAGAGAAAGCTGGAGTGTACCCTTTGCCTCTTCATCTGGTTCTCCATCCTGCTCCCTAGAACAGTGCTACCATCTTGGATAATGAGATGAAAGCCACAGGCTACATAAAGTTTACAGTGACAAAGAATGTCAGTGCCAACGATGGTTCATGAAATTCCATGCTGGTGATTTTGATCTCAACGACGCTCCTCAGTCAGGGAGGCCCACCGAGGTTGATGACAACAAAATAAAGGCATTGATCCAGTCAAACCCATGTTACATGACACGAGAGATTGCAAAAACATTGACCATCCATCATTCAAGCATTCACGACCACCTGAAGAAGCTGGGGCTTGTAAGCAAGCTCAATATTTGGGTTCCGCATGAACTCAAAGAAGTTTATTTGATGAAGCGTATAAACATCTGCAGTATGCTCATTAAATGTGAGGAAAACAATCCTTTTTTGAAGCAACTGATAACGTGATGAGAAGTGGATTGTTTACAACAATGTGGTATGCAAACGGTCTTGGTCCCAAC
>NW_017731416.1:861025-926584 GCF_001890085.2 Hipposideros armiger
AGGTTTCTATCATTTGCAAATGAAAATGCACTTATCAATACAATGTACAAGGGCGTTTATGGCAGTATTGTTTTAATAGCAAACATGAGGCACTATCTGAATGCCCATCATAGTAGCTTACTTAAATAAATTGAGGTTTATGCACATAACGGAACTACACAGCCCTCACAAAGGAGCTGTAGCGCTCCCTTTGCCCACACAGAAAGACCTCCATGCTACATTAATGAACAAGTCAAGGAGCAGAAGAGTGCATATGACATTTCCCAATACATGTGTGATATTTAAAGGATGGACACACATATACACAGGCACACTTGCATAACACATTTGCTTGGATTTACATGAAACTTTCTGGAAATCACACACACGAGTTTGTTATTAAACACAGTTTTTATGTATGTGCTCAATAAAGACACCATTCTGAGCTCTCCACGTGTATTATCTCATTTTATTCTATAACGTTCCACTGAGATTGATACTACTGTTAGTCCTATTTTATACCTGAGGAAACCAAGGCATTAAGAGTTTGAGCATACATACACCTAAGTTACATAGATAGTAAGTAGCCCTTAACTGTCTCAGGGTGTTGTTGGTCGCCTCAGGAGGGGTGACTCACTTTTTACACTGTTCCTTTCCATACTGCTTGTTTAATCAGAAAAGTCACACTTGCACAGGGTGAAATGTCAAATCATGAAAGAATGAACTTGGAGAGGACTTTCAGCAGTCCCTCTGTGTCGAGCAGCAGCCGGAGCAGCCAGAACAAACTGGCTTGGCTGAGGGAACAGCTCTGTGGCTCGACAGGAACCTGGGGTAGCGGTAGGGGCCCCAAGTCCCCTTGGACCTTGGATCTGCCTGTGCTGAGCCTGAGCTGATAGGCTGCCCAATGTCCTCCTTGACCAAGTAGGCAGGACCTGCTGACTGTCACCCAACCTCAAGAGGGCCAGCCTCCACTCCCAAGGTCTGAGGAGTCAGAGTGCATATGAACCCCCAGAGCAAGTTTTGACCTGGGCTGGAATCGAAGCAGCACTGCCCTTGATATGAGTACCATTTCCTCAGATGTCCAGGGGGGTGTCCGTTACACTGGGCCTCCCCCACAGAACTCGCCCCCAGGCTATGCCCTTTGTTGGGGGGTGAGAGGCTCCTGGAGGCCATGACATTGCTACAGGAGGAGGAAGACCTGGCCATGCAGGGAGCAGCCACTCTCTTCACGCTGCATTTGGCCATAGGCTGCCTGCTGGGCCTTGTGAGCCCAGATCCCTCCTGTGCCAGGTGGGCGGTCAGCCCTGTGAGGGTATAGGGGTGACACTGGGGGCTGGTCAGAAGTGCAGGATTAGCCTGAGCTAGCCTCTGCCCCTCCCCCATGCTTCCACCCACTCCCTCGGTGACAATGTCTGCTGCCCCCATCCCCAAACCACCTGCAGCCCCAACTTCAAAATGAACCCTGAAGCTTGGAACCCCTAGTCCTCTGCTCCCATGACACGCCTTCCCAGGAAGCCCAGGGCTGCCAGGTTGAGAGCCCAGGTTTGGCATCTGAGATCTGTGGGCTCAAATCCAAGGCCCGTCACTTTCTCTATGTGTTCTTTCAACAAGCATTAAATGGCACAGTGCTCTGTGCCAAGCACTGTGCTAAGCCCTGGAGATGAAGGAGTGAGAAAAGAAACACAGGCCCCGCCCTCACGGAGCTTAGAGTTTTGTGGGGGGAGAGAGTTTTAACACATTGTTTGTGTGGATCTTCTGGTGAATGTCTTACTAGTACAAGGGCCACAGAGAAGAGGTACAGATGCTGAGGCTGCTGAGATTGGGAGCAGGTTGGGGGATGCTGACCTCGTCTAGGAGACAGGTTACATGGAAGAAGGATGTGTGGGAGCTCATTTTAGAAGAGGGGGCAAGTTATTCCACTCGGTAGAAACAGTATGTGCAAAGGCCCCCGTGTCAGGAGGAAAAGTGCTATGTACTAGGGGCTGACAAGGACGCCAATGTGTCTCTAGTGAGGAAAATACGAGGGAGGGTGAGATAAGAGGAGGGTAGAAAGGTGAGCAGGGACCAGAGCCAGGGAGAGCTGCTGGGGGAGGAGGGAGGTGAGTCAGGGGCTCCCAAGATCAGTTTGTGTTTTTAAAAGGCCCTGCTGGCTGCAGACAGTGTGGGAATGCAGCCTGAACAAGTCACACACCTTAGAACCTCAGTTTTCTGCTCTGTCAAATAGTAACAGTACTATTCCTGCCTTTGAGGTCACCAAAAGGATTGCACGAGCTCCTGTGTGAAGCATTTAGCATAGCGCAGGGCCCACGGTAACAGCCTAAACCATGACGGCTGCTGTCATTGGGGACTGAGGCTGTTCTGGAGCCTTGGAAGCGGGGGGGGGCAAGGCTGAGAAGTAGGTCCTGTTCTCAGGGTCTCTGAGTCCTTGTTTTACTGAGTGGGCCAAAAGCTCCCCAGAAGGCAGATGCTGCTGCAGTGACTTCTCCAGGAAAGAAACTAGAGGCATTCGCCAAAAAAGCAAGTTCAAGAGATGAGGGCCTGGGCCAGAGCCCACAGCCTACAAGAACAGGGAGGAGGGAAAAGAGGGGAGAGTCTGGGGGGGCAGAGTAGAGGGTGGGGCCTTGGCCTCTGGGGAAGGCTGGCCTCCTATGTAGGGTGTGGCTCACACAGGCCTCAAGTCAGGGGCAAGGAGGGCAGGGTTGTCACCATTTTGCAAATAAGGCAACTGAGGCCAGGAAGGTGAAGTCACTTACTCAGAACCACTTAGCCCGTGAGTTGCTAGGGCAGATTGTGAGCCCAGACTACTTACTTTCAGAGTCCACAACCACTGAGCCAGATTTACACCAGCAAAGTGAGACAGATGCCCAGGGAGGGGCAGAGAAGCTGAGAGTGAAAGGGGTGGGGAACAGAAGGACCAAGCCAACCGCAGAGCTCCCCGTCCTGTCCTTGGCAAGGTCTGATTAACCAGCTTCCCTGGGTGCCCGGGCAAGTGTATCCTTTCAATTCCTTCTCTCCTCGGCCTGTCTCGTTCTGCAGTAAGTCCTGCTCCTGACAACCTGAAAGAATAGAGGGCTTCCTGGAGGAGGTGGTATCAGTGACCTTCAGCATTGAAGGACGGGCAAGAGTCAGCAAGTGCATCCCAGGTGGTGGCTGGAGACTGGAATGAGAACTGTACAGCCTGATAGGGAATAGGGAGCAGCCTGGCCCAGCTAGGATGAGGCAGGGCAGGAGACGGGGCCCTGGAAGATGCTCTTGGAACCAGCAGCTCCTGGGGGGCTTGAGCATCAAGCTAAAGAGCTGATTGTCATCTTATAGACAGTGATGTGTGAGCAGATGACTCACAGGATAAAGGTGCCTCTTTATCATCGAGATGGACTTGCGGGGGCTGTTGTGGAACAGAAACCAGGTCAATGCCTTGGAGGCCCACTGGGGCAGGTGTTTGCCTGGCGGCTGGTGGGCAGGATGAGGCAGGTGCAGAAGGCTTTGGCCCTGGCCCGCCCCCCTCTCCGCAAAGGCAGCTCCAAGGCCTGATTCGGGCCCAGCTAGCTCCCCTGCTGACGGCTTGTGTCCTCCTCTCCCCCGCCAAGGCTAATCAGCTTAGGATGGCAGCAAAGGAAGGCTCCGAAACTACAGGGCCCATACTATACAAATTAACACTTCAATTAAAAGCCAGCCAAGCCAGACCTGACATGCACACTCTCACTGGGTGAGGATTTAATTAAGACATGGTGGGGAGGTGGCAGGGGAGGAGGTGACATTGGAAGGCCCCACCTTGAGCTGACCATCTCCATCAACCTATTGTTTCCAGCTCAGCCCATGGGCTTGAGACCACTAAGCACATGGAAAGACACAGTGTCTCAGGATATAACAGAAACCCCTTTAAATGGGTGTCAAAAACACCCATTCCTGGGCCCTCCTCCAGGGCCACTGAAGATGGGCCCAGGTCTGCATTTTCACACATTCCAAGGAGGGACCCTGCTGACCGTGTATGAGAACTACTGCTTCGGTAGGCTGTGAAAACAGTGTAGCAGGTCAAGGTGATGAGCATTTGAAACACTGGCATGGGGTATCAGAATAGAAAAGATCAGACAGCATCACATAGAATGGGGGAAGTAATATTTTGTGAAACTTTGGCTATAGTTATATAGGTGTGTATGTATTGGGTTGCTATGAAAAAAAATATATATATATGTGAAATAAATATATACAAAAAAAAGATATGTGTATTTTATTGTGGGTTTCAGGAAAAAAAACTTGAAAAGCCCCATACCCTTAACTCGTCAGCAACATAGAGGTGCCAATGCCCTCCACAAAGCTCTAGGTGCCCAATTCATAGATAGATGTGCCCACATTGAAACCTCACCATAAGTGTTCCTCCATGCTTACTGATCTGAGACACCATGTCCGCTGACAGGCAGCCTGCCCTCCCCCAGAAGTCATCTGCAGACAGGTGGGAGGGTACAGCCACCAGCTGCTCTTGGGGGTTACAGCCCTATTCCCAGGCCAGGCTGCGGCAAGTATTAGTAAAGGGACCCCTCCCCTCCAAAGAGACCTGAGCCGGGGCTTGTACTGATGGCAAGTACAGAGCCCCCAGGTCAGCATCCCAGCCAGTCTCCAAATCTGGGGCAGCACCAGGGTGTCGGTGGCCACATCCATACCTTCCAGAGCTCAGGGCCTGCTTGGGAGATAGAGAAGTAGGTGCAGGAAGGGGCCTGAGGACACCCCAAGACCAGCAGAGCAGAGGGAGGAATGATGGAGGGACGGCCTGGGCCTGCGAGAGGTGGGGCGGGCGTGCGGGCGGGCAGGCTGCCTTCCCAGTGCCACATTCCCCAGCCCTGGCGAGGCCACGCTGTCCCTGCCCTCTCTGCCTTGGAAGTCCCTTTGAGCTCAAGAGGGCAGATGGGGGTCAGAGGGTGAGGAACCCTGGCCCCAGCCCTGTTTGAAATTGAAGCATCCTGGGCCAGGGGCGAGGCCTTCGAGGTGGGGTCGCCACCTCCAGGGCAGCGGCATCCTCCGGCCTGGGGCCGGCCCCGTTGCTAGGGCCCCTCTTCGGAGGCATCAGGTTATAGGGCCGCGTGGAGCAGCCCATCTGCCGGCTAACTTCTCACTTTCCCCCCTAAGGCTGCCTGTGACCCGGCTCCCCAGGCTCTGGCCCGTGTGTAAAGTGGCGGGGGGCCTTTATTCCCACCGAGCCCCTTCTCAGCAGCTCGCAGCCAAACTGCTCTTGGATTACATTTTGATGAGTTTTCAATTTAGGCCCAGCAGACAAGGGAAGGGAGGGGAGGAGGAGGGGGCGGGGGCGGGCAGGGGAGCCGGCGGAATAAATGCAACAGATGGGTCCAATTGTGCTGCCTAGGCAAATGAAGGAAGACATCTGTAGCTCCGAATACTGGTGGTCTGAAACGCAATTAGCCCTCTGTGAAAGGGGCCCCTCGCAGCCCCCTCGGCCAATCCCCTCCGAGGCACTGCTCACGTTACAATGGCCTTGACCACAATCCATTGAGCAGAAAAAGGAAAAAAGAAAAGAAAGAGAGAAAGAAAGAAAGATTAATCCAGGAGTTGCTGGGCGGTGGGGCTGCAAGGAGAGTTGCTATGCTGGAAAGGAAAGGTTACTTACGGTTCTGCTTTTCTCTTTTTTCCTTCTCTACGTAGCTACTGTGTAGGTTCTGATTAAAGAGAAGGAGAGAGGGAAGCATCTCTTTTTTTTTTTGGTGTGGTGAGGCTTATGTGGACCCACATCAGGAGTGGTTATTAATCTGCAAATTGCTCAGAAGCCTCAATTTTCTACTGACTTGTTTAGAACATAATAAATGAAGACACAAGTCCCTGTGGTTGCAAGGAAACCCCACCTCTTGCCCCCCTGAGGGGTGAGAAAGTTATGTGATAAGACAGACCCCTTCTGCCTGTGGTAATTATAATGGTTGCTGCTGAGTTGCAGGGAGTTGTCTGGCGCAGACTTCCTCTGAGGACCTGCCTCTGCCCCATTATCGGGGAACCCAACTGGAGAAGTGGGGAAGGATTGGGGACTCCTTTATTCAGGCATATTTATGATTGGTGGTGCTGGAACAAAAGGGGGGTGGAATCCCAATACAATGGTGAGCACTGCCCCTGGGGAGTCAGGACACCTTTAAATTACCCTCCTGGCTTTGTTCCCCGCCCGCTACACACACACTCTCCCATACCTGCTCTGGGAGCTCCTCCCACAGAGGTGAAAGGAAGCCCACATTCTGAAGACCTTCTTGGGTTGGCTGCCCAGTGAGAGCCATTGGGCAGCCCACAGACTCCCAAGTCCAGGTCACAGGGGCCTCTCTATGATTCGCACTCAGTGGTTCAGTCCTGCCTTTACCAACAAGAACCTCAGCTAAGAATCAAGGGGGTATGCTCCTTATTTGTTTTGTTTTATTGTGGCAAAATTTACATAACATAAAATTTACCATTTGTAAGTGTACAGCTCAGTGGCATTAAGTGCACTCACACTGTGGTGCAACCATCACCACCATCCATCTCCAGAACTTTTCCATCATCTCAAACTGAAACTCTGTGCCCATTTAATAATAACTCCCCATTACCCTCTGCCCCCAGGCCCGGGCAAACACCATTCTACTTTCTGTCTCTATGAATTTGCCTTTTCTAGATAACACATAAATGGGATTATACAGTATTTGCCCTTTTATAACGGCTTTATTTTATTTATTAATAACATAATGCCCTCAAGGTTCACCTGTGTTGTAGCATGTGTCAGAACTTCCTTTTGCAAGCTGAATAATATTCCATTGTATGTATAGACCACATTTTGTTTATCCATTCATCCACCGACATTTGCGTTGCTTCCACCTTTTGGCTATTGTGACTGATGCTGTTCTGAGCATGGGTGTACAGATATCTCAGCAAGACCCTGCTTTCAGTTCTTTTGGGTATATACCCAGCAGTGGAAATGCTGGATCATATCATAATTTTGTTTGATTTTGTTTCGTTTTTACTTTGTTTGGTTTTTTTCCTTTTTACTCCAAATCTGGAAGCTACAGATGAAGGAAATATCAGGTTAGTCCCAGGAAGATGCGATGTAAAGACCATAGTGATGATGACTTCCAATAACCTTAGGAAATTGATGCTTGGATTCATGCTGAATTCAGGCCGCAGTGTTTTAGTTTGCTTTGATTTAGAGCTGTGCATGATACAAGCCCCGGGGGTCTCCATGGAACTCAGCTGCTCATTGAAGCTGGTTTGGGGTTCATATTCCATTCAGCTCAGGTCTCCATCAGGCCTTGCTCACTCCAGCCCCTTTCTCTTCCCAGGTCAAACTAAAGGTGCTTTAGTGATTTAGCTGTTTGGGGTTTGTTTGGTTTTTTTTCTTGTTTTACAATTATTCTCATGTATATTTAGAAAAAATAGTAGATGCTTGGACTTAATTTTTTTTGAAGCTTCACTAATCAAGCACTCTTAAGATTTAGGGATGTCCTAATTAGTCAGCACCAAATAGATGCTATTTGGTTAATCAAGGAAGCCAAAACTGAAATGAATGATCTGTGCCATGTGACTATCTTCCCAAGAACTCCCAGTGTTTCTCCCATATGCACATATGTCTTCTCCTTTCCACAATCCCGACACTGGGCATAGAATCAGTTTGAAAAAGTTGGCAACCACCCATCCCCGAATTCCTAGCATGGCCCTGATCTCAAGTACTATATTCTGTAGGTCATTTTCATGAACCTTCTGCACAGTTCAGAAATCCCAGTGTTTCATCATCCAAACTCTCTCTCCTGTCCTGTAAATAGGACAAAAAAAGTCTGTTCAATCCACAGGCCCCAGGGTTTGGAAAAGGAACTGACATGTACCCTAAGAATGTGGGGATCACCAGAGCCTGAGGGATGTGCATGAATGGCCCCCTCTCTGGAATCTTCTCCCAAGTCTAAGCCAGTTCCTCCAACAGGGTATGACAATCCACAGATGAGTTCTGCCTCCAGGTCTTTTGGAATTGGTCAACCAAGCAAGGCCATAGACTATGCTCACACTGAGCTCCCTCTCAAGTCCCAACTGTCCCTACTAAACCACTTGGACCTTCACCCCACTCCCCAGCAAGGCTAAGTTCTCTATTAGAAATGATACCCTGACCTCGCCCATGTCAGATGTAAGGATCCAGTGGGATTGGCTGATGAGCTAGCATTCTGGAGGGAAAAGGCAGAGCTGCATACCTCACGGACTTTACCTAAGGTCATGTATGTGAGGCCATTTCTACAGGAATCCCCAGGGCTGGTTCTCAAGTATCCCTTGCAAAAGCTGCAGCCCAGGCCCTGCCCACAGCTAGGGCTGGCCAGGAGAAAAGCGGGCCCTCGACCTGCCAAATGCAGTCATGCTCTCTTCTTGAGGCTGCGCCCCAGGTCCTCCCCATGGGAATCTTTCACCCATTTACCTGGAACCAAGGCCCTGCCTTCAGGCACAGACTGCACAGGTACACCTGGCTTTGCCCAGCGGCAGCATCTAGAATTGTGCACAACGCATTTGGATAAAAGGAACCCTGTGTGCATACCCTAATGCATGCCCAGCACTTGAGGACTCAGGAAGCAGTTTTGGATGCCGTCCCCATTGGAAATTCCAACCACCTAGAGAAATTGAGAAGACAGTCGGCACCCTTACCCTATTCATCCATTATTTCCATTTCTTGAGGCCATACAATGTGCCAGGTTCAGCCCTAAGCATTGAGGTTAGAGCGGCATACAAGACAAGATAAGGCACCTCCCCTCAAATAGCTTACCTACTAGGGGGCAGAGAGTTGATAAGGAAACAAATATCTAATAAGACTGTAGTGATACACACTATGAAGAAAAATAAAGTAGAGGTGGTACAGACGTCTGGTGCTCAGTCACCACCAGTTCCTCTTTCAGGGCACTGAGAGGCTCATATGTCCCCACCCCCTGCAGTTAGAGCCATGAAACTGCAATGGCCAAGGAGCCATGAGTAGAAGCAACACATGCCACTTCTAGGCTGCAGCGTTTAATGGTTGGTGGAAGACTCTCTAGCCCCATTTTTCCACCTCAGTGACCCACAATGCTGCAGAGAGTGGATCTACATTCAGCCTATTCCCTGAGGAGTAATGAGTTATTATTACCACACATCCTAGCCCATTCTTATTAAAACACAGTCGGGAGCTAGAACAGGTGTTCTCAAATGTTTCAGTTCTTTTAAAAATCATTGCAAGTCGGGCCGGCTGAGTAGCTCAGTTGGTTAAGAGCTCGCTCAAGAGCTTGAGCTCTGAGCAACAGCAATTCGAGTCCCGGCCCGAGCTGAGCAGCCGCTGAGCTGCCAACAGGTGGCAGGAGGGCTCAGCTAAAAAAAAAAAAACCATTGAAAGTCCAGAGAGTTTTTGTTTATGTGAATTACACCTATTGGTGTTTACCGTTTTAGAAATCAAAGAGAAATATTTGTTTAATTATTTCTATGATAACAATCATAGGGGAGGGGCTAAGATGGCATCCTAGGAGATTCCTGAACTGTCTCCTCCCATGTAGAGCTACATGTGGGGCAATTCCCCCTGAGAGAAACCTGGAAACTGGCTGAATGACTCTTACACATTGGGAGAGTGAGAAAATACCCACATCCATACAGGTAGGGCAGGAAAGGCTGATACACCCTACTCTCATCATAAACCCCATTGTCAGTCCAGTGACATATGATCAGGAGGGAACTCCCAACTCCCTGCTTATCCCTAAGGAGCAAGGGGATTGGACCCTTCACCTAGTACCCTAACTTTAAGGCTCCCACCCAGTGGATGGGCCCCCAAAACACTGAGCTCTGAAAGCCAATGGGGCTCGAGAGCAAACAAGGAAGCAATAGTTAATGCAAGTACATTAGCCTCCCACAGCTGTCCCCCACCCCCTTCCCTGGCTCAGCACAGAGAGGAGAGGCAAAATCACCCATTTGTGAGTCTTTCCCTGAAAGGAACTTGACTATATACTTTACAAGCTGCTGCCTGAAGGTCCATCTTCTAATCAGCCTGCATCTAGGGGATTACTGCGATCCTCCCCTTTGGGACACTGTTTGGTCTTGGCACACCCTCAAGTACTGGGAGCCACTAAGAACAAAGTACACTGCTTGGACAATCACAAAGACTCCAAATAGCCAAAGCAAACTTGAGAAAAAAGAACAATGCTGGAGGCACCAGTCCTTAATTCAAACTATATTACAAAGCCATAGTAATCAAAACAGTATGGTAATGGCATAAAAACAGACACAAAGATCAATAGAACAGAATAGAAAGCCCAGAAATAAACTCACGTATATGCGGTCAATTAGTTTTTGACAAAAGAGCCAAGAATATACAATGGGGAAAGAATAGTCTCTTCAATAAATGGTATTGGGAAAACTGGATATCCATACGCAAAAGAATGAAACTGGGCAACTATCTTATACCATACACAAAAGTCAACTCAAAATGGCTTAAACATTTTGCTCTTAAAAAAATGGTCTTGAACATAAGACCTGAAGCCATAAAACTCCAGAAGAAAACGTAAGGGGTGAACTCCTTGGCATTGGTCTTGGCAATGATTTTTTTTGGATTTGACACCCAAAGTAAACAAAAGCAAAAAAAAAAAAGTGGGACTACATTAAAATAAAAAGCTTCTGCATAGCAAAGGAAATCATCAACAAAAAGAAAAGGCAACCTATGGAATGGGAGAAAATATTTGCAAACCATATATCTGGTAAGGGGTTAATATCCAAAATATATAAGGAATTTATACAACTCAGTAGCAAAATAACCCAATTTAAAAATGGACAAAGAGCCTGAATAGACATTTTTCCAAAGAAGATATATAAATGGCCAACAGGTACATGAAAAGGTGTTCAACATCACTAATCATCAGAGAAATGCAAATCAAAACAACAGTGAGATATCACCTCACAGATGTTAGGATGTCTATTATCAAAAAGACGGGCTGGCTGAGTGGCGCGTTGGTTAAGAACTGGCTTGGGATGCCAGAGGGCCCCGGTTCGGATCCCACATATGAGGGCCAGTGACACTGCCTTCTATAGCTAAGATGCTGAACAACAGCTCGACCTGGAGCTGGGCTGCTGTGGGTCACCAGCGACAGCGTAGGCTGCATCCCCTGCTGCATTGGGCTGCCATAAGTTACCATGTGTAGCCAGGGGCCAGCAGCTACCGTGAGCGGCCGTCCAGAGGCCGGCGACTGATCTGCCTCACCCGGGAAGAGCACAATGATGGTGCCAGCTTGGGCCAGTGAAGCAACATCCTCCACAACTAGACTGAAGATAAAAACAACAGCAACTTGTCTGTTCCCCTTCCCCCGATTCCCCAGCACTGTTCCCCTCCCCCAATTCCCCAATAAAATCTTTAAAAAAAAAAAAAGACAAGAGGTAACAAATGCTGGTGAGAATGTGGAGAAAAGGGAAATTTTGTGCACTGTTGGTGGGGATGTAAATTGGTACAGCCACTGTGGAAAACAGTATGGAGGTTCCTCAAAAAATTAAAAATAAAACTATCATTTGATCCAGCAATTCCACTTCTGGGTATTTACCTGGAAATGAAATCACTATCTTGAAGAGAAATCTGTACTCCCATGTTCATAGCAACATTATTTACTGGGTTGTTGGAAACATGACGCATTTTTGCAACGAAAAACATAGAAAAAATACGTCATGACTTTTCCAACAACCCAATACAATAGTTAAGGTATGGAAACTACCTAGGTGTCCATCAACAGGTGAATGAATAAAGAAAATGTGATACACACACACACACACACACACACACACACACACGCGCGC
Source organism: Hipposideros armiger (assembly GCF_001890085.2). Taxonomy (NCBI): domain Eukaryota; kingdom Metazoa; phylum Chordata; class Mammalia; order Chiroptera; family Hipposideridae; genus Hipposideros; species Hipposideros armiger. The sequence continues at coordinate 872,786 of NW_017731416.1, forward strand.
GCGCGCGCGCGCGCGCACAGTGCCAAAAGAATGTATACATATTTTAAGAAAGGAAAAAGTATTAAAATTGTAATACTCAATATATACCAATAACAAAAGATGAATACAAGTCACGTTTCACTTCTGCAATTACAAGAGGTGCTCAAACTGGTTACCATCAGCGTCCAGACACTTCTGATTACTGCGAACTACTGCTTGAACAACCAAAGTGTCCACCTGTGTACATTTTTTGGGCACCCCTAGTATATATATACCACAGCCTCAAAAAGGAAGAGAACCCTGCCATTTGTGACAACATGAATAAACCCGGAGGGCCTTACTCTAAGTGAAATAAGCCAGACAGAGAGACAAATACTGCCGGCACCACTTATACATGGAGGTTTAAAAAAAAAGTCAAACTTATAGAAACAGAAGCAGAATGGTAGAATGTTGGTTGCTAAGAGCTGGAGGGTGGGAGAAATAGGGAGAGGCTGGTAAGAGGGTACAAGCTTTCTTTCAGTTATAAGATGAATCAAGACCGAGGAGCTAATATATAACATATGACTATAGCTGAAAATACTGCATTGTATAATTGGGCTTGCTAAGAGAGTAGAACTTAAGTGTTTTTACCCCCAAAAAAAAGTAAATATGTGAGGCGATGGATGTGATCATTAACTTAATACTGGGAATTCTTTCACAGTGCACACGTATACCAAATCATCACATTGTACACTTTAAATATATTAAAATTTTATTTTTCGGTTATACCTCAATAAAACTGAAGTAAATAAATAAATAATAAACCCACTTAATGTTAATATATAACATTTTAATGAAAAATAGCTATCTTTTCAGAACAAAAGATTAGTAAGAAGGGTGACATTACATTTTTGCAAATTTTTTAAATATCTGGCTTATGAGAAGACAACTAGATTCACATACCTTCTTCTGCTTTCAATCTGGTCTGATCTGTTATGGAAGTATATAAAAATGCAGTCTCAGCAAATCGGTAGCTGAAAAGCAAAAACCCTGCAGATCCCATGTGAGGGACTCAGGGACCCCCTAGAGGTCCTTGGAACACACTTTAGGAACCACTGGGATAGCACTTGCTGACAGTACTGGCAGTTGAAGTGGGATTGACCAGCCCGGAGATAAGGGTGGACTGAAAACTGGGGTTGGGCAAGAGAGGCTAGGCTGGCAGTTTATTGGCCTGACTCTTTGGAGGGTGAGTTGGGGTATGGTTCTTTGGAGGGTCTGCCAAACAAGAAGGTGAGAGCAGACAAGGAAACCGAGAGGCCAGTGTTGGGCATGAGTTTCTGCAGCTAGCAACAGGTGGAGCAGAACTCGGGGCCACCTGGGCTTCTGACACCAGTCTTCCGCTTTGTCTACTTGTCCCTCACATTAAGTGCTAAGAACTGGCATTTAAGACAATCATCACCTTTAAGCACGTTCACACTGTTCATTGGTAAAGCTGTGTATCAGGTGTTGAGTTCTAGGTCAAAGGCAAATACTCCTGAACTCATCATAAGGCATTTACGAAGGATGAATCAGGGAGAATTTCAACCTTATTCCAAGTTCCTGGCATGGGCCCTGGAGGTTGCATGGCACCAAAGGCTCAGTTCTGATGACATTAGGACCAGCGGTGATGAGGAATTTACATGGGATCAGATACCAGACCAGGAACATCGCACAGATCCCCTGTGGCCATGGAGAAGCAAAGGCACGAGCCCTCCATGTAAATAATTCTAAGTACAAGTAGACATTATTAATAAGAATCTGTTTCATTTATTAAGTTCTTACAAATTGCCACGCATTTCATCCCAACCTTCTTCAGAGTCAGCTATTATCTCCATTTGATAGTTTACGAGCTTATACTCTTGTGTATGTTACATTTGTTTTGGTAACTTTTCATTTTAATATAATTTCAAACACAAAACAGTTGTAAAACACCTGAATACCCAGATTCACAAATTGTTAACATTTTCCCACCTTTATCATTCTATCACCCTCCAGATAGATAGATAGATAGATAGATAGATAGATAAATAGATAGATAGATGATAGATAGATAAAAACACCTTTTTATTTAGCTGAATCATTTGAAAGCAAGTTTCATATAGCATCACCCTTTAGCCCAAAATACTTCAGTGCGTGTTTCCTAAGAAAAGAACATTTTAAAACAGCATCTCAGTCCAATTATCAAAATCAGGGAATTTAATATTGACATACGCTAATATTTAATGCCCCATCTGTATTCAAATTTCTCCAGTTGACCCAATAATGTCCTTTTTACCTATTTTTCCTCCAGGTCAAGATCCAATCTAGAATCACACATTGCTTTTGTTTCTCACGTCTCTTTCACTTCTTTTAATCTGGAATTGTTTTTTGGCTTTTCTTTATTTTTCATTACCTTGACATTTTGGGGGAGTACGGGCCAATTATTTTGTATAATGTTCCTCAGTATAGACTTTTCTGATTCAGATTCAGGTTTCACATTTTGACAGTAGCACCACAGAAGTGATGTGTTCTTCTCAGTATGTCATACAAGGAAGTGCTTAGTGTTGAATTGTTCCATCATTGGTGATTTTAACTTTAATCATTTGGCTAAGTGATATCTGCCAGGACTTCCCACTGTAAAGTTACTCTTTTTCCTTTGTGATTAATAAGTAATTTTTGAGGGGCCCTTTTGAGACTATAAATATCCTGATCCTTATCAAACTTTTACCCAAACAAAAACCATCCATTGATGATTTTTGCCTAAATCAATTATTACTTAATGTTTTCAAAATGACAATTTTCTAACTCCATCATTCTTTCTATATTCATTACTTGGCATGAAAAATTTTCCCTTCCACCCCATTTATAATTTGTTCATTTATACTGGTGTGGATTCACTCATTTTTATTTTATTCAATGGGTTATAGTTTTTAAATTATCATTATTTGTTTTGATGTTCAAATTGTTCCAGATACAATTTGTGGGAGCCTCATTTAGCTGGCTTCTGAGTTGTTTTTATATGTCCCCATCACTTTTTCTAGCAAACAGATGTTCCAAGCTCATCTTATCCTTTTCCTGCCCCAGTGATCCTCCAAGGAGCCGTGGTTTTTTTTAAAATAAGGAATGGTATTTAGAAACCAAGATCTAGATATTAAATGTGCTTATTGCAACTGGGGTGTTTTTGCTTCTAGGACCTTTCATTGTACAGAGCATGGAAACATATGGGTGCATGTATGTATGTATATTTGTTTATATATGTATATATTACATATATTTTATGTGCTGATACCTTCAATCTTACAACTTGGATCTAACTCACAAAATTCTTCCTAGCCTTCCTCTACTCCATAATTTTTTGCTACCTTCTCCAACAGTGAGAATCTGACTCTCAATGTTATCTTTATAGTCACTCACTTTCTTAATTCTACAATATGAGAAAATTATGAAAAACACATCTTCTAAGTAGAGTTTAATATTTGCAGTTCTTTCTGCCTTAGAATAAGGGTATGTAGTCAAAGTACTGTGCTTAAAAGTTACTTGGTTACTGTTCTTTTTCTTCCTTAATATGGTTATGTTGTTCATTGGAAATACAGATTAGATCCAGTTGTTTCTATTTTTATTCAATTTTAGAGTTTCCTCCATCATCGTTGACTTAATGGCACTTGGACCCTCACCTACTAATTACTGTCGCAACTCTTGTCCAGGTGTGGGCCCAGCTAGTGTGGGGCTTTTGAATATAGTTCTATGGTTTTTTTCCTAATCCCTCAAAAACACATATTTTCATCCTGATTTACATTTCTGGGGGACTTCCCACTATTTTTTCCAAACTTAACAGTGCAAAGTCTCTTCCCAGTTTCCAAACTTGAGTTGTTCTTTCCTTGCTCCTGTCCATGCCATTCCTCCTCTCAGACACCCCCTCTCTGTTCTCTGTTCTCTCGTTTAGAACCCAGCCCCAGTCTCACTCCTCAGAGCTAGTTAGGGCGACAGGCTGGGCCCAGGATGTCATCTCCAGACCATGGAGTGTCGTCCTGAATGGCTCCTCTGGTTGTGGGTGCTCCTTCGGCTTCTGCCTCAGCTTCCTCAAGAGGAGACTGAGAGAAGGAGGTTTGTGTGAAACTTACACATGAAGCAAGTCTTCCTACTATGGGAACGGAGCCTGAGGGGTAGGGGTCCCTGGCAGAGCCCTGAGATCATGGCCTGGAGAAAACCACTTTGGTTTCTCTGTGGAGTCCCTCCTAGAGGAGCAGAAGCAGTGGGTTTGGGGACACAAGGAAAGAAGACTGAGGTCTGGGGCAGAGCCCCCTCTTCCGTAAGTCTGGATTCCCCCTCTATCACCAGCCCTTGGCAGCCAACCATCTGGGGACACACTCCCTTCACTCCTTCCTCTCTGCCAGACCCCACATGGGGTACTAAATCCAGAAGAGGAAATTTAAAATTGGATGTCAAATATCATTGCCCCATAATTCAACAGAGGAGCCCCGTTACAAGGGTCCCATCAGCCGTCTAGTTTCTTAACCACCACCTTCAGTTCCAGGACGTTGATCAAGCTTGCAGAACCCTTCCTCCACTGGGGCCATTAGGCATACACACCCTCAAGTTGCCAGCTGCCATCTGGGGCTCATGAGGGGTAAGCCCAGTTTGGGTGTTTAATATCTTGCCACTGAGAGATCCCGTCTCTCAGGGTTCACTTGCAGATCTCCACGCCCCTGATGACACACACTGTCCTTGGATCCACAGACCACAGGATGGACTTCCCTGTGTCAGGTCACCCTAGCCTGACTCTGTTGCAGAGACCATCCAATGCTGCTGTGTCCTGGGGTTCCAGGAGGTCTGTTTCCACATGGGGACAGTGAGCGCATATTTAGCTCTTGTTACCGGGACATACCTCACTCTGCATGCACTTCTAATGAGGCAGCCCATACACGCAACACACACAAGCTGTTCAACTGCGGACACGCTGCAGCTTTCCAATGAGAGAGGATTTCAAGGGTGTATTTTTATAAGGAAGAAATGACATAAGCGTCCCTCTTTGTTATTTAAATTTCATGAAAATCAACTATAGATGGTGTGTAATTGAGCACAGAATAGGGCCCAGAATATATTCTGAAATAACGGAGCCCTTTTATCAGGTTATATATGAAGAAAAGAAAGTCAAAGAAAAGCGAAATCTCCATGCAAAATAATGAACTATTTGAAGGAAGAAAAAAGAGAGACTGGGGATCAAGCCCCGCTGGGAGAGTATTCAAGGGGCCGGTTTTGAGAAGTTGCTTGGGACTGGGCTTTAGAGATGGAGTGGGTTGTGGTCATTATTGGTTGACTTGCACTCAAAATCAGGCCGTACACAGACCTTCAACTGGGAACCAGGGCCAGGCAAGTGAATAGACAGGAGCCCCCCCAAGGTGGGTCCGGTGACGTATGTCCTGTAGGAGGACAGGAAGGGCTGTAGGTCCTGAGAGGACACCTCCCCCAGACCCTCTGCCCCCTACCCTCTGTACTCTGTACTCTGTACCTTCTGGGCCCCAGAAGCAGTGCACTTGGGCAGCCAGGTGGCCTGGTGATAAACTAGAGCTTGTATGCAGCCTGAGCCAGGGGCAGCTTGATGGGGCATGTGGTCAGGAGCTGGCCTGACTCAGGAAGAGGTAATGGCTGGTTCTGTACTCATGTGACCACAAACAGGACCCTTCTCCTGCACCAGCCATGGAGGGGGGGTGACCCTAGCCTCCCCCCAAGCACCCCGCTTCATGTGCCAATAGCACAGCTCCTCATCTGCCACTCACCCCGTGTGCACTATGGCCTGAGACTTTCTTTCTCTGAACCATCAAGATTCCATCTGCCTATTAAAGAACATAACGCCTCCCAAAAGCGTTATTGTAAGGATAACACAGGAAACCGTGCCTAGTACAGTGCCAGCCACGTGATAGAGACTGAACGCTGACAGTATTTCTCCTTCCTGTCAGCCCAAACCCCTCCACTGCAGCTGGATCGCTCTTCGAGGCTTAGGAGCAGCCCCGAGGCCTGGCTGTGGTGCACACCCTCAAACCTAGGGAGACAGCAGCTTCAGAGAGGGCGCCCAGAGCGCCATCTCTAAGGAGCTGAGAAATCCCCAGGAAACAACCACACTGCTGCTATTGCCACTGCCGGTGCTGCCGCCAGGGCCACTGATGTCCGCTCTCCACGAAGCCTCCAGAATGCCCTCATCTATCTACTCTTCTTCATTCTTGAGCACCAAGTGTGTGCTTGGTGGTGCCTGGCCCTGACATCCCCCAGAGCACAGTCCTATGAGAACTCCACCCTTTTCCCCAGGCGGGTCACAGCCACCAGTGAAGTGCCCCCCTAGCCCCTAAGCCCAGGACCCTCGTGTCCTAGTCATGGTCACACTGAATTGCTTTGACTTTGTCCTCCCCATTGGACCATGAACACTGAACACCCAGCACACAGCACTGGTCACATAAGCCTCTACTGTAGAAGCAGCTATTGCTCTGAAAGTGAGGGCGCCTCCCTCAGAGTCTGGCTGGGATGGGCAAGGCAGACATTGGGATCTTAGAGCATGAACTGGGGTCGGAGCGCCATCTACTGACAGTTTAGCAGACTGGCAAGAAAGGGCAGACGCAGGGGCGGAATCCCAGGGCACCTCCAAGATAGACAGCCCCTGAGGCTGTGATGTCAACGGCGGTTTGCGACACTCCGGAGTCCACGCTCCAAACACTTTATGTACTGCCTTGAAATCACTAGCAGACTTGACCTCATTGAGAAAAGAAGATTGGGGCCCAAGAGTGATAGCAAGTCTTGAATGCATTGAAAATATCCCGGAAAGGGCTTCTCTTTCACCAGCTTCTCCAGGACAGGAATTTCCCAGAAATTCTCCTTATTGGGAGGCTTTGGGCCGGAGTAAATGACTGCAGGTACTGCAGAACTGAGGCAAGGGCCTGCTCCTTTGGGGATCAGCAGGCTCTGGGGCCAGTCAGACCCAGGGGGAATGTCAACTCTGCTACTTACTAGCTGTGTGCCTGAGGGCAAGTTACTTAGCCTCTCTGTGCTTCAGTTTCTCCATCTACAAAACAAGCTCTGTGATCGTACCTTCCCTATAGGGTTACCATGAAAATGCAAAAACATATATCTACAACCCAGATGCCTAGCTAGACACCCATTGCTCCCAAGGGTCAAGCTTCCCTTTGGTGTCCAAATAGCACAAGAGCCCCAGCCTTTACCCTACTTGTGGTCATACTGTCACCAGCTTCTATCAGGTTCCCCTCCCCAGTGTTTCTGGGAGTCTGTGGGGGGAGTCTGCCCTTTCCTCAAGTCCTACTTGCTGTTAGTCTCACCTTCCACCTCCTGACTCAAGCTCCCCACTCTCCTTTTCTCTGGTGGCCTCTTGCCACCTCATAACAAGCTTTCCCAGGCCTTGCTGATCCCCAGACTTGCTCACCCCAATCGTGGTCAAGGCTTTGCCCACAGTACCCCAAGCCCCAGCTAGGACCAGGCTTGCCTGAAAGAAAGACAAAAGGGAACCAGAGAGCACTATCGAAAAGCCCAAACTATTTCCTGGGTGTGACCAGGCTCAAAGTCCCTGGCTCCAAGCTCCTTCTGACCCTCTCTCTCTGGGGTCCCTGGCAACCCCCTCCTCCATAAGGGAGAGCCCTAGCCATGTTGACCATCCCCCAATTTCAGAAACCCCCCTGCTTTCTGAGTCTTGAGAGGAAAGTCACTTATTTTTTTTATTTCTGCAAGCAAACTGGCCAGAGACACAGTTCTTCCCTGAATGAAGACAACCTTTTATGTGATTACACAAATCAAAACTCTCGTGTGTTTTTATTCTGTTGCCTGGAACCTCTCCATCCAGAACAGCATCTTGGCTTTTTCTATATAAAATAAAATGCCCTATTAGTTATCTTTTTCACTTTTCAGACGACAAAAGAATAGCCTGGTCTCACAGTTGTCCCCTACAGAAACTAAAAATCAAATAACATGTTTTCGTATTTCCTAGCCTAAGACCCTGCCGTAAGTGCTTCGCCTGTTTTATCCTTTTGAATCGTCACAACCATACTGGAAGGCAGTCGCCATTTTGCCTCCATTTACAGAGGAGGAAAGTAGGCATAAGGTTATGGGACTCTCCCAGGGTCCCACAGGTACTCAGTGTCTGAACCAGTTTGAATGCCAACGCAGCTGGGTGTTTGCAACAAACACTTAGACCCAATAACAGAGTTGGGACATTAATGATTCCGACAATGACAGCAAATGCCAGAATTGAATGAAAAGTTGTGTTCTTGATTTTCCTGACTGCTGGTGTTGGAACAAACAATTCAGTTGATACCAGAAAAATCCTCCAGGTCCTCACACTTAAAAGCGGGGAGGAGGGAAGAGACAGTCCTACTCACTCACAGACGTACCAGTGTCTCTCTCCACTGGAGGCTGAGAGGGACTGAGCCAACGCCACCAAGAGGGAGCGGGGACTCTGAAAGAGGGAGGTGGGGGCAGCTCCAGTAGGAGGAGGGCCTCAGCTGGGGTCCCAGTGAGCTGACTGAGATGGGACAGCCTACCCCACTGAGTATCCTGCCGTCTAAACGTACAGGCAAGAATCCAGCAATCAGCTCCTAGGTGTTTACTTGAATAGGTTGAAAATATGTCCACACAAAAAGCTGCACAGGGATGTTTACAGCAGGTTTATTCATAATTGCCCAAACTTGGAAGCAAGCAAGATGTCCTCCAGTAGGTGAATAGATAAATAAACTGTGGTACTTCCCGAAAACGGAATATTATTCAGTGCTCAAAAGAAATGAGCTAGCAAGCCATGAAAAGACAAAGAGGACACTTAACTGCATATCGCTAAGTGAAATAAGCCAATCTGAAAAGGCTGCAGACTGTGTGATTCCAAAAGGCAAACCTGGAGATAGTGAAAAGATAAGTGGGGAGGGAGGTGTGAGTAAGTGGAGCCCAGAGGATTTTTAGTGGAACTACCCAATCATACATTTGTCAGAAACCCACAGAATGTGCCAAGAGTGAACCCTAATGTCAACTATGCAATCTGAGCGATGATGATGTGTCAATGTAGGTTTATAGATTATAACGCATGTACCATTCTAGTGTAGGGTGCTGAGAGCAAGGGAGGCTGTGTGTGTAAGGATAGCGGGTAGATGGAAACTTTCGGTACTTTCTGCTCAATTTTGCTGTGAACCTAAAACTCTAGAAAACAAAGTCTTTTTAAAAATATATATACACACGCACAGGCAAGACATTCTGAGCACACAAAAGTTGACCAAGAGTGCCCCCTAGCACCCACAAACTATAAGCTTTCTCACAGAGAATAGGGCTTGGCAGTTTTTTAAATATCTGAGAGCAACAGACTAGGGGAAATTTCTTTTCTCTGAGCCACGCTTATCAATAACCTGTGTGTGTTGTGTGTTAGAGGATGGGGGTAGGGAGGGAAGGGAAGGCAGGCTGAGGCTGGCAGTCACCAAGCTCTGGCCCTGGCTTTAACTAAGGATCCCAGGAATCCAGTCAGGACAGGTCATGGCTGGTACTAAATGCTCGCAAAGGCCTGCCAAACTTGAGCGGAAAGCCCCTGGACTTTATTTAAAGGCGTTGGAGGCATTCTACGGTCTGTGGCAAACCCATCGGCAGTAGGGTTTGCCTCCAAATGGTTGAACCACAGTTCAACTAGAAATACCACAGCTCTAGAAGTCTTGTCTTCGCTACAGCTGGGCCCATAGGGAGTGTGTGCCCATCCCTGTGCCAGGTCTGCCAAGAGCAGGCAGAAGCCAACATTTATACAGCAGGGACACTTTGGGTCAGGCAGCCAAATGACCATCAAACACAAATAGCCCTGCACTGGGCCACTGGGTGACAACTTCACCAGGTCTGATTGGTGATTTATGCTTCGGGAGGTGACACAGTCCCAGGGAGCCTCTGGAAAACCACTTGGAGAGAGAGAGCTCTGTAGGCAGGATTTTTCATTTTCTCATCACTTCTCCATTTTCATGATCTAGTTCGCCCCTGGGGCTGAGGGAAGGGGAAAATGCTCTTTATATTATACTAGTGGCCATGTGGAAAAGACATATTTCCCACGTCATTCGATTCGGAATGAAGACGTACATTTGTAACGCATATGTGAAAAATGTCATGCGTGAAGGGTATGAAATATTTGTTGTCATGGCTCGGGCTAGTTTTGTGAAATATCATAGGACAGGGAAAAAAATTTAAGAGAAACCATTAGGGAGAATGTGAACTGCTGGTCTTAAGGACACCATCACAAAGCACTGCATCAGACAGCATTTAGTAAAGAGGAGGGATGGTTAGAAGATATATTCATGTTTGCTTGTACTTTTACAAAGAATATCAGGAAGGAGACACAGGACATTTATTAAAGCAATTGCCTGCTAGGAGGGGTGTGAGAGACTTTTCAAGCTACTTCTATCTTTTCAAAAACTGCAAACTATGTGAATATATTATCTTTTCAAAACATTACATAAAACTAAAACAAGCAAAAAGCCCTTCACTTTGTGAGACTGCATCCCAGAACAGAACTAGAACATTCAGAGAAATACTGTATATTTTGACTTGAAACATAAAAATCTCAAAAACTAAACTTCCTCCTGCTAGCCATCCCTTTCTCTGCACCCAAAGATTGGCCGTCAGCCGCCCTCCAATTCAGTGACCTGGTTCTAGGGTGCACGATCCTCTCTCAGGAAGGTCTTTCCCACAGCTAAATCACAGTCCTCATGCCGCTCTTTCAGGCTGTCCCCTTGTTCTGCACTCTAAGAAGATGGAGGGTTGACTGTGATGCTTTTCAATAAAGCGGGTCTAAGGTGTTGGGTCAGCAGTCGGCCTCCCTCTGCGTGAATAAATCCATAGCTGGTGAGCACAACTGTGAGCTTGGGTAAGGTGCAAGCTCGTGAAGTCTTGAAAAACATGCTAGCAGGCTTGGAAAGAAGACTCAATTATCTTCCAATACCTGGTCTCCCTTTTTTCTACAATAATAGAACCCTCACTTTGTCACTGAGCACATGGCCACCCAGCCTCCCTTGCAACTAGGTCTAGCCACTGGCTAAGGCCAGGCCAATAGGATATGAGCAGAAGTGATGTGTGCAATTTCCAGGTCATGCCTTTACTGTTTGTTTTGTTTTGTTTTGTTTTTTTAGCTGAGCCATCCTGCCACCTGTTGGCAGCTCAGAAATCAAACCGGCAACCCTGCTGCTCAGAGCTTGCACTCTTGAGCAAGCTCTTAACCAACTGAACCACTCGGCCGGCCCATCCAGGTCATGCCTTTAAAAGGAGAGGATGTGTTCTGCACTTTTCCCTCAGCCCACTCCCATGGGTCGTGATGCAGACATGGTGAGGGTGAGCCATTTGGAGTCACATGAATGAGTGCAATACTCTGGTGTTAGCAGAGGGACTAGTTGTAATGAGCTTAGGTTGCTTACACTGCAGAGTCACCATTGTGAGCCCTGGACTGCTTACACCTGGCCTATTAGGTAAGAGACATATACCTGTCTTTTTTAAAGCCATTGCTTTAGATCTGTGTTATACCAGCCAAACTGAGAGAGAGAGAGAGAATGAGAATATGAATATGAATATGAATATGAATATGAATATGAACAGAAAACCTTGGAGCCTGGAGAGCACACGATAGGAGATCACCAGTTTGCCTCTCTTCATCTAGGTATGACCAGTCTACAGTCACACTAGCTGATGTTTCCATGTTCTGTGCTTTATAAGCACAACCTCAATCAAGCACTTAGTCCTCATCCATTGTCATTTTGCAAATGAAAAACTGAGGCTCTAAGAGCTTACACGATTTGCCCAAGTCACTTAGCTCATGAGTGGTGGAGATGGGATTGGCACTTGGTCTACCTGGCCCCAGAGCCACACTGCCTTCCAAAGATCCAGGTTGCAGATTCTCTGGGTTTGGTACCATCCAGGCTTTACAGCTGGATGCTGGGCCTTCTTTCTCTGATGGCCTCCCACATCCTGGGGGCAGTAACTGCATATTCTTTATGAGGGGCTGTAGCTGTACCCTAAGAGGTAGGACACTCCACAGGACAGTAGACACCAGAAAACAAGATAAGTGGTGAAGGCCAACATGCTGCATTGTCAACCAGCCTTTGGGACTTTGACAGGGTCAAGGGAGAGAGCAAAGGGAAAGAGCCGAGGACCGGGGGGCAGTGATGACAGCAGAACTTCAGATGCCTGTGCAGAGGGCTGAGGAAGTAGCAGCCTGCTCCTTCTCCCACAGTTCTCCATTTCTGGCCCCCTCACACTTCTGGGTGAGCCTTTGCTCATGCATGGCCCCGTCCTGGGGTGCTGCTTCTCCTTATTAACTTAGCTAACTCTTGCTCATTCTTTAACACTTGACCTTGGCATCATGTCCTTGAGGAAGCCCTCCTTATCACCCCACGCTGGTCATGGCACCTTGTCAGGACTCCCTCACGGGTCCCACAGGCTGGTACTTGTCTGAGAGCCTGTCTTCTGCAGGGACCTGGAACTCCTTTAAGGCAGGGGTATCTCATGTGTCTCCTCTGGGTACAGAAGAGGCCGTTTCCCTCTGGGCCCAGCCTGCTCCTCAGGAAGAGGTCCAGAAGCCCAACTTGGAAACACAAATAAACGAGCTAGAGCTCTGGAGGCATGCGGGGGAAGGTCTTGGAGCAGGGAAGCCTGGCAAGCCTCTGTTTGGTTCTGTGTGTGGAGACAGCTATTAGCCCCCATTGGCTCAGAGCACATATACACATAGTGGTGGTCCTACCACCAAAGCCTCTGTTCCCCCAAACTCTCCATAGTCTGTTTCTTTGTCCCAAACTGAAATGCAGGTCATGTGGGGTCTGTCATTCACACCAAAGCGAGGTTTCTGTCTTTCACTGGTTTTTGAAATCCCGATTTGTATTAAATTGGTAAAGGAGAATTAAAAGCAGACAATTGGATTTTGCAAAACAAATCCACAGAAATTGATGGAGGTTCCCTTTGTTTTGGCAAAATCGAGCCAGATTGCATTACCCACGGCGATGGTGGCTTCCTGAGGTGGCATTTGAGGCTCCCAGCCTCAGAGCTGGGCCGGGCTATTTTTCTTGGCACCAGAGGCCTCTGTGATTTAGCATTCTTTCCAGGAAATTCGGGTCCTCTTCCAGCTCACGCTGACTATCCCAGATGCCGGAGGTGCCTTGAGGTGTCAGAGGCGGCCGGAGTGAGTGGGCAAGCAGTGTGGGCAGCACAAGCCCCTCAGACTCCCACTTCTGGTGACACACCACACAGGGGTCAGTTTTCCTTGCGGTGGGTGTTGTCCAGCAGTTTAAAGAATCAAGCTTCTAGGGTGAATTTTACATTATGAGCAAATTCAAAAGTTTGGAGATGCTTTGAACCTCTGGGTTTTACGTGTCTACCGTACTGGGGGCTTCAGTACTCTGTACACGGGCTCTGAGTCTGGGGCCTAAACTCATGAAAAATGGTGCTTGATGGTGACCACGTGGCCTCAGCTTTACACAGAAGTCCATGGTGTAATAACATAAGAGTAACACTAGCCCTTACCCTTAAAATCTGACATCAGGGACTGCGGGAAAGTGCAGCAAGTGAGTGGCACAGCATCCAGTTTATAGGCAGGAAAGGGCAGACCTGGCCCCTGGCAAGGAACCCACGGCTTGGATGATTCATTGATCCTCCCATTAATACTCCCTATGATTTATATTGTTACAACACAATCTGCTGAGCATGAGGAGTGTGGTTTTAAAGGAGGAGTATTTCTGTTAAACAATATAAAGATGGGAACATAAAATTAATGAAACCTAGAAGGTGAATTTGAAAGCTTGTTTTGTATTGGAACCAAGGCATGTAAAATATTTTATTCAACCAAATATGGCCAAATATGGTCAATTGTGACCAGCAGTCATAATTTTTATCTTAAGATAACTATTTGTAGGAAAACTGATATCCACATGAAGTTGACCCTTACACGATATACAAAAATCAAATCAAAATGGATTAAAGATCGAATAGAAGACCAAAAACTATAAAACTCTTAGAAGAAAAGTTTCATGACATTGGATTTAGCAGTGATGCCTGGGATATCATTGGATATCTAGTGCTTTTCACCAAAAGCACGGGCAGTGAAAGTAAAAATACACATATTGGACCACATCAAAATTAAAAATCTGTGCATCCAAGGACACAATCAACAGAATGAAAAGGCAACATACAAAATAGGAGAAAGTGTATGCAAATCCTATATTTGATAAAGGGTTAACATCCGAAATATATAAAGAACCCCTACAACCTAACAGCAGAAAAACAACTAACTCGATTAAAACATGGGCAAACGACTTAAGTAGACAGTTCTCCAAAGAAGATATACAAGTGGCCAACAAATATATAAGAGATATTCAGCATCAGTAGTCATTAGGGAAAATGTGAGTCAAAACCAGAGATAGCACCTTCTATCCATTAGAATGGGTATTATCAAAAAACCCAGAAAAATGACAAGTATGAAGAAGGATGTGGAAAAATTGGAACCATTGTGCATTGCTGGTGGGAATGAAAAAAAAGGCAACCATTATGGAAAACAGCATGATAGTTCCTCAAAAAATTAAAAATAGAATTACCGTGTGATCAAGAAATCCCACTTCTGGGTATATATCCCAAAGAATTGAAAGCAAGAAACCGAACAGGTCTTTGTACAGCGTATTTGTAGTGGCGTTATTCACAATAGCCAAAAGGTGGAAGCAACCCAGTGCTCATCGACAGATAAGTGAATAAACCAAATGTGTTACATACATACAATGGCATAGTATTCAGCCTTAAAAAGGAAGGAAATTCTGACACATTTACAACACAGATATTGCAAGATGAACCTTAAAGATATTATGTTAAGTGAAATATCTAGTCACAAAAGAACACATACTATTGCTATATTATTCCACTTATATGAGGTACTTAGAGTCGTCAAACTCATAGAAATAAAAAGTAGAACAGCAGTTGCCAGGTGCTGGGGGAGGGGGCGAAAGGGGAGTTGTTTAATGGATATAGAGTTTCAGTTTTGCAAGACAAAAAATAGTTCTGAAGATTGGTTGCACAACATTGTGAATATACTTAACACGGCTGAACTATACACTTAAACTGGTAAATTTTATGTCATGTGCATTTTACCACATTTTTTAGAAATTTGCAAAGGGACAGTTATTTCCACTCCTCCTGCTGCTATCAGGTCTGTAAGGAGGACTGTGAGGCACCATGAACCACCTATGCTCCCACACAGAGCGTTTTTCATGGCATGTTAAAAATTTGCCTTTGAAGACACACTAATTATAGAATACGCTTTCAGGTTAAAAGTATTTATGCTAGGCTTTTACCTCACTTAATTAGAAACAAAATGTCCATGTTTGATGTGTGTTGTGCTGTATTTGAGTCCATCTTTCCTGTCCAGCTTCATTCTGTAAATAAGACCAAGCTGTGTTTCTTCAATCTGGGTTTTAGACTGCAAAAGAAAGGAGCCTTTGGCAAATCCTTTTGACCAAGTGAAAGCTGACCCTTTTCTAAGTGTTAAAGGAAGACGTTGGCTATAGGGCAAGAGAGGTTGGGCAGGCATGATTGTCCCATTCTACAGATGCAGACACTGAGGCCAGAGAGGCAAAATGACTTGCCATAAAGTACGTCCATGGTGGAGGTAAGGTTGGGCTCCCCACCAAGGCTCCCTCCCTGCCTTCTGGCCCTCTGTTGCTGGCCCTCTGGATGCTGTTGGGAAAGATAGAGGGGACAGCACACAGGCTAGGGGAGCAGCCTAAGTGACAACCCTTTATCTCTGCGAATAAAAAAGGAGTCAAAAGTGTGAGCTAATTGCTGGGCTTCCGGGCACTGATTCTGTGTGGCCTGACCACCCCCGAAGGTAAGAGCCAAGAAGGCCTGCAGAATTCCTAGGCGGCGTCCCGTCCCCAGGACTGCCCCCGACATTAGTCAGTTATCCAGGCATTATTGAAGTTAGCATTAAGTGAAACTGACATATATTAAGAATTTGGAACAATAATGAAGTTGAGCTTAGCAGTGACCCCTGGAATAGTAGAGGGAGCACGGGCCAGAATGGCAGCAGTTCCTGAGGCATCCTCCTCTCACCATCTGCTGCCCCTCAGCAGATGGAGGCCACCCAGGTCATGCTGGCCACCCCCACCTCTGCAAGGAGGCCTGCCAGCACCCTGGGAGGAATGCAGCAGGAGTAAGCAATCAGGGCCACCCCGAGAGCCACTTGCTTTCCACTAGGGCCCCAGAGTGGAGATGGTCAAACCCTAAGAGATCACCCAGCCCAGCCCAGTCATCAAAAGAAGGTGGGGACCTGAGACCCAAGGAGGGGAAAGGGCTTGCCCCTTGGAGGTCATAGGGCACAGAAATTCAGGGTAAGGATTTGAAGATCAGAGAGGGGCCGGAGACACAACTCTGCAATGAATTATGGGGGTGGTCTTGAGTAAGTTACTTACGTAGTCCTGCCTCGGTTTTCTCATTTGTGAAGTAGGATTAATACTGGAACATCTCAGAGTCGTGAGCATTAAAGAAGACACTTCACATAAAGGCTTAGCACAGGACAGAATACAGTAAGGACTCATTAAATGGTAATACGTTATTGTTGTTTTAAAATTCAAATACCATTCCTGTTATCATTCTTATTAGCTTATAGAGCAGGTGAGGCAGAGCCATTTCCAGAAGGTGGGTATCTGACTCCCATCTTCCTCCACCAGGCACCATCCCACAGACTATCAGTTCCACCTGGCCAACTCTTAGTCATCCTACAGGTGTCAGTATAGGTGTCCCCTCTTCCAGGAAGCCCTCCTTGGTGCCCCCGTAGCCCATTCCTAGTGCATTAGGTGCCCTCCTGGTGTTCACAGTCCTGTGTGTTGTCCCTCACAGCACCTATTCCACGAGTTACAGGTGTTCTTTTTCTTACTTGAGAGCTCAATGGGGCAGGAAGCATCCCACTGATCATAGTAACAACTGGTTCACCCATAGCATTAGCACTAACTACACAGGAGGCCCCGGCCTGGGCTCAGTGCTTTGCATGCATTTCCTTACTTGGCGCCCTCTCCCTGGAGAGGATCACGGTTACCCCATTTTACAGATTAAGGGAGCACACCTGACTTCTTGTCCTGGCTGTCCTGTGTGCTAAGTCTGTGTCCTTGGGTAAGTGACTTAACCTTCCTGAGCCCGTCTGTCCCAGCACTTGTGCTTGGAACCGCTGCTCCTCACAGCCTCCTGCTTGACCTCCACGCTCCAGGAGTTGGTTTCCTCTGGTGAAGTTAGCTGTGGATTCAGCGTGGGCCATTTCAGGGCATTTGAGTCAGAGAAGCAAGAACTCTCTCCCCTTCCCTCCCTGAGCACTTGGCCTTCCTCGTGCTCCCTTTCCCAGCTGTCCCAAGAATCGCTCCACGAGGCTTGTTCACTGTCCTCCGCTTCCACCTTCAAGAGCGGACCACTGGGCTTAGGGATGCTGCCACCTGGTGGCCACAGGCCATCAGGATCTGGGGGAGAGGGTAACTGCCCTGGCTTGGTGGGCTAGAAGCAGGCTCCCCTCTATGCTAAGTGTGTCTGTTTGCAGAAGGTGGGCAGCAGCTGGACCCCAGAGAGCACCACCCATGAGGCATGATAGCATCATGCATAAGCCCATGAGTCTCAATACTGGCTCCAAGTCCTGGTTCTGACACTTGCCAGACCTGTGGCCTTGGGCTAGTTGACGAATGGCTGTGAATCTCAGCTTCCTCATATTCACAATGGGTAGCCAGCCTTCTCTTCCTGTGCTGGGGCCACGTCCCCCAACAACAACCTGGAGATTCTTCCTAGAGCATCCTTTTTACCTCATTACTGTTAACAATGGAATTTATATTAAACTCATGCAAATTATGCCTTAAACTTTAAAATTATGTTTATTGCAGGCAAAACCTGGGGCCTTCTGAGACCTCGGGGTTTGTGCAGGCTGTCAGTCTGCTCTGCAAGCCCCTCTCCCCAGGATGCCTCCTCATTCTACTCTGCTGTTAAAGGTTCTGCCAAGAGCAGTTCTCATTCATCAACGTCTCACCATGTTCTTGGCACTTGGCACATATCTCATTCAGCCCCCACACAGCAACAAATTACTCTCATTTTACACAGCAGAAATCAGGTTCAGAGAGGCTGAGTAACTTGTTAGGGTCACACAGTTGCTACAAGAAGGAGCCAGGCCTCTGACCCGAGTCTGTCTGACACCAGAGTCCTGACCTGCCCACTACTGTGGAAAGCCCCAGAAGCTATTGTTCTGTCCCTGAGTTCTCCAAGGGTCACATGACAGGGGACATTTGCTCGCTGATGTACACGCCCCAGGGTCCCAGCACCAACCGGAGGAGGCTGTTCTAAACAAGGGGGCCAAGCAGAGCAAAACCAGCCCCTTCCGTCCCCTGCTCTCACCCTCCCCTCAGGGACTGCCAGCCAGTTGCCAGCAGGACTTCCTGCTGGGCTGTGGAAGATGCAGCCTGGGCAGGGTTTCCTCTTGACAGATGAATTCCCTGGCTGTTTCAGTTCTCTCTCTTGCTGGGAACAGCTTCGAACTGGGTTACACAGGGTCCATGAATACATCTCTTCTGCCCATCCAGCCTCTCATGCCGGGGCTGGGAGCATGGACGTAGCCCTCATCTCACTGAGGCGTGGTTGCCAGGGACAGTAGGGAAGGGGTGTCCCATTCCCAAGGGAGGAAAACTAAGTCCCAGAGGAGGATAGGACTCGCCCAAGGTCACACACCGAGGGGGAGCAGAGCTCCCTGCCACTCTTCCGCCTGTGGCCCACCGCCCTTCTCTTCTGGTGGGCAGGAACACCTGTCTATCATCTGGATCAGAAGGCAGTGTATGTGGGGAGCCCTGAGGAGGAGGCCCTTTTCCATGGCTCAGAGACATGGAGCTGGCTAGGCAGCTGGGCTAGGGAGACTGATGGGCAGAGAGGAAAGGCTCTGGAACATAGCCAGCCACCTTCTGTTATCCCGTGACAGGACTGCAGGGCCTGCTTGAAGGTCTAAGAGGCCTGGCTGAACCCCTCCCCTGTTCTAACTCCATCTATCTCTGAGACCAGGGAGGCCCGCTGTCAGCTGTTAAGAACTTGTTAAGACTAGCTGAAACCAATCAAAACCAAGATGGCTGTCTAAATGACCTCCAAAACATTTTAAAGCTCATTATAATATAACCTTCATGTTAAACAACACACATACCAGTGTTATGACAGTTGACAATTGCATCACGATGGCCGAAAGAGGCCACAAAGGAACAAAAAGGATGGAACCCTGATCCTGAGAAAGCCACTGCCCCTTCCCCTTCCTTCCTCCCCAAATCCATGAATATTCCTTCTACCTATTTACCTAAACCTCCCCTTTATTTCTGCTGCCCTATTTAGACCACCTCTCAACCTCTAAGATCTGATTTGAGAGCTGCGCTCCCAGTTCTCCATTCTCTGGCCACAGAATAAAAGGTTGCACTCTTTGGGTTTTGCAATTGGCTTCGTGACCCCAAATGGGAAAAGAACCCCACTTGGGGGACCTCGAAAGGGGATTTTCTCCCCTTTGGTAATGCTTAACACTCAGCAGGCTCAGCCCCATGTGCATTTGCAGTCCTGGAAGCACTTCAGAGTGACCATTTGGACTTCTGGTTATCCATCGGTCATTCAGAGAAGTACAGCTGTCTCTACTGAGAGGGGATATATTGCCAGCAAGAGCCCTGGGGTCTAGCCCAGCATACACATGGCTTCTCTCCCGCAGCCAATCAGCATGCTTTAAATGCTGCTATTAGAATCTTGGCATATAGGGAGAATGCCATGTAAGGATGGAGGCAGAGATCAGGGTCATGCTTCTACAAGCCACGGATGGCCAGAGATTGCCAGCAGACCTCCAGAAGCTAGATGAGAGGCCTGGAAGAGCCTCTCACAATCCTCAGAAAGAACCGACCCTGTTGAAATGATCTTGGACTTCTAGCCTCCAAGATGACGAGACAATAAATTTCTGTTGCCACTTTTTTATGGCAGCCCTAGGAAAACCAATACACCAGTCAACACCTCTCTGCAGGGATAATTCAATATTCTGAGCTCTACTACCACAGGCTGGTTTTGCCTGTTCTTGTTTCATAGAAATGGAATCATACAGTCTATCTATATCATTTGTGCCTGGTTTCTTTTGCTCTACATATGGGTTTGAGATCCATCTACATTGCTGTGTGCATCATTAATTCATTCTCCTTTTTACTGCTGTGTAGTGTGTCATTGTATACATATCATACAATTTGTTTATTCATTTTCCTGTTAATGGACATTTGTGCTGTTTCCAGTTTTTGCTTAATGCTTGGTTAGCTCTAGGGGCAGATACAGTTGCCACCTCTGGGAAAGGCTGGTCTCCTGGGGGAGCCTCAGTGGTGGTGTCACACTGGCTGGGGCAAGGAGGGACAGGTAACTGTTTTTAGAGTTTTCTGTTTTTCCTCCTTAGTTACTAAGCAACCAACTAGTTTAAATGCTCAGAATAGAGGAAGCGGGCTAGGAGCCCTGAATAGTACCCAGAGGGGCTTAAATTTAATTATCTCCTGGGGGTGTGACCTGTTGAGACCCCTGGGACAAGGGTCACCCATAACGAGTGAGTAAGCATCAGGCCTGGAGACAGTGAGGCTAGCTGATGGCTGTGGCCTGGCCTGTGCCGCTCGCCTGTATACCCTCCAGAGTCCCAGGGTGAGATTTGATGGGAAAAAGAGAAAGGATTATGCTGCTAGCTCGTTGTGGGGCCTTGGGCTGGGCTCTGTCCCTCTTAGGGCCTCAGTTGCCCCCTGTATAAGATGAGCACATGTCTATGGCCAGCCTGGCAGGTTGGTGGGCACAATGCAGGCAATGTGAATGCTGGTGAATGATGAAGAGCTGTGCCAGGTGAAGAATTAGCACCATTGTGACATTTGGTCACTTCTAGGACAGCCAGAGCCCATAGTGCTGAACAAGCGTCCATTTTCCAGACTGCCCTCAGAGGCCAGCAGAGCTCAGGAGTGGTAGACATGGAAGGCGGCTTTCTAGCTGTCCTGCAGAAGAGGCCACTCTGTGTGAGTGGCTGTTTTCTCCCTTCCCCTGAGGCTCTGCCCTGCCCTGAGGCACTCAGGGGACTGCCACGTTGCCCCCGGCTCCCTCAGCCACCCCTAGTCCAGCCATAATGCTGTCCTCACAGCCTCCCACGTGTAGTGGTGGCTCCCCCCACTGACCCTATGTTCAAATCAGCTCCCTTTTCTAACAGGCTTGGGGTGCTTTGCCCCCACCTGACTGGCAGGGGAGAAGAGGGATGTTGCTGATACTCTGGGCACAGGTGTCAGGGTTTCTGGAGACAGAGCCATAGAGACTGGCTGAGCTGAAACCCCGGAGGGAAACCATCTATCAGGGGGTCTCTCTTAGCAGGGGTCCCAGGCTGGGGTTTCTCAACCGCTTAGCTGTGGGGTTGCACTTCTGCAATAATAAATTACACTTCCATTTTCTTTCCTAAAGGGGAAAAAGGAAGAAAGCAACAAAACTGTTGAGACTTCTGACACATCAAATCCCTGAACCACAGACATAATTTCCACCCCCGGAAGCACCCCAACCTGGACCCACTTCCTCCTGACAGCTCACAGCTGCAGTACCCGAGCCAGACGTGCCCCTGACAGTAAGGGAGGTGGAGGATAGAGGGACTTGAAACCACAGTAAGGGGAGGAGGTCAGTTGATGCTAGGAGCACACCCCCCAGAGTGTCTTCCTCCTGTCTTCCTAGAAGCAGCATTGGCAGGGCTGGGTTTCTGCTTCCCCACAATAGCTGGGGTCCTGGAGACACAAGACGCGCCTGCTGTGGTGGGGATTTCTGTCATCTCTGGAGTGCTCAGTGGAACAGAGAGTAAGGTCACAGGAGCAGGGGTGGACCCTTCTTTCTGAGGGGTTGGGATTGGTTCCTAGGAGTAAACTTTGACTTTCTGGCCAGACCCGAGGACTTGGATACCCAGCCCAGCTGTCCTGGGCCCAGCTTATATCACACACTTCAGGACAAGGTTTTCAGCAGGCTGGGGCCAGAGGGGGATGTGGATGGAGGTGTGTGTGTGTGTGTGTGTGTGTGTGTGTGTGTGTGTGTGTGTGTTTTAGGGAAAAGGGGGTGTCCTGAGGGGCCCACCCGTCACCATCAGATAAGAAGGTCCTTACCACTAGTCAGCTTCATTCATAGGCAGGAAGGGCAGAAGATCATGGGGGAGAGGGACTCAGAGGGACATTGAGCCTGTACACATGTGACAGGCTCCCTGTTCCACAGCCTTTAAGAACCAGAGTCCAATTTGGGGTATATCTAAACTTGATTTTATGTATGTAAGCTTCTTCTCATTTAGCTATTTGGCAAATGTACCCGCACTGCCAATCCAGACACTTGCTATGGCCAGGCCCTGTCTGCACTGGGCAGTGGAACACAGGGCAGTGTGGCAGCTCAGCCCATCCCTTGCCCTCAAGAGGCCTTGGGGAGACAGGAGGAGATCAGGGAGGACAGGACAAGGACCCAGAGAACTCTGACCTGTAACGTAAAGATGCACTGAATGGGTGGTTGGCCAGTTGCCCCAGGGGGAGTCTCCCTGTTGTGGGGGTCCAAGAGCAGAGAGAAGAAAAGAGCTTCGTAAAAGAGGTCATGTTTAAACCAGTCCTTTAAAGAACAGCAGTGTCTGAACACACAGTTTGGGACGGAGGATACATTCTTAGTAGAAAAAATAGTGTAAGCAAAATCCTGGTGCTGGGAAAGAGTATAATTAGTTGTTCAAACGCACTCAGCCCTGTTTAAGGTCGGCTGCTGTTGAAGGTGGGGGCAGGTCCTGGGCCACATGGCGTTGGTGGCTGTGGTAGAGAGTTTGTGTTCCTTATGTAGGAACAAAGCTCACCATTGTAAGTAGCCATGCCACATGTGCCAGTGAGATTCTAAAGGACAGATTACTGGATATGGAGTTGCTGGGACAAACAGAGTGTGCGTTTCACACTGTGGCAGGTATTGCCAGTTGCTCTCCATGGAGCCCGATCGGTTCTTGAGCGAGAGACGTTCCTCACCAGGATTTGTCTTCTGCCCCAGACAGTGAGGGTGGGATGCTTGTGGCATTCAGGCCCAGAAGCGCTTGGCTTCCCATAGGAAGTACTTGGAATGTGGTAGCTGTTTTTATTCTTGTTCGTTTTTCGTTGTTGTTGTTTTTTAACTTTTATTGGGGAGCAATGTGTTTTTTCCTGCACCCATCAGCTCCAAGTCAAGTTGTCGACCTTCAATCTTAGTTGTGAAGGCACACGTTCAGCTCCAAGTCAATTTAGTTGGGGGGGTTGGGGGAGCATCAGCCCACCATCCCATGCAGGAGTTGAACTGGCAACATTGTTGTTAAGAGCGCTCTAACGGACAGAGCCACCCAGCTGGCCCAGCTGTTTCTATTCTTCCTTAGGGTTTCCAGGCAGCCTTTCTAATCTCCCAGGAGCAGGCGGGCCTTCCCTCTTCTGTGCCCCTCCATACGCTTGATGCTAGAAGTTCCTGTCTTTCCCACCAGCTGGGGGCTCCGGGTGCAAGGGCTTGTTCTCCTCTCACATCTGCTTAACCCCAGCAGCTGGTCAGAGAAGGGCTCAGCAAGGGTTCATTGTGTGACTGTCGGATAGGAGGAAGGCGTATCCTGTCTGTCCTTCCCTTTCGATGAAACAGGGCCAAATTGTCCCCAAATGACCAAAGCTCTACCCTGCAAGCTGGAATGCCTTATATGCTGCGTAGATAAGGACAGACATACCTATATTACAGAAAAGAAAACTAAAATTCAGAGAGGGTGGGTGGCATGCCCCGCTCACAGAGCACGGGAGAGATGAAGCTGGGGCTAGAACCAGTGGGCCTGGGCTCCTCCATCCGAGATTGACCAGGATAACAGCATCCACGGTCAGTCCTTGGCTCTGTTTGGCTGGAGGTGGTCCAGGGTCCCTGAGGTGGGCAAGCGTGTCTGGGCTCAGGGAGTCAGAGGTGTGTCTGGCTCCAGCCACACCTCTGTGTCTGTGTTCCATCCTTCTCAGGCTCCTGTCCATGGAGAGACCCCACACGGTCCTGCAAGTGAGCCTACACCACCCCACAAAGGGCCCAGCCATCTTTGCCACCATCCCACCTCGGCTGCAGCATGACATCAGCCCGCTGCTTGTGGGGCGCAGCCCAGAGGCCCACCTCCAGCTGTGGCTCCCCAACCTCTCTCGCCAACACCTGTCCCTGGAGCCCTACCGGGAGATGGGCAGCGCTCTGCTGGCCTTCAGCCTCAAGGCCCTGAGTCGCAGGGGCTGTGTGTGGGTCAACGGGCTGACGCTGAGGTTCCTGGAACAGGTCCCCCTGAGTGCCATCAACAGGGTCGCCTTCTCGGGCATCCAGATGGTGGTCCAGGTAGAAGGAGGCACCTCCCTGGAGGCCTTTGTCTGCTGCTTCCATGTCAGCCCCTCGCCCCTGATTCACAGGCTCCAGGCCGAGGAGACCGATGAATGGGAAGACATCCCCCAGGAGCTGCCTGCCTTGGGTTCAGAGCAGCCGGCTCCAGGTCACCTGGGCTCTCTCCATGGCCCTTCCTAGACTGAGGACAGCTAAGCCTGGAGGAGGAACAAAAATATAGCTCCAGAGGGAGCCCTCAGACGGCTTGCCCTGCCGCTGCAGAGAGCACGCCTTGGCTGAAACAGGACTTGAAATATTTGAGCTACATCATGTGACGTTGACAAGCTAGGCCTGCCTGGCTAATAATGAACTGATTCTGCAAACAGGAACGGCCTGGGGTGGGGGGAGCGCCCTCCACCATTCCAAATCTACAAGGTAACCGTAACTTCATATACTTTTAGAGGCCCCGAGGGCCCCTAGGAGCCCCTCGCAGCGTTTCCCCACACTTCCCAGCCTTGTCTAACTAGGAGTTACTTTATGTTGCTAATTTTGTGGTGCTGCTTAAAAGCCGGAGTTTGAGGTTGCTCCAGAAATGCATGGACACATGTAACAATTACGTTTGTGGTAGCTGGGGGTTACCTTGGGCTTTCAAATACTCACAGGCGCTCTGGGCTTAGGGAAACCTGTGTTTAATAAACTGAAGCATTTCATTAAGCTGGCATACCCAATAGGATTCCCTGATCCCCAGATAGCTGCATGCATGCCACGTTGTCACACAGAGGCAGGGGCGGGGAATAAAGAAGAGGTGTAAGAGGAAATTGGAAAGGTGGGGGCTTACATTTCTGGAAAGGATGCAAGCAGAGCTCGGGCATCCTGGGCATGGAGAGCCGGGGACTGGGCCTTTCCAGGAATTCATCGCCACCGTCATCCTCCTCATCCTCACTCTCTGTCCCTTCTGAATCAAAGCCTTGGCTGAGCAGAGGGCACAGGTCTTCAGGGAAGGGTGGCTTCCCAGGGCACTGGGCTCTTCCTGGATTAATTCTATGAGAGGGTGGCATGAGAGCTTGTATTAGAATTCAGCCCAGCGGTTATGTCACTCAGGGTGGGTCATATACTGATGGGGTGAGGTGGTCTTTCCAAATAAGGGGCTAGTAGGGGGTCAGGCAGGCCAAGGGTGGGATCGTTTTCTCAGTGAAGAGTAGCAGAGCAGAAGCAGCCACCCTCTGAGCCATTTTGGGGGTGGGGAGCAGGGGTGGGGCGCAGGGGTGAGGGGAGGGAGTGTGGTTTAGAAACAACGTTCCCCTATGTAAGGAATGGAGGGGCCTACAAACCCAGATGGTCGCCATCACCCTAGACCCAAGCCTAGGATATCCGAGACACTGAGATCATGGTGCTGCCTGCTGGCTGGCTCATATCCTGAGGTCTCTAACCACCTCCAGCAAGGCTTTCAACGCTCTCCACTTCCCATCCAAGAAGAAAGGCCCTTTTGTACCCAGTGCAGGCAACAAGTGATTTTTCACCTGACTGCTAGGCCTTGAGCGTCTTCTCCATGGGGAAGATAGTAGTGGGCAGGACCCAGACCTGCCCTCGCCTGGGGAGCCTCCCATCCCACAGGGAAGGAGGCAAGTCCACTCAGATCACAGCCAGGGCTGAGAGGGGAGGGCTGTCCAATGCTGTGAATGGCTCCTGGGAGCCCCCAAAGCAGTCCCTCATTCAGTCATTCAACAAACTTTCACCGAGCTCCCACCTTGCACCAGATGCTGTACAAAGCCTCAGGAACCCGCAGTGAACAAGGCTGACAAAGTCCCTGCTCTCAGGTAACTTAAAGGAACTCAGGAAAGGCATGCGTTCAAGAGCTAATCCCTTCATTATTTAGTCACTACTGTGATCAGTGCTATGGGCATTGTGTTTTCTGCCTTCAGGGTGAAGTTAAATGAGCTCTCCTATTAAGTGACCGTGTCTGATGAGTGCTCATTATGTGCTTGGTGCTCTGCTAGGTTCTATGTGCGTTGCCCTGTTGAGTCCTCACAACACCCAGATAGACAATGTTAACCATGTTGTACAGATGAGGAAACTGAGGCTCAGAAAGGGTAAGTATCTTGCCCAACATCATGTCACTCATCAGCTGTGTGATTGTGGGCAAATGACTTAGCCTGCTTATGTCTCCATGTCTCCCCCTGGAAATGGGTAAGATAATAGTACCCACCTGCTGGACCTCTTATGAGGGTCTAGGAGGTGACACATGTGAAGTGCTCAGTGCAGCACCCGACACACAGTAGGTATTCAGTAAAGGTTACCTCCTATCATGAGACCTGAAAGAGGGAACCCAATAGGTCCAGATCCCAGGGCTCACCTTGGATGCGTCCATGGAGCTAGAGCAGGTTGGAAGCCTAACGGACTGCCTGCAGGGCCCAGGGGCTCATCCGTGCTCTGTGATTCCCTCATGAAAGATTTTGCCTTAGCCCTGGACCCGGTGAGCAGTCAGGAGGGGGTTTTATCCCATTCCTTGCACCAGAAGGTCTAATATTCAGGGTTTGTAGAATGAAAGACCTGCTGCCAAGGCTGGCAAGCAGAGCCACGTGTAGTGTGGTCTGATGATGCCCACCGCTCGGGAACTTCCTTTATTGTTCACATACGGATGCGAAGTGCAGCAACGATCCCTCCACAGACCAAAGTGTTCCCCAGACTATGCCTTGGGGAGCAGCAGCCCACATACAGAACCAAGAAGCCACAGCCTGGAGACTGTACCTGAGCATGAAAGACTGAAGAGAGTAGGTGGCTGGTGGCGTCCCAGGGCGTGCAGGGCACAGCTCCCCTGCTCCACCAGGGAGCCTTTGCCTTGAGAGGAGATTCTCTCCCTTCCAGGAAGGAGCATCCCAACTGGGGGGGCCTACAAGAGAGAGCAGTCTGCATGGGGGTATCTGCCCCTTGGGGTGAAGAGTCTATGAGGCCCTCCGGGACCCAGGATGAACTGCACAGCAGGCTGAAGGATGACAGGCCAGAGACAGGATAGGAGGGAGCCAAGACATATCCAGCTTGTTGTGTCGGGCTCTGTCGGTTCATGGAAATCTCTTCCAGGAAACTCACTGCTTGCCTTGTACCAAGTTTCAAGCCAGCAAAGCTCCCCTCCTTTCTCGGTTCCATTTTTATTTTTCTTTCTTTTTTAAAAAATAGTTTTCTTGTTATTATTTTAATTTAAGTATAGTGGGTATACGATATTATGTTAGTTTCAGGTATACAATATAGTAACTCAGCATTTTTATACCTTACAATGTGATCAGCACCCTAAGCCTCGTAACATCTCTCACCGTGCAAACTTACCACAATATTACCAACTATGTTCCCCTTCACCTTTTGGTTTCATTAGGCTCTGTTTCTCTTAAGTAGAAAGCCATTTAAATCAGATCTCTGACACCCACTCCACTTTCTCCAGCAGCTGGAGTTATCTGGTTGGCTTCAGGGTCCTGGTCTACACACTTGATACCACTTTCCTTTTGCGAGTCCCTCCCAACAATGTTCTCTGCATTCTCTCAGCTCCCACATGTGGCTGAGTGCATATACATACGCACATGCACGCACACAGCGTGGTGATGTCAAGTTGGGGCCCTGCAAAAACACTGCTACCTGGGTTAGAACTCTTGCTCCACCTCTTACTGGTGCTGTGATTTTAGACAGGTGACTGCAGCTCCCTATGCCTCGGTTTCTTCTGAAAAATGGGAAACAACAGCACAGTGAAAGTAAAAATTAGGCACCATGTGTAAAGCGCCTAGAGCAGTGCCTGGCACCCATAGGTGCTCAATAGGGTAAGCGTTCATCGTCCAGCCTAGTGGATGAATTGAATGCACATAGACACTTGCACTCAGCACGTGCACACACAAGCATACACACACACACACACACACACACACACACAGCCCTGCCAAAGAGCTACATCAATTACATTCAGGCGTACCCCAGAGCACTACAATTCTCTGAGACGATGTGTGGAAATATAGAAATTATCTCCTGTGTCCTGTAAGGCATTTTAACCCTCGCATTCCTGTGCTTTTCCAAGAATGGGAGTCTTCCCAACCTGTGTTTAAGAGAGACACTACATCCCCTCGAGTCCACGTCAAGGGGGACACGAAAGGCACGAAGAAGCACCATGATGGCGGATGCATCAGACAGCGCCACCCTGGCCACGGCCCGAGCAAGGACGGGCATGGCTGAGCATGGGCAGTCCCACGCGGGACACCAGCACACCGAGACCGCGGTTTCCATGTCTGTCTCCCGTGGGACCTCAAGCTCCATGCAGACAGGACCACGGATCATTCACTGTTGTGTTCTGGTGGCCATTATGGAGTTTGGCAGAGGACAGACAGAGAGGCGGCAGGCACAGGTGGTGAGGGAAGCAGTCACCGCAGCTGTGCTAAGGCATGAGCCAGGTTTCCCAGGGCAGGTGAGGGCAGGACCAAAGCCTGCAGCAATAGGACAAGAAACGGGCTGGCCAAGCCATGGGCAGACAGTAGGTAGAGGTGAATGTCTCTCACCTATACTGGGCCTTCATGGGGGCAGCCCACACCCTCTGGCTGGGGCTGATCAAGGCTGGTGTTTCTGCCTCGCTCTTGAGCCTCTGCAGCCCAAACTCAACCCAGAGCTCTGGGTGTTTGAAATTCTGCATGGTGTCCACTGAGGAAGGTTGACAGATTTGACAATGCCCCATGTCACCAACAGATCGTTCTCAACCAATACTTCCTGCCCCAAACAGAGGCACACCGGGGACAGGCACCCCCAAGAGACCATGGGAGAGACTCGAGCAGCAGCAGTCAGGCTAGCTGGATTGAGCCTGCAGCCCACATCTCCACAGGGTCTGGTTCGACCCCTTTCCCCACCCCTTATCTCCATCCCAGTGCAATGGAGTTCAACCCATGCAGGCACCTCCCCCAAACACACACTAGAAACACCCTCCCTGTACCAACACCCCACCCACACAGACCAGAGCTGTCTCTTTAAGAGATTCCCTTGTGTCTGTAGAAAGCTAAAATGTCACCCTGCTGGAGGCATCTGTATTTTCAAAGAAAGGATTGGAGAGGGCCATCCTGGCCCTAAAGGAGTGAGTTTCCTTATAGACAGAGTAGCACTAAAGGTTTCACAGTAAGCCAATAAAGGGAACATTTCTGCTTCCCCTCAAATGGATGGTCACTTCGTACATGTGTAAAGCAAGACACATATTATTGGGTTGTCCAAAAAGTCATGACGTATTTTTTCTATGTTTTTTGTTGCAAAAAATGCACCATGACTTTTCCAACAACCCAATATAGAGTCAAGGGGCTGGCTCAAGTTTGCCCTATGACTAAGCAGTAGATCTGACACAGGAGCTGAGAACTAAGTCTTTCCACAACAGCCCACTGGTAGCCAGGCTGCCATCAGAAAAGAGATAGATGTACAGAAGCAAGTAAGCCCCAGGCAGCGTGGACGGTTCATCACCACCTGCATGACCCCCCAGACCCCCTCCCTGGGCTTCAGGCTGGGAGACCTGCCTTCCTCTGTATCTACTGTGCACACTCAGTTCTCAAGCTCTGCTTTGTGTCCTCTTCCTCCTCAGCTCCCACTCCAAGGCATCTGGTGGTGCTGACGTGGCCATCAGGTTAGCTGGTTCCCGAAGACTCACACAGGACCATTCGGACCCTCCAGCTTCTGTTCACTGCGACAGCTCTACCTGCATTCCCGTTCCAGGCTTTGGGACAAGGAGTAAACAAACCCAAGTGTCTCCATAGTTCAGAGATGTCGCCGTTAATGAGCTGTGTTCGCATTGCTGGGCTGGGATCCCTCTTACCTTGAACGTGAACTCGCAGGCGGATTAAAGTGAAATAAAACCTACCATTTGAGTTACATTCTCAGCTGATTGGAAACATGCATTACCTCCCCATGACCGGGCTGTGAGAAGGGAAGTTATTATCTTCAGAGTTTGTAAACTCTTTATGGCTGAGGCAGCTTTAATCCTGCTGGGGGGAAAAAAATGATCCAGGAATAAATTGCTCTCATTTACCTTTGTTTCCCAATCACATGCTCCAGTGGGAATGAAACATCCTTAAGTGAGGGAATGTGGGGAGCCAGGTGATCTGGACAGAAGAGTTTAATTATTTTCTTTTTTAGGCACGTGAGTTGAAAGGGCTTTCCAGTGCCGCTTGGCATGGGGGGCTTGCACCACAAAAATCTGCACTCCCCCATGAAGCCAGCACTCCTCAGCTGTTGCTATGCTCTGCCTTTTTAAATTATTATTATTACTGGAGGAACATGGCCTCCATGTGCCCCACTTCTTGGAGGGACACTTGCAGACACGGTGCCCAGCTCACGGCATTTGGAAAGCCCAAGAATGAGTCTGAGAAAGGGCAGATTTGAATCAAAATCAAATCACGGTCCATGAAGGAGGGAGAGATTGTGTGGCCTGGGGTTCTAGAGGGGCTTTCTTTCCTCCGCTGTTATTTCTTTGCTCCTCTCCACATTCCCTAACATGAAGCATACATCAAGCAGGTGCCACCACCAAAGCCACCAGGTCACCCGTTCTAACTGCTGGAAGGAGCCCCAGCTGAGAGATGTCTTAAAGATGCAGAGGCAGGGGTAGGGGTGGAGAATCTCCAGAAGAAAACAAAGGCTGGGGTCTTTGGAGGGGGAGCTCAGTCAGGCAGTCAGCCCTGGGGTTTCCATAATTGCTTCTCTGAGGGCTCAAAGGCCTGATAGCATTTTTCCATTCACTGGCAGCTTGCTGCACATGGGCTAAGAAAATGGAACCTATTACATCACCTTTAAGGGAGGTGGGGGGAAGGAGTGTAGCAGTCAGGATCCTGTCAGGAAAACAAAAGCCGCTCTAAGTAATTTCAAAAATTTAATTCAGGGAATTGGGTACACAGGTGATGGCGCCACTGAGAAGCCACACCGGCACCGGCAATGCAGCTCAGAGATTAGCAAGAGCAGGAAGTTGCTAGGACTGCTCGTTCCCACCCCTGGGGCTTCAGAGACAATCGAGAGAGGTGGTGTGACCAGAGCCAGAGTGGGCGCTGTCCGGGTGCAGTCCCCCCAAAGCCAGCACTTCAGAGGCAGAGGCCGTCCAGGGGGTGACGGAGCCAACACGGAGAAGCAGCTGCTGCCAGAGGTATTCCGAGGGCGGAATACTATGGCTCGTCCCCTTTGCCACCCGCCAGTGACTCCCACTGGCTGGAGCCAGCCAGAAGGCAGCTGCCGAACAGTCTAGGCGATGCAGCCTTCAGTTCGTCTGCCGTGCAGTCTGCAGCAGAGGAGGGCAGGGAGAGCAATGGATCTGAGGGCAAACAGTCCAAGCCAGCACAGGGAATATGCCCACTTCAGTGCCCCTCAGTCCCCGCCTAGGCCCTTGGGATGGCCACCAAAAATGGATGGGGGTGGGGGGGGGCGCACAGCACAGAGGGCTCCACTGCCCCGGGGCCTGCTGAAGGCAATAGGCCAACACAGGTATCACCTCCACCATCATCACCCCAACCTATGTGACCTTCAGTGTCTGTAAGAAAGGACAGAGGAGGGCACAAAGGACACGTGCAGGACAGCGAGCGAGGTACAGAGAAGAGCTGGGTGCGACCTGGGCTGGCCCACACCACCCCACTCGCAGGGATGCCTACTGGAAAACCCCCTCCCCTCCCACCGCAGAGGTGGCCAGCACAGCAAGGTCCATGTCTCCACTGCCCTGTACTTATTGATTCAGAAATGGCCTTCTCCTGAACCGCTTCTCCTCGTGTACCAAATGGGGACACTGTTAGTACTTACCTCACCTTCGTGAAGGCTGAAACACACCACGCATAAAAAAATTAGGTGCACACACCTTGGAAATGCTCACTAAATGCCAGCCGTTCAAATCGACCACCACCCATCCCCAAATGTTCCTCCCTCCAGGGCCTTCCGTGACTTTTTCCACCAAGGAGCTGGCTTCCTTCTAGCTCCAGGCTAGTGTTGGGACACTCGGAGGGTTTTCTCGGGCAGTGACCCATGGGACAAAAGGCGTTTCCTCAGCTGGGAATGCGGGTACTTACTGTGTGCTCTGCATCGTGCCAGACCTCCCACCAGCAGAGTCTCTGAGTGGCAGCAACTGTCTC
Source organism: Hipposideros armiger (assembly GCF_001890085.2). Classification (NCBI taxonomy): domain Eukaryota; kingdom Metazoa; phylum Chordata; class Mammalia; order Chiroptera; family Hipposideridae; genus Hipposideros; species Hipposideros armiger. The sequence continues at coordinate 905,215 of NW_017731416.1, forward strand.
GGACATGTCTGGACATGTCCTTCTTGAACATAGATCAGTAGCCAGTACATCTTTAGCAAGGGCCTGTTGAGTGAATGACAAGAGAGTGAGCAGGGGGAAAGAATTTGGGTGGGATAGCAGACCTTTAGGAATGAAGATTTGAGAAGAACCTTGAACCACAACAAAGCTCCTGGTTAAAAGCTTAAAATGCACTTTAAACAACTAATTGCTCAGGGTGAGGAGAGGCCAGAGCGAGAGGTTTGCTCAGTGAATGGATTCACTGGACCCACAGAACCCTGAGCCCAGGAACCAAGGACGAATCCCAGCAGGGCCGTGCAGGGCCCACATCCCGGATTCGTCTGCTATCAGCCACAGGTTTTCCGGTTTCCAGATGAGTCCTGTCTGCATGATGCAGCATACGCACCCCGCCCTCACCACTTAGAAACACACACAAGAGGTGCAGAGCTCCCAAACTTGGAGCTCTGCCCCGGGGAGCCCTGGAAGCAGGCAGGCTGAATGCTTGGCGTCAGAGGCTTCCAGATCCAGGGCCTCATTACTGAGGAACACATGGTCCCCTGTGGACACTCATTGGAGGCCAAGCAGAGAAGCTAATAATCAGGGGGCTCCATCTTTCAGTTTTACGTTCCTCTTCCCCTGGGCCTGTGGTTGCCGTGCAGATTTCAAGTCGAAATATCAGGAAAGCCTCATGTGGTCTGACTTCTCCTTCCCTACTCCACCCCACCCCACCCGCTCAATACATACACACTTGTACATGCGCGCGCGTGCACACACACACACACACACGTATGCACACACGCCTGCCTCTAGGCTCTGTCAAGCACCCCAGGTAAAGTGTTGGTTAGAAAACCACAGGGTAATTACGAGCTGTGAGATTTGCTCCTCGGTTACAGAAAGAGTAAATAGCTCCACTTGAGAGTCTCCGCACGCGTTACAAACCAGAGGGAATGTTTTGGCTCAGCTCAGGGGAAAAATAGAAGCCAAGGAGAGATCTCATTAGAGAAATAGTGAGGGACATTCGGGGGGAAGCCAGCGTGTTCTGGAAAAAGAAATGCCATACGCCCTGGACACAAGGTCCTGGAAATGCTGGAACAGCTCTGACTGTAGTGTTTACCAATTATGATTTCGATTTCAGCGGTATAAAACCCACCATGGTCAATTTCAAGGTATCCAGATGATGTCGCTCAACTTGGAGTTGGAAAGAGATGCACAGTGAACACACCATTACATAGTAGCATTTCCACTACACAGATATGTATGTAAATACGGAAGTGACCTCAAGAGCACAGCTATGGTAAAATACAGTAAAATCATCAGGAAGCTGTGAGTTTTTATTATTCTTTAACTTTATACTTCATATGATTTATTTAACTATAAGCTTATACACTTTAATTTTTAATAATGGCTGGTTTAATTCAAATTGAATGGCAGGACAGGAACAAAATTACACTGCAAAAGGCCATAAAGCGTGATGTTTAAAAGAGCCAAGCATACCAAACCCGTTCTCACAAGACAGTATGGGACAGCCTCAGCATGCTGCTGTATGGAAATAGTTCCAGCCCCTTGTGCAAAATCACCAATGTGAAGATGCCTTGGAAATGAAGGTGGAACCTCCACAGAGCCCTGGAGAGGGCAGAGTAACCATTCCAAGAAACTCGTGCAATGTTTTCCTATTTAGAGGTGAGTGTGTTTATATTTATTGCATTAGGTATTCAAAATAGTCTTGTGAAACTGTTAAGCCATCCCATGCTACAGACAAGGGAACCAAGGTGCAGAGAGGGGAAGCGTGACCCAATTCACTCAGCAGGTGAGTGCGGGAGCCAGTGTTTGATTCATGCTGGATCCTTGCTCTTCTCCTCACCCCCTCTATCCGTGCTACCTGGTGAGGAGCAGCCCATCACGTCTGGCTAAGCTTGGGTTGCAGAGCCCCCTTGTCAATAACCATCTAGCTGATGTCAGCAGGTAACAGTTCACAACTGGAGTGCTTGTGCTGGGGCCCTGGAATCAGCCGTCTGGCTTAAAACATGCAACAGGAGTATTAAGTAAAAGACCACACTCACTTCTTTCCTGGGACCTCTCTCTCAGAGCTTGGGGACAGTGACAGGTCACCTGGCATTTAGAGGCCCCTTCCTTTTCATAAAGAAGGGAAGCACAGCTCTCTGGGTCCCATCTCTCTGTCCCCCCGGACACAGGATGTTTGAATCTCTGGTAAATTGGGAGCAAAGGGGTTTTCAAGTCAATCCCTGAGCGGTAGCCATACACCAAAGCCTCCTGGACACTGACAACAGGACGGTACCTAGCTGGCCACCCAAGGTGTATGTATTACCCAGCAGCACCTCGGGGAGCCCCAAACAGGCCACCTTCCAGCAGCCCAGAACGATTGGCATTGGATTGTAGAAAGGATCAGTACCCCTGCTTGAAGCTTGGATTCCAGACCCCAAACTCACGTGTGGCTAGAAACCAGTCCCTACAAAATCCTACAGCTCAAAGTGAGCTGCTGTCCTACCTCCCAGCGTCTCCCAGCTTGGCGACTATCCCTCTGGCTTGTGGGTAAAAGACATCCCATTGCCCAGACCACGTCCCCTCAATCCTGTGTCATTTCAAATTTTCTGGTATGTAGGTTTGGTATGCTTGGCTCTTTTAAACATCACGCTTTATGGCCTTTTGCAGTGTAATTTTGTTCCTGTCCTGCCATTCAATTTGAATTAAATATCAAACAGATGTGAGTCATTTTTTTTTGCTCTTTTTAAAGAAAAAGTTTAATATTAGGGAGCATGCCCTCCTATATGATCAGGAAAGCCATTTGGAGAAATAAGCCCCTTCAAATTAAAAAAGAATCACGTTGGGTAACGTTAAGATGCTTTCAAGTGATACATTTCTAAGTGCTAAGGAAAGGTGTTTCCAGGAAGCTATAAAGCAGCCAGGAGAAAGGAGGAGAAGATATACGGCCCTAGGCTGATGGGGAAATTGGAGCTCAGAGAGGGGCACCCCCACCTGGGGAGGAAGCTCTAAGGTTGGAGATGAGGTTCACAGATGATGGTGGGGGAGGCCATCTTTCCCAAAGGCCTAGGGGGGGGGCTGTTCTCGGCAGCCTGTGTGGCCAAGGTGGGAAGAGAGTCAGGAGGAGCTCTATTCTGCTCTAAGAGCCAACCTGACCTGGGTACCCACTCTTCACCCTCATATACTTTGCACCAGCCTGGCACATCTCCCCTCCACCAGCAGTCTCACGGGTGAGCTTATATGTTTGGACATGCTGAATGGCTTAATCTCCTGGTTCCTGCTGCAGGCCCTTGGACAGTGGGGCCTTTCGCCTTTGTGGGTCTTGGATGCCTCTGAAAATGCAGAGAAAGCCATGGCTACTCGTCAGACACAGAGACATGCATAAACTTGCATATAACCTCAGAGGCCCATGGTTCCCGTGATTTGGACCCTCTCCCATTTCACACAAGATAGCCATTGCACAGAGCATTTTACCACCAAGGCACTCAGTCCGTGGGGCGGAAGCCCTGCTCTCTCAGGGAACAGGAACCTACTTTCCCGAGCAGCCACACGCCCAGCACCATGCAGGGCCTTTGCGTGGGCTGGGGGAGCTGGTCAGCCTCCAAACTTCTATGACTCCTTGGCAACACGCATGCCTGGAGCTCAGCGTTATTGGACCTGCCGCCATTCATGGCTATGAGCCAGGGCTTCTCTAGTGCTGGCTCAGGCTAAAGTGTTTCCATGTGGTCCTTTGACTCATTGCACCTAAAAGGCAGCTCTCCAGCTACAGCCGGCAGACTACAAATGACATTTCCATGTGGCAGGGAAAGGGGCCAGCATGCCTCTGATTCCAGCTGGTTCTGGACATCCTGGACCCTGAGATGAGGCTCTGCACACCCAAGGGTTGCCTCTAGGGATGATGTGCAAATGCCCAGAGACCCTGCTCCATGGGGAGCGTGCGGCCTTGCTGATGAGAAACAGAACCAACACTTCCTAGAATTCCACAGACAAAAGAGAAGGTTGAATGGAGGGATTTAGAGCAAAGAAAAGCCTAGACTTTGGAGTCAGACAGCTGAAGTCTGGATCCTGGCTCTAGCACTTAGTAGCTCGGTGACCTTGGGCAAGAGACCAGCGTCTCCCAGCCTCAGTTTCTGCCACCTGTAAAGCAAGAGTATTGCCTGAATGATGAGTGTGCAGCCATCTAGCACAGCTGACCTGCATCAAGGGCTCAATGTTTAGAAGTTATCTTCCTTTGTCCTTCCCTCCAGGATGACAAGCCCCTATCTGATGCGCTTGTGGGGCCTGGGGGGGGGGCTGGCAGGTGGGCCAGAGGTAGGCTTGCCCCCCAGAAGTAACCACACAAATAACCACAAGAGGAACGGGAGATGCAAAGGGAGGGATGTGAGTTACTGTCTCATAATCCCTCTCTGGGGGAGTGGGGAGGAGAGGAATGCAGCAGAAATATCTGCAAGTGGTTTTAGAAGAGGAATTGAAATTCACAAATCATTGCCGTTATTCCAACCGTTATTTTGCCTCTGTGGCAATTCAATAAGAATGTACTGAGTTCCATTCTGAAAGCCTGGGCGGAGGGGAGGCCTGTCAGAGACAGGGTGAGGCCTGGCCCTTGCCTGCTAGGGACTCAGGAACACATCAAAGGTCTAGAGGGGCTCTGAGCTCAGAGCGGCAAGGGCTGGGCTGGTTAGAAAAAGTTTCTGGCAGGAGGAGGGTGAAGCTGTGCCCTCAAAGACGGGAAGTCTATTGAAGGACAGAGATGCCCACCCTCTATGTCTTGTGGCCAACCAAGCAGAGGTCTGAGGACAAGTCAGCCTGCTCTCAGGGGTCGTGATTGAGGACCCCTCCACCTCCCAACCTACGCAGCCACATATGGCAGCCATTCATTTGTGTTTCACTCAGAATAAGAGCTCCTTTCTATAGTGCTGCTCAGGTGCCCAGCCTCGGAACCCCTAACAGCAATGAAAACATTTCTCTCACCCTAGAGCTAGGGGCAGCCATGTGCTGGTCCGAGCCCTGAGGGCGTCCCCACCCCTCCGCAAGGGTTCAGGCCCTCTCCAAGCTACAGGGGCAGAGGGAGTACTGAGTATGTGGGGTCACGAGCTATGATGGGGCCTCAGTCCCTTTTCCCCCCAGAATGCCCAGGACACCCTACCCAACCCTGGGACCTGGCTACACTCATTCTGATGGCCCTGTTTTTATGTCCCACCAGGGGCAGGGCCACAGCCATGGGTTTTCCTCCAAGCCTTTGGGACCACCTTCACCTTGTCCAGGTTCTCATCCTAGTAGGAACTTGATAGCTTAGACACATTTATATCTATTCCTCTTCTTATTGAATTTTCATTTTTAATTATGCCTTTAAATATTGAATGACTTAAATATATTTAAGTAAACAATTACGTACATCTCCCTCCAGCCTCTCTCATCAGGGCACACATTTTCCCACAGTTGTGATCAGGGTACACACACTTGATTTCTCCAGTTATTCCCTGGGCATTTTACATGGCTTCAGACTTGTATTGATCGTATTGGCTAATCACTGTCGCAGCAATGACACATCTCAATCTATAACCAATTGATGGGCATTTTCATTGGTTACAATTTGGGTTTTTTTGCTGTATTTAAATACCCTAAACTATTCATAAAGAAAACATATTTTTGGAGCAGTTCCCTTGGGGACGTTCCTAGGAGCTGGATGCCCAGTTGAGAGCTGCATGAAGATTCAGTGTGTGCTAGTCACCCACCGTGGGCCCGATTTTTTAGGGATGGTATCTCATTCACCCCTGTGCCAACCCAGTAGTGTTTGCTCCTAGGACTTCCATTTTACAGATGAGAAAACTGAGATGGGTGGGGTGGGGGCGGGCATTTGCCCAGCGCCACCTGGTATGTCTCCTTGTGCCATTTCTTGGCATGCCCCTTCCCTCCCGGTGCGTTATGGGTGTAACAGCGGCCCTGACTGCCTTTCCCCAAGTCAGTGAATGACAAATGGGTAGAAATGCCCCAATGGCAGCAGGGATATTATGAGGTGAGGAAAGCTGTTTCTTTAGCCTCTGAAACAAGCCCTGCAGATGGCCATCCCAAACCAAGCCCAAGGCTGCCTTCCCCAACCCCTCCAGAGACCCTTTCAGCAAGGGAGGGCATGCTTTTTGGATCTCTAAGCCCTTCAGAAGATGTGAAAATGGGGGCAGGTCAGCCACATGAAGTGCTGGCTACAACGTGTAAACACCACCTCAGGGTGCTGCTAATCTCTCAGGTCAGGCCCCGGTGCCACCAGCTGCCCACTGCAGGCACAGAGGCTGGGGCGGCTCTCGCCAAGTTGCCTGTATGATCTTGGGTCAGTGGAAGGTGGTCATTGGGCTCTCGGGCACAAGCAAGGGAACCATTTGTTAGTACCAGTGTCTGCCCTGCAGCGGCCTGAGTGCCCGGCCCAGCATTCTCTAGATGTAAAGCCACAGCAGCTGCCGGGCCAGAGAGGCCCCGGGCTCACGCAGGCATCCCTGGCCCCCAGTTGTGCCCCTGGGCGAGGTGCATGGGGCTAACCAGAAACACCTGTGTACATGGAATTTCCTGCCCCAGTTCAGCCTTCATTTCCTCCGCCAGTAAAATCCCAAGGCGTGTGAAGGTGAAAGAAACCAGCCAGTCAATCACCCAGACGACGGCCACCAGGGCCGCAGAGACAGGGCTTTCTAAATTAAATTTTAATTCCCACCCGATGGCCTGGCCAGGACAGCCATGATTCAAACAGTGCAACTGGCTGCCTTGAGCAGGCAGATCCCTGCCCGGGGCCTTTCAGGAATTAACCTCCCCTGGGCCAGCGGACGGTGGCGTCTGCCTTGGCCATCAGGTTGTGAAATGAGACTCTAAGAATAAAAGGGACCCCCTTTCCCCTCAACCTCATTGTGCAGCTGCAAGGGCTGCCCAGCTGATTAGCTGCTCACTACCCCAGGCTGCTTGAATTATTAGGTGCTGGAGAGATCAGAGCCCACTGGTGACTCAGGGACATTTACTGAGGCAACATCAAAGCCGGGGGTGGCTCAGGTCCAAAGCGTAGGGTAACAGGTCAGAGTTGGAGGGTCTGCGCTCTGTCCTGGCCCAGCAGGTTTAGGTGAGGAGAGAGTCATAAAAACACCTCCATTTTTTCCAGGACATTTTTTTTTCAGAGATTCCTGCTAGTTAGTGGAGGTGGGGCTTAGAGCAAAAAGAAGGAAGTTACTGAGTTGCCTGTTTTCTGGTCGAGCCTACTGAAGCATCTCCTGAAATAATGACCTTGTGTGACCATACAGCGGGCTAGAACCAGGTCCATCCCTGGGGATCAAGTCATGACCCCCACCTCTCTGTCTCAGCCAGTGATGAGAGCGGCAGGGAGGTGGCCTTGAGAGAGGATACTGCGGTCACAGACGTCTGGGCTCAAAGCCCAGCTTGTGCCCTCACGCACGTTAACTTCTCGCAGGCTCAGTCTCATGGTGCCTAAAATGGGAAATCATGAGAGGCCCCGCCTTTGTAAGGTTGTTACGAGGAACAAACAAGTGACTATGTAGTGCGTCATACTGAGGAATGTGACAACCAGGACACCACATGAGGCAACCTTTGTGAGGAAACTTCTGTTTCTCTGCCAGTGGCATGTCAGCGACGGCAACCAACCACGGGAACAGCCAACCTTCAGGAGAACCAAGAAGTGAAGACCCTCACTTCAGGAGGACCCGACCCCGTCCTGGACACCCATGGCCCCACTTCCTGTTCAGCCTTGTGCAAGACACACATGTCCCCTCCCCATCCTGTCTGATTGGTCTCCCCGTCGAGGGGCTCAGACACAAATGTGTATCATGGGTGACTGTGGTGAGTCCCAGGACGGTGGGGTCAGCAGAAATCCTTCCTGGTCCTGGAGAAGCAGCTGGGAGAGGCCAGGCAACCTGGCTGGAGGCCAGGACCAGCTTCCTAGCAGCAGGACTGTAGAACACTCACTGGGAAGTGGAAAGCATCCCAGCTTTTTAATAGCTGCCATCTGCCATCTTTTAAAAATAGCTTTATGATTTTAAAAATAATATATGCTCCTTATAATATACTGCAACTCCACACTGTAACGTGGATGAATCTCACCAACAATGTTGAGCCAGAGAAGCCAGACGCAAAAGGGTTCACACTGTGTGATTCCGTTTATATAAAGTTTTAAACAAGGAAAATGGAATCTATGGTGTTTAAATCAGAAAATGAGTCACCCTTGAGGGTGATAGTGACTGTAAGGGGACACAAAGGGAACTCGGGGGAGGGGTGGCTGGTGATGTTCTGTTTCTTGATCAGGGTGTTGGTTACACAGGTATATGGTGCATTAGTGAATATCCACTGAGCTGTACACTTATAATTTGTGTACATTTCTGCATGTATACTATATTCAATAATAAAGTTCCTTAAAATATTGGGTTGTTGGAAAAGTCATGACACATTTTTGTGATGCAAAACATAGAAAAAATATGTCATGACTTTTCCGACAACCCAATAAATCATCAGGTCTACAGCAACACTGTGTGTAAAAATGAATAAATATAAAACATTCATGCTCAGTGTAGAAAATGTGTTTTTTTAAAAAGAAAAAGTAGAAAAAATTGGAAATATGTCACTTATCCTACCATCCCAAGGTAATGCCTTTAATGTTTTAGCATATTTCCTTTCCACCTTTTCCATGTATGGTATGTGTGTATTTGATACATTTAGCATTATTTTTGTATGTTAAATTATATGTGCAACTTTTCCCCCTTTATATTGTACAGGTTTGTGCACACATCCTTAATGACGCCTGAAAACTACCCTTATGACCCTATAATATGCTACCATATGAATGTATGATGCTTTAACCTAGTGCTTCTCAACCAGAGTCCATTTTGCCCCTCCCTCAGGGCATTTTGCAATGTCTGGAGACATTTTTGGTTGTGACAACCTCAAGAAAGTGGTGGCTACTGGCATCTAGTGGGTGGAGGTCAGAGATGCTGCTAAACATCTTACAGTAGCCAGGACAGCCCCCACACCAGAGAACTATCCGAACCTAAATGTCAACAGTGCTGAGGCTGAGAACCAGTGTATAACCATTTCCTTACTATTAGACATGCAGGCTACTTGCAACCTTTCCTATTATTAAGGCAGCAACAAACCTTTTAGATAAAGCATCCTGTACATCTTCGATTCTGTCCTTAGCATCAGTTTCTGTGGGTGAGCTCGATGTTAAGGCCACTTTAAAGAGCTTGATATATACTGCTAGACTGTCTTCCAGAAAGTGGTCTGGGTTACCCTCAGCACCCCCAGCCCTTCCCTTTCTTTAGTGACAAGCTCTGGCCCCTCAGCCCTTTAAAGGTTCGCAGGCCTCCCCTCCCTGAAGATAGCCTTCTTTTCCCAGACCCCCTCTTCTCACTCGTGCGTTCTCAGCAGACCCTCCTGAAAGAGCTGCCCACATCCCTCTTCCCTCTGGGCCTTCTCCCCATCCACCGCTCAGGGCACTGCAGAAGGACCGCCACCCTCACCACTCCACTGACACTGCCCTCAGAGCTACTACAAGCCCCCACCCCCAACCCCAAACCAAGTGTCAAAGTTACCTTTCAATGCTTGATCTGACCCTGTGCCACATCTGCCAAAGGCAAGCCTCTCTCATCTCTCTTAGAAGGTTGCTGAAGACCCCTGTGCCACCACCCCTCGGGCATGGTCATCCCAGGGTTGGACCCCACCCTATTCTCTCCCAGGAACGCAGACATGGCCTACTCTCCTGAACTCCAGACTCATGTTTCCAGCTGAAACAGTGCAACTTGGCCTCCCTAGAAGCAAAAGCATTTGGGAATTTGGGAAACAGCCTGTGAAATTTTAATATGAACTTGGTGCTAGATATTAAAAAATTACTGTTAATTATGTGAGGTATGGTAATTAATGGTAGTGTAGCTGTGCGTTTAAAAGAAAACAAAAAACTGCAAAGGATGTACCCTGAAGTTTTTAGAAGAGAATGGTTAGGATGTCTAGATTTGCCTTAAAATATTTTAGATAAGAAAAAATACATTAAGCAAATTTGGAAAAACATTAATAATGATTCAATTTGAGCATCGGTTCATGGAGGTTCAGTATACTCTCCACTTTCATTGACATTGTTCATACATTCAAAGTCCCCCCACAAATCTGACCACATCACTGCCTTGCTGGGCATACTCTGGTATTCCCTACTGCCTAGAGGATCCAGTCAAAACTTGTAAGTGTCTCATACCAGCCCCAGGGGCCCAGCCACCTTCCACTTACTCTCCAGCTTTCCCTCCCCCCGATCCACTCCTCTCTCCCCATCAACAGACCATCCTCTTCATTCTGCTTGGAAAGCAGGGGAGTCTCACCCTGTCCTCTGCCTACAAAACCTTATTCATCTTTCAAGAGTCTCTTCAAAGTGTCCCCTCATTTCTGAACTCTGCCTTGAGTCCTCCCATCTCTGACCCCTCAGGCCAAGCCACTGGCTCTCCCTCTACACCCCTGCCCTGCAACTATTTTATAGTTGCCAGTTTTCGTTTGTTTTCTACTCTCACTTCCCACCCCACCCCCACCTTGGACCAAGCTCCCGGGGGGTACAAGCTGTGTCTTGTTCATTGCCACTTCCCAAGGGGTCTGGTGCAGGCACAGCACCTGGTCATGATTTAATAAAAATCTTTCCTTTCTGAAGATGAACAGTCCTTACATTTGAGCATCCACACTGGGCTTTTTCCTGCGTTTTACTCTGGATGGGACCTATTAAAACAGTTTCTGAAATTGAGTCTTAGGGCATCAGGGAGGCTACAAACCAAGCTCAAAGAACACCCCAGTTGCTAGAGGCAACAAAAGGACACAGAGATGTTTTGTAATTGCTCAGGGTCATTCTCCTTATTAGTAATTTGCTTCCTTATCTGCAAGGATTTATTCAGAAAACACAGTCATTTGTGTCAATTACCACAAAAATACCAGAAGTGAAATCATGTACCACTGAAACACAAGCCTGACCCTGACACTGGGAATATTAGGGACAAAGAAGACAGCATGACTGACTCCAAGAAGCTGCCAGACCCGAGGTTACCTCCCACCTCTGGCGGTTTCTGGACCCAGAAGAGCCTGTCTGCGGAAGGATGCAAGGCAGCGCTGACATAAAGATGAGTTGATGCTCCACAAAGCCCTGGACCTCAGGGCCACAGGGTCGGTTACGATGTCTCTGCTAGTGCTCTGATCCCAGGACTGCTCCACTCAGATACAGCCCCGGGTAGACCAGTGTGACCATCCTGACAGCCTATGCACGGAGTGGCCTACTTTCCCTTGTCTCAACCTGCAAAGTATGAGCGTCCTGCCTTCAGGACAGGCTCTGAAAAGCTGCAAGCACTCCTTCCTCTTTTTGTTCTCTTGTTTTTCACAAGAAAGGCAGTTCACATAGTTGATGTGTATCTGCATTTCTAAAGTAAGTCCCTGGATTACCCACATCGGAGATACCTGGGAAGCCTGTCAAAAAGGCACTCTGCGGGGCCCATCCTGGGCATACTGACTAGAGTCTGGGAATCTGCACTTCTGCAAGATCTTCAGGTAACTTTTTTTTAATTGTGGTAAACTATTTATCACATAAAATATGCCATTTTAACCATTTTTAAACATGCAACTCAGTGGCAGGCATTCATCACATTTGTTGTGCAATCCTCACCACTATTTCCAAAACTTTTCCATCATCCCAAACAATTAAGCAATAACTCCATTTCCCACTGCCCCTGGTAACTTCTAATCTACTTTGTGTCACTGTGGATCTGCTTGTTCTAGGCAGTTCATGTAAGTGGAAATATACGATATGTGTTCTTTTGCGTCTGATTTATTTCACTTAGCATAAATGTTTTCGGGCTTCATCTATGTTGTAGCATATGTCAGAACTTTATTCCTTTTCATGGTGGAATACTATTCCATTGTATGTATACACCATATTTTGCTTACCTATTCTTCCATTGAGAGACAATGGGTTGTTTCTACATTTGGCTATTGTGAATAACGCTGCTAGGAACATAGGTGTAAGAGTATCTGCTCAAGTCCCTGTTTTCAATTTTTTTGCTGTTTATATCTAAGAGTGGAATTGCTAGGTCATATAATAATTCTGTTTAGCTTTTTCAGGAATGCTTAAGTGTTTTCCTCCAGCTGCACCATTTTATGTTTCCACATACGAGGGCTCCATCTCCATCTCCCCAACACTTGTTATTTTCTGTTTTTGATTATAACCTAGTAGATGTGAAGTGGTATCTCCTCGTGGTGTCTTTAGGTAATTCTCATGCACACTAAAGTTGGAGAACTCTGCTGTATGGAAAAGACACAGAACATGCAACAGAGGGAGATAAGGATTTGGGGTAACGGGGAGGGATTTTTGTCATTTTATAAAGAGTGAATTTTCTTCTTCTAATTCTTCTTCTCCTTGCCCTTCCTCTTTAAACAAACACTGGTTCTTAGTGCTGAGTTCAGAGGTTCATCGAGAGCACCGCATAGTCCTGAAGGGAATTTGAAGAGTTTGGAGGTTGTAGGGGCCCGGCTCGGACCTGAGAAGGCTGGGCAGGTGAGCGTGACTGAGCTGGGAACAGAGGCGCAGCTCAATGGAGCTGTGGTAGCCTGCAGTCGGGGTCTCCACTCTCGTGAAGCTTTTGCCAGTGGAGGGATTGAGTCCAAGCCTCTCTCCAGGGTCTAATGATTTTATGAGTTGGCTTTGTGGGATAATTTTGCCCTTCAGGAAGAGCTGGAATGAGAATGCACAGTGGGAAAACTGACATCTAGCTTTTTAATAAAAAAAAGAAAAAATGTGAGTCGGGGTGGGAAGAGTAACTTCTCTGCCCTCCCACCAACAGTGTCTGTGGAACAGCATTCACTGGGCAAGAATGTATCAGGCTTTGCGTCCATCTTAACAGATGTCCAATCAGAGAGGTTTTCTTATATTCCAGGACTTTAGTCCAGGTTGAGTGAACTCTCTCTGGAGGCAGGCGACGCCCCTCACGATCCCCAACACCCTGATCAAGAAGCTGCTGCCCATTAGTTGTGGGGGTTCTGAGTGTCTGGGAAGGGTTGGGTAGGACCCAGAGCTGACCCCTGAGCTTCCATGGATGCTGCCCTCTTCCAAATGCCAGGTCCTGACCGAAGTAACAATTTCGCTTCTTTGGCTACACCGGGCCAATTCGCCTAGCAGAGTTCTGTGGGTAAGCACACTCTCAGTTGGACTTGTAGGAATCACAGTCAAGAGATCAAATAACCCCCTTGCTCTCTGTTACAATTCTGGGGAAACCAGTTCTGTAAATTCCGTCTTGCCACCCACCGGTGTTAGCAAGATTTTTTCCCACTTCGTTTTTTTCCAAGCGGTCAGCAGGCATCTAAAACAAGAGGAAAATGATCTTTGGCTAATGTTGCTTCTCCGTTATGTTCTGGCCAACAATTTATGTTGCCTTAAGAGATTAGGCCCTTTTATTGCTTGCCTCATTGCCCTGCTGTCTGCACCAAAGTTACGTCTTGGCTGGCTGGGCATGTCCTTCTGATGGAGTCCAGGCCTGTTGCACAGAGAGCAAGGGGGTTAGTATCATCATCTTGTGTCAGTTAAGTTCAATGCAAGAAACGGAAGCTATTCTGGGTATTTTGAGCAGAAGGGGGTTTTTGTCTAGGGAATCAAATGTTTATAAGGCTATGGTAAGGGCTGGAGGAGCATACTCAAGGGGTGACAATGAGCTGTTGAATATAAGGACCCAATACATAGCTGAGACATCAGAGAGCTACTGTTGCTGCCACCATAGCTACTGTCACAACCACCTCTTCCACTCTGAAGCTGGTGACCGTCTTTCTTGGCTGCCTCTAAATGCACCACAACCAAGCCTATCTTAGCAGGTGGAAAAGGCCTCCCTCAGCTCCACCGTCCAAACCTCCCATGAATACCATCAAATAGTGGGAGTTAACTTCCCATCCAGAATTCTAGCTGCAAGATTCTGTGGAGTTTTCCGGGCTCCCCAAGGAAGGAGGGTGGAGTTGAGAATAAGAGGGCCTCACATCCCTATTTTTTGGTTGCATTCAGAGAGGTTAAATAACTTGTACAAGGTCACACAGCTAGTGGGTAGTGGAGCCATTATTAGAGCCCAAGTTTGCAGTACTCTGTAACCTGTTCTTACGCACTGCTTTTAGGGCAATAAAGGAGAAAAGAACTCTATGTATTCTAAGCATTACTAATACTTATAATTACATTGATGGTTATTATTAGATCTTTAATTTAACATTTAACATTAAAAGGAGGAGGTATCATAGCCCAAACCGTATGGCAGCAACTCAGTGCCCTTAGAATACCCTCCCCCCACCCCGCCCCATCACCAAGAATTCCCCCACCCACTCTTATTTGTTGGCTTCTGAGATAGGGGTAATGTTTTATTTCTTGATCTTGGTGGTAGTCATATTGACCCTGGGAAAATTCACTGAGCTGATTACTTATGGACTTTTTCTTTTTGCATTTCTTTAAGTTATGTAAAAACTTTTCAATAAAAAGCTTACTTAAAAATAGTGTTGACTGATTAGACTTCCCCCAAGACCAGGAAAACATTCCATGTTTTAATTCAGTCCTAACAGGCTGAAAAAAACAGATCCAGTGCTGCTGTCAGCTCAGGGTTTGAGTAAACTGAGGAATGAAAGAACCAAGAAGGTTTGAGGTCTGTTTGGCAAAAGCCGAGACATTCCTTTTACTTTCTCTTCATAAGGTAGAAACACAATGCACACAGACACACACGTGAGACCTGTGGCAGAGACTTGTAGCTGTTCATAAACTATTTACATATTTTTTTACATATTCCTCCACTAGGCTACACTTCCCAGCCTCCCTTGCAGGTAAGTGTAGCTATATGACTCTATTATGGCCAACAGAAGGTACAAAGTGGGTAGAAATTGATGGATACAAATTTCATGTCTTGCCCATAAACCCTCCCATGTATAACCCTTGATTACCTTTTCCTATCTACTGGCTCACTGGAGAGTTCTCTGAGGGCCTAGAAGAGTGCGGAGCCATAAGACAGACAGAGCCTGGATCCCCGTGACATCATGTGGAGAAGAACCACGTAGGAGTGTCACCTGACCAGGAAAACCTATGATGGAACATTGCATAAGCAAGGACTAAACTTTATCATGTAAAGTATTGAAATGCATAGCTTATTTGTTTCAGAAGTTAGCCTACCCTGAATAGAACCATTTTCAAATTAGGCAAATCCTATTCTTCCAATCACCGCTACCTTCTCAACTTAGATCGTTTTAAAAAATATGAGAAGCCAAAGTAACCTCTTGCCTGTTGACTCTTAATTAAGAAACAATTGTAACACGTTCGATTCACTAGTTTCCCAGGTGAGTTAAGGCAAAAGATCAGGGGGAAAACCTCATTGTTAGATGTGAGAGTTGGCCGTCTTTTTAAAAAAATTGTTCTTTCTCCTCCTTTGTTGTCCAAGAGCTGAGAACGACAGCATTCTGGGCCCACTTAACACAGGGGCTAGCAGTGCTGCACCACAAGAGGGCAATACTATCTAATAGCTGATGCTCATAGTGGTAACTGAATCCTCGTGAAAGGGATAAATGGGGTCAGCATTTATGGAAAAGAGACAGGAGCTAGACACCAGGATTGTGGAAAGGACCCTGGGTGATGGGATGCGGGAAAGCAAAAAAAGTGTCTTTGAGAGGCGTGTCCCCACCTCCATCGCCCTTACAATTGTTCCAGTGCTAAGTCTGCCTGTATTTCCCCCACATGTATAAAAATTCTCCAGCTGAAAGATCCAGCTTCATGAGGAAAGAAAAAATTGTACTAAAATTACCTTCCACAAAAAAACATCCAAACATGTAGAGCTGTTAGAAAATGAAAATAGTGAGAAAAAGCAGAAATAAAAAGAGAGGCAGTTGAGAGGACAGAGCCCATTTTGTTCTCTGTCGGGTCTGGGGCCTGCAGGAATCTGTAAGAAACCAGCAGTTTGTCTAGCAATGCCTTGTGGTTTCCTATTAAAACACAAGGTTGTAAGTTCTGTTTCCTGGAATGGGGAGCTAGCTTTGTTCCAGACCAAGCTTCTAGCAAAAATAACTAGAAAAGAAGACAGAAATGTATATCTTTAAACTGTTTGATAGCAATAAAGAGCAACCAAGAATTTCTAGAAGCAAGATCTCAGAGAGAAGGGGAACACTGGAATCTGAGCCCAATCTTTGACATCCCTTTTCGCTTTGAGCTATTTGCTAATTCAAATTTTTTGGTGGAAAAACTCATCAGAAAGTGGCAGCCGAGAAACTTAATAAAACTTTTGACAACCTTCCACCAGGTTGCAGGAACAAAAATTGGAGTTTGAGACCTGGCAGTCAGAAGAGGATATTATGAGTAACTCAGACTTTCAGTTGGAATATCAAAGACCTATAACCTAGAATAAGAGAGTCTTAGCCCAAATTTCCTAGAAGACAGGGCCAGAAGCAGAAAGCTTGCATGCTAATGCTTTCCTAGGAAATACACGGGCAGGGAAGCTGGAGTGAGGAAGAAAGGGGAGTGAGGCAGAGCAGAAGGGAGAACAAATGTATGTAAGGGAGGGTATACTGAGCTCTACAAAATACCAGTACTCAAGACTCTCAAAGTCCCCCAAAACAAGGAAAATCTGATACTTTCACAGACCAGAGGATGAGACAGGATGACTAACCATGAAATGATATCCTGGAACAGAAAATGAATATTAGGGAAAAAATAATAAGATCCAAATAGAGTATGGAGTTTAGTTAATAGTTATGTACCAAGTTGCTTCCTTCGTTGTTACAGATGTAACCATAGTAGTGTCAACTGTTACAGTAGAGGAAAGTGGGTGCAAAGTATACAGAACTCTCTGTGTATCTTTGCAATTTATCTGTAAATCTAAAACTATTTAAAATACATTTATTTTTTTTAAAAGAATAAACAAGGAGGTTACTCAAAATAATTTTCACTGTTGAAAATATCAATAATAATGTCTTGTAGAATTATAGATATATATTTAACATTACTTTAAATCATACACATATTAAATAGTAATAATCTAAACACATGTAATTATATTATGGCACAATTAAGGCATACAATGACAATAGCACAAATGACAGGAGAAGGAGGATAAATGGAGTTAAAATGCCCTAAAATCCTTATATTGTTTGGGAAGCTGTAAAAATATTCATTTGTATTAGATTTTAATAAATCAACAATGCATGTTGTAATGTCTAGGTTTATTACCAATAGAATAGTAACTGATTGGGTAATTAATAACTAACAGAAGAAAAATAGAAAAATAAAGAATACTTACAATAAAACAGAGTAAGAAAGGAAATGGAGCATAGAAGAGTTGGGACAAACAGAAAATAGTAAGTTATAATGCTTAAACCCATATATTAGTTATAGCATTAAATATAAATGAAGAAAATGCTCCAATTAAAAGTCTAAGTTAGAGTGAGTTTGGAAACAATAGCAACATAACCAAATGCTTCTTTAAATACATACTTTAACTATAAGGACACAGAATTATTAAAAATAGTGGGATAGAAAAAGATATTCAATTTAAACAGTAACTTAAAAGAAAGTTGGTGTAGCTAAGTAAAAGCACTACCACAGATAAAGAGGCATAATGCATGTTGAAAGGGTCAATTCACCAGAAATATAACAATTCCAAATTTGTATGTACTTTATAAAGGAGGCTCAAAATATAAAAAGCAAAATTTGACAGAACTAAAAAGGAAAAAGATAAATCTACAACAATAGTGGGAGATTTTAATATACTTCTCTCAGTAATGATAGAACAAGTAGAAAAAGAAAACCAGTAAAGATATAAAAGAATTGAACTATACCATTAAAAAAAGGTTGACCTAAATAACATACATAGACTACCACCTCCCAACAGTGAGAGAACGAATATACTTTCTTTTCAAGTACATGTGAACATTTACCAAAATCGAACATATGTTGAGCCATAAAGCAAATGTCAACAAATTTCAAAGAACTGATATCATACTGAAGATATTCTCTAACCACAGCTTAACTGGAATTAAGCTAGAAATCAGTAACAATAAAATTACTAGAAAGTACTCAAATGTTCAGAAATTAAGCAGTATGCTTCTGAATAAATCATGGATCAAAGAAGAACTCACAATGAAGAGGAGAAACTAACTGAATAATAATGAGAATACAGCATACTAAAACTTGCATGCTATGGAATCAATGTTTGTGTTTCCCCCAAATTCATACATCGAAGCCCTAATACCCAGTGTGATGGTATCTAGAGGTGGGGTCTTGGGGAGGTGATTAGGTTTAGATAAGAGGTAACAGGGGTGGGGTTCCCACGATGAGATTAGTGGCCTTCTAAGAAGAAGAGACCAGAGCCCTCTCTCCAGGATGTGAGGATACAGTAAAAAGGTGGCTGTGTGCAGACCAGGAAGAGAGCCTCACCAGACATTAAGTCTGCTGGCACCCAGCCTCTAGAACTATGAGAAATACATGTTTGTTGTTTAAGCCACCAGTCTATGAGTTTTTGTTATAGTGGTATGAGCTAAGATATTGTGGGATATGGTAAACCTGGAGTTAGACACTTATACCCTGCAATTCATATAAAAGAAGAGAGCATCCAGATCCAGCAGTTAGAATCATAACTGCAAATTTGACCCAAAGAGTTCCACTTCCAGGTAGATAAGTAGTTTGTGGCAAAGCAAAGCTCCCACTAAATAAACCTAGACACATCAGACAACTTATAAAAGTCCTATATTCACATGCACCAGAAAACTGCACAGGCAATGGAGATCGAAGGATGTAAGATTTCACTGAGGGGAGAACCTTTCACCAAATGACTGCAGAATACACAGTTTTTCAGGAGCCATTTATGGGGTTAATTCGTTTTCAATAAAGATGCCAAATCAAACCAATGGGGAAAGAGAAGTTTTTTCATCACACTTCTGGATAGTGAGAGAACAACTAAATATCCAATGAGATAAAATAAAGCTTGACCCCTCTACCTCACACTCCACACACAAGACTTAATTTACCGCGGATCATAGACCGAAATGTAAAGCTAAAATTACAAAGCTAGTAAGGAAAATATCATCATGATCTGGGGCTAGAAAAACACTTCTTAGATAAAACTAGAAAGATATAGCTATAAAATAAATCATTGATAAAATGGAATTTATCAAAAGTAACAACATTTGTTCACAAGACACCATAAAGAAAATAATCAGGCAAGCCACAGACTGGAAGAAAATATTTGCAAAACATATAACCGAGAAAGAACTTGTATCCAGAATACATGAAACTCCTACAACTTAATAATTAAAAGGACAAACAATGCCATAAAAATAAGCAAAAGACTTGACAAACACTTCACAAAGGAAGATATGTGAATGGACAGTAGGAAGTTGATGAAAAAGTAATGAACATTATCTCATTTTGCACATAGGAACATAAAAGGGTACAGCCATTTTGGAAAAAACTCTTTGGCAATTTCCTACCAAGTTACATACGCATTTACACTTTCACCCAGCAATTTCAATTCTAGGTATTTATCCAAGAGATATAAAAACATATGTTCATGAACTGATGTGTACAAAAATGCTCATCACACCTTTATTCACAATAACCAAAACATTGGAAAATAACCCAAAACCAAATATCCACCAACAGGAGAATGACTAAACAAATCATGATATATTTATATACAATGTAATGCTTTTCAACAATAAAAACAAATGAACTATTAATACACACAGCAACATGGGTTGATCTCCCAAACATTACTTTGGGCAACAACAGAACACAAAAGAGACAGACTGTATAATTCTATTTCTATGAAAATCTGAAACAAGAAAAACCAATCTGAGGTGAAAAACATCAGAACAATAGTTACTTCTGGGGGCAGAGATTAATTGAGAAGTAACTCAAGGGAACTTCCTCAGGTGATGAAAATGTTCTGTATCGTGATAAAGGATGCAATTACATGGTGTGTCCATTGTCAAAATTGCATGGCTTAAATGTGTGCACTTCCATGTACGTACATTTTACCTTAAAATAAAAGAAGTGTGAAAAATCATCAGCAGCAGCAGCATCAAGATGGGGAGTGGTTGGGAGTATAAAAAGATGCAAGAATGGCAGAATTTGACCATTGTCGTTGGGTGATGCACACACAGGAGTCAATTATACTCTCCTCTTTGCTCTGTAAATGCTTGGATTTTCCCCTAATATTGGGTTGTCGGAAAAGTCATGACGCATGTTTGCAACAGATGGCACTAGTTCATTTTTGGAAGTACTAGAGTCATTTGCATCTATGTTATTGCTATGTCATTTGACAGCTGACAGTTCTAGCTTCATTCATAAAAAAAAGTTGAGCAATTTGGTTGAGTTTTGGAGATTTTACAATAAGTTGAAGATGGAAGACCAAACTGTGCGTTTTTGCCATATTTTACTGTTTTACTTCCATAAAGGGAAGAACGCGCGTCAAGCTTGTGAAAAGTTGCATAAAGTTTACGGTGACAATGCTCTACAAGAACGTCAGTGCCAACGATGGTTCACAAAATTCTCTGCTGGTGATTTTGATCTCAACGACGCTCCTCGGTCAGGAAGGCCCATCGAGGTTGATGACGACAAAATAAAGGCATTGACTGAGTCAAACCCATGTTACATGACACGAGAGATTGCAGAAACATTGAACATCCATCATTCAAGCATTCACGACCATCTGAAGAAGCTGGGGCTCGTAAGCAAGCTCAATATTTGGGTTCTGCACTAACTCAAAGAAGCCCATTTGACGGCGTGTATAAACATCTGCAATATGCTCACTAAACGTGAGGAAAACTATCCTTTTTTGAAGCGACTGATAACTGGTGATGAGAAGTGGATTGTTTACAACAATATGGTGTATAAACAGTCTTGGTCCCCACGTGATGATTCACCTCAAACGACATCAAAAGCAGACATTTATCAGAGGAAGGTTATGCTCTCAGTGTGGTGGGATTTTAAAGGTGTCCTGTTTTTCGAGCTCCTACCAAGGAACCAAACAATCAATTCGAATGTGTACTGTCATCAATTGGACAGTTTGAACAAATCTATCATCCAGAAACATCCAGAGCTTGTTAATTGTAAAAGAGTTGTGTTCCATCATGAAAACGCGAGACCACCACAAGTTTGATCACCCGTCAAAAATTATTGGAGCTTGGATGGGATGTATTGCCACACCCACCATACTCGCCTGACCTTGCGCCATCAGACTTACACTTGTTTGGCTCTCTTCAAAACTCCTTGCGTGGTATAACGTTCAGTTCAGATGAGGCTGTAAATCAGCACCTTGTTCAGTTTTTCACAAATAAAGACAGGTCCTTCTATGAACAAGGAATTATGAAGCTCACT